>NW_024063116.1:102500-702500 GCF_006381635.1 Hibiscus syriacus | reverse complement strand
AGAATGCTGAGCGTAGTTTGGAGGAAACACCCTGTCATTTTTTATCAAAACTTAAAAACGTGAATGGTAGAAGACAAAGAAGAAGGAAATTTGGCTCCTTACTTGATATAAAGAAAAGTAAGTTGAAGGGCTTAAATTTGGAATCCTCCGAACTGTCCAGTCGGTCTGAATCAGATTACGAGATCAAGATTATGTAGAAAGCTGCTAAGAGGGAGGCAGTAGAGACGCTGGAATTGGGTAAAAAGATGGGGATTCAGGTAATTGGAAATGAACTTGAGGTAGTTAAGGATTTGACTCTACTAGAATATAATAGTAAGCTCGATTAGAGGGGGACGAGGGGTTGTGCAGGCGTTTTTTTTTTGTAATTTTGGCTGTATGTTTTGATGTTTTGTTTGCTATTAAAGGTGTTTCAATGGGGTAAAGAGCTCAAGGATAGTTTATCCCATGCTACACTGAATCAATTTGTAAATCTGATGTTCGTTTTGGTGGAGTTGTATTTTGCTTCTAAGGTCATTGCCAATACACAGTACTTGAAACTAAATTGTTAAGGTTTGTACTAATGTAAGCTTGATAAGACGGTTGGCCTCGATTTCGATGGTTTTATTTTGATTGATCATCTTGCGAAGGAAGGTTCTTGGCTTTGAGTGTGAAAGTTTTCTGGTTTTTGATTTGCTACCAAGGTTATGGGTAACTTTGTGGGTAATTTTTCTGGGATTAGTTATGGTTTGGGAAGTTTTAAGGTTTGAACTTTGTTTTTTTTTTACTCACCTGCACATAATTCTTAAGTAAGTAATCTTACATTGTGATTGGAGTATTCTCTGAACTGTTAAGAACTTGTAGTTACTGTTTTTACATTTCCATATGCATGTGGAAAATGGTTCACTTGCAAACATTATCAAGCCAAATAAATTTGGGCCGTTTCCAGAATCTTTGGTGGTCGTTTATATTGCTCAGGTTTGTTTTTATTTCTGCATTTATTGCTTCATTTTGCTGTAAAGTATCATTGAGTATGCTGCTTGTTAATAAGGTTTTAGAAGGTTTGGTTTATCTACATGAACAAGGTGTTATCCATCGGGATACTAAAGGTGCTAATATTCTGACGACTAAAGAGGTAACCTAACAACTATTTCTATATCCTTAGTGAGTTTTATTTACTATTTCAGGGTCATTTTTTAGTGATTATATTGTGATAAATTGAGCATGGTGACAGATATACCATTTGGCCTCCTTAATATTGGGCTATCTAGACAAGTTGAATTTGAATTCATACGTTTCCTTTAACTTTGGCTACTTATGTGCTGAAAAATATGCTAAGATAAATGAAATTGAATTACTTTACTTTCCTTGAGTGAAACATCTGCAGAATGCTGAATTTTGGGCCATATTTTATTGCCCCGCCTCAGGGTCCTAGATTCTACAGATTCATTATGTTTTATCTTCACAATTTTGTGTTCAGATTGGTTTTGATAGTTGTGCCACTAGGTGTGGAGTGTGGACTCTCTTGGTTTCCCCCAAAACTTACCCTTGAATTAATTTCTCTTTTTAGGGTCTGGTGAAACTTGCAGATTTTGGTGTTGCAACAAAACTAAATGAGGCTGATGTTAACACACACTAAGTTGTTGGAACACCATATTGGATGGCCCCAGAGGTACTGAAAATTGGAATGTGGCTATTAATTGTCTATCCTGTTACTTTTCTCCATGTTTTTGTGTTTGTTATTTTAGGTATATATTGGATGTTTTTCTTTCAAGTTAAATTATATTTCAGGTGATTGAAATGTCAGGGGTTTGTGCGGCTTTTGACATTTGGAGTGTTAGTTGTACTGTATTTTTCTAGGAGAATCATTTTGGGTTGAGTGCAATTCCTTTGTTCTCTTTTCTGGTTAATGGTTGAGTGTAGGCTTTGATTGTACAAAAATTTGATCACATCAAATACGGATATATATTTGGTTTGGATAACCGATATGATGTCGAAAAAGAGTGATTTATAGATCTTGGTTGTTTACATCTTAGCTATGAATCTGATGGAATTGAAGGAATGCATCATAATTGTTCGGGGTACAAGATCAAAAAGGTTTGGTAGATTAGTTAACCAGGGTAGGGTTGTTCGAGGACTGAGCTCTCATAAGCTTGGGGGATGAGACTAAGACTTGAAACTTCAACTGAACATGTGGTGCAGTGACAAAAATGACTTCCGTCGAAATAAAATCCTGATTAATACTGTCTAAGATGAAGCTTTCGAGGTCTCTGCTTTCATGTGTGTAAAGTGTGGTCATCTTTATAAGTATTTTTAATACCTTGGAATCTTGTTGTTTTGAAGTCACGAGGTGTAAGGCTCTTTGTGGTTGCTCTCTGCTAGATAAAAGGTTTTAAAGTTATTCAGATTATTGTTTGTTATGTTGTTCAAGATGTTATTTACTTGTAGTTTTCGCTATTGCAAATTAGTTTGCCTCTACCATAGTGTGGTCTTGGTGTGATGTTGTTATGCTGGTTTTGACTGATAATTAGCGTACAGGTGGTGTTATATTAGTTTGTTTTTGCTTGTTGCTGGTGATGTGTCCTGTTTAGAGTTGTTGTCCTTGTGTGTGTCCAAGATGTTTAAGGGTTGCTAGTGATTTGGGTTTAAAATCCTAGATTGTAATTTCTATGTAGTTTAGTTAGGGTTGCTAGTGATTTGGGTTTAAAATCCCAGATTGTAATTCCTATATAGTTTAGTTAAGTTTTATTCTCTTGTTGCTTGGATGTTATATGCTTTAGGTAGTTAGCATATTAGTGTGTTTTCTTATGCTCTGGTTCAAAGTACTCTTTTCCTCTGATTAGGTTTATAGAGGTTTTTAATGAGGCTTTGAACTAGATTGGTCTTTATTAATAAAATTTGACTTTTGTCGATAAAAAAGGTAACCAAAGTTACATTCACGATAATTTCTATTAGATAGGTTTGTCCACTTTGAGATTTTAACAAACTTGTTAAGACAACATGATAAATCTCGAGACACATTTATTTGTTATTTCCATTTTCTCACAATTTCTGAATTATCTCGGATTAAGAAAGGTAGAAGAATGAGATAATAACATGTCTTAAGATTGTTGGAAAAATTCATTAATACGAGAATGAAATGAAAAATAATAATGATTGAAATATCTTTATAAAATTAAAGAGAAAGAAAGAATTTACTTTGTCTTAAGATTGTTACGCAAAATAACAATTTGAGACAAAATCGAACATGAGAAAATAAAATAGAAGAAATTAAAACTTCTTAAACACAAATAAAAAATAAATGGAAATAAAAACCTCCCAGTGAATGTGTCAACATGAACCGAAGCTAGTTTCCACAATGTAAATGTTTAGTTAAATGTTGATGTAAAATTTTAATATATTTTTACATCAATTATGTAAAATTTAATATTAATTAAAATTAAAATAATACATGATATATTTAAATACTCAAGTAATATATTATCAACAAATATAATTTTTATATAAATAATTTTTATTTAAATATTTAGAATTTCACTTGTTAAAAAATATAGACCAAGGATAATTTGGTAAAATATATATTCCAGTAATATTTTATTACTTCAACCAAACATTGTAATCTTACATTCCTGCCAAATCAACCAAACACAGTAATGTAACATTCCCAGTAATCTTATTCCCTGGTAATCTTTTATTCCCACTAGTAATCTTACATTCCGTGAACCAAACGCACCCAGTGTTATATTTTGGGTTCATTTAGGTCATTTTTTTATTATAAAATAAATAGAACTAATGATGTGAATTGCGATAATCTTTTTTAAAGATGACGTAACATTATCTTATGATAACTAGTCAATATTACTTTTAATTTTTTAAAGTGTGTGATCAAAACGAAACTTTAAATATGATTTTAAAAAATAATAATTAAGTGACTAAAACGAAACTATAATGATAGTTGAGTGAGTAAATACAAAGTTTATCAATTTATTAATTGCAGCGAGAGAGCATGCAAAAGTTGAAAATACATACTAAATTAAAACCCACCACATGCAAAAGTCGGAAAGGGGCTGTGGGTTTAGAACAATTGAAGATGCTTTTGTTTGCCCGAACATTTAAATAAATAAATAAATAAATACAGCTCTCTCCTAAAAGCAACGATTTTGTGTTCTCCACATCTGACCATGACCCACGTGCAGGGATGCCCCTTCCTTCCCTTTCTTTATTCCTCCCTAAATTAGGGGATACAATTCGATTAATTTGGTAAGTTCTATTTTTAAATTAAGTTTTTTAATCAATACAGATTATTTAAGAGTTTAATCTATTTAATCAAATTAACTTAACGTTAGTTGATTTGACCACTTATGCCTATTATATTGAATTAATTTGAGTTTAGATTCTAATTAAAATTTTGGCATTGTAAATTAATGTTGAGTGGCAGGTCAAGCAACTTTTGGTATCATCAAATAATTTATAAAATAATGTGAATAATATCGTTATCATGATAATAAATAATGTCGTTACTCATAAGAGGATAGTAGGTCATAAGTCATCAATTCCAAACATAATTTATAAAATCAACATGAATAATAATAAAAAAAAACCTTAACTACGATGAACTTGAATATCAAATAATTCATTACAAATATAAGATTTTTTTTATTTTTTATTTTTGCAGATTGGTATGTTGTGAATTAAGATGATTTATCAATTCAAATAATAAAATTACTGTGTGTCACGGATTCGCAGTAGATAGGAATATTTAATATTGAAATTGTATTACTTATGTGGATTTAGATATGCAAATTTAGATTACAAAATGAAAAATGTATTTATTTATGACGATATATAGAGCTTGATCGTCCAACTTTTAACAGGTTTTAATTTGAATATTCGATATATAATATTTTTACAGATTTAAATATCATATGAATAATAATATTTAAATTTATATTTTTTAATAAGTACGTAATTTACGCATTAATATAATTTTGGGTTTTCTAAATAAATTTATATATTTTTATTTGAATTATTCAAAAAATGTAAATATTCAATCGGGGACGTGGGTCGGGTTCTTGTCCCTTCCAAAGTTTTTGGTTTAATTGCATTTTAGATCTTTATCAGTTTAAATATAAGTAAAAGTAGACTTTTGTTTTCCTCCAATTTTTTGAAAAAAATATAAATTAAATTTACTTTTTTGGCTATGTTTGATCCACATCTTTTGAGTAGTTCTATCGTACAATAATCTTCTTATTAGTTCAATCGAAAATATTTTTTAAAAAACTAATATTTTAAATTACGCTTAATAAAAATATTATATTTTTTATAACATTTTTTATTATATTTATTTACTATAATTCTTTAACCTTAAATTAAATTATCATTCTTTATACTCTCCCGCATCTTCTCCTATCGCTATCGGGACAGCAATTCCTCGTTTGCTGAAATCAAAATTAGTTGAATTTCATATAAATAGGATGGTGCCACTGCCAACCTCTTTTCAGAAATAAACTTTAATAAATTAATGGTGCTTAATTACTTTAATTATTGAAGTTCTTAAATTATGATTTTTTTCACCTTGAAATTGATCTTTCTATAGATTATTGTGGAACCTAAGCTTTTAATGCTAATGCTACCCCGTCGGCTAACATTCCCAATGTCATTTTCACATAGATTCATTTTCTATATTAACTATCAAAATTATTCCAGGTAGTTAAAAAATATGAATATGCAACTTCTTTTAATTAACAAATAATGAGAAGTTTATATGAGAAACAGGGGGAAAAAAGCAGAAAGTTCATTACTCGTTTACAACTCATAGAAACATTATTAGGTGTGTTGTGGAGATGGCAAATTTGTTGATTTTTGAGAAGATTTTTGGACTGAGATTCCTTTGCTAAGGGAAGCGTTTCCGAAGATCTTTAGTGTGACTATCAAGAAGTCTGAAAAAGTTGCAGATTTCTGCTCTTTCTCAAATGGAACATGGTCGTGGAATATTGAGATCAGAAGACTCTTATTTCAGTGGGAACTTGATGTTTGGGATGAATTCATGAGAGTGATCAATCGAGCTATGAATGGTAACTTGCAGAAGGATGTATTATATTCTTATAGCTCTTCATTGTATGTTAGTTTCATGTAATTAAGCAAAAGTCAAATTAAATTCTTATATTTTTGGTCTCGAACATTATTCATTGATTTCAATACATTTAAATTTAGTTGATTATAACTCTTCATCCAAATAAATAAAAATTATAAACTATTTAAAATCAACGCAACTCATATTGCTATCAGTTATAATTAATGTAAGGGTAAAGTATAGTAATGGCCATTGAACTTTTCTAAAGCTTTCATTTAGGTCCCCCAACTTTTAAAACTTGCAAAAGAATAACCAATAATCTATTGTCTGTGTCAAAGCTTGCTAGGGATAATAATGCATTCTTTGAGTTTCATGCACATGAGTGTTGTGTTCGTGATGAAGACTCTGGTGCTTTCTTGCTTCGTGGGAAAAAAAGATGGTGGTTTATACTCGTTCACTATTGATTCGAAACTGGAAGCTCACATGGCTATAGAAGCAAACTCCATGTCTGCACCTTTTGACACCTATGAACTTTGGCATCGATGATTGGGACATCCTTCACATGATAGTTTAGCCAAAGTTTGTAAAGAGTTGAATGTAAAAATTTCAAGTGCAATAAATAAAACTTGCGTTGCTTGTCACATGGGGAAAAAGCCACAAGTTACCTTTTCATGATTCAAGTACTGTGTATGATACCCCATTTCAGCTTGTGTTTACAGACCTATGGGGGCATGCACCAGTTATTTCAAATGGTTTTAAATATTATGCCAATTTTGTTGATCCATGCACTAGGCATTCGTGGCTGTACCTGTTGAAAGATAAGGCAGAAGCTATTTCTGTATTTGGTTTGTTCCAGCAGATGGTCAAGAATCAATTTAATTTGTCTATTAAATCAGTCTAAATCGACTGGGGTGATGAGTATAGGTGCTTGTCAAGTTACCGGCTCAAAGAAGGCATTTTGCATCGTGTCACATGCCCACACACTTCAAAACAAAATGGTGTGGTAGAACCCAAGCATCGACATATCATCGAGCTCGCACTTGTACTTATTGTTCAAGCATCCATGACAATTCGATTTTGGTCATATGCAGTTGTTACTACAGTACATCTGATTAATAGGTTGCCAACAAAGGTGCTGCAAGGAATGTCACCTTTTGAGAAGGTTTTTGGCAAGAAACTAGAATATGAGATGCTGAAGGTGTTCGGTTTCCAGTGTTTTCCACATTTGCGACCTTTCTTAAAACATAAACTTGAATTTCGGTCCCAGCCATGTACCTTTCTTAGATACAACCCTCATCAGAAGGGATTTCAATGCCTCGCACCTGATGGTCGTGTGTATGTGTCATGACATGTGGTATTTAATGAGTTAAGTTTTCTTTTTACATGTGCTACTCGAACATGAACTTCAGTTTCAAGAGCTAGCTAGCAGCCTCGGTCTCTAGAGGTAGTTACAGATGTGGAAAAATTCAGAGGACATGAAGGTTCTACCTTGTTGAATATGAGACATAGCTCTGGTAGTGAAGGATTAGTACCAATTGAAGCCGATTCATCTGCTGGTAATGAGGAAGCATCGAGGGCAATGAGTTCGAGCTCGAATAGCAGTAGTGAAGCTTCTGCTCCCTACTTATCTAGTCCGGTTCAAAATGGCTCTAATAAAATTGTAGCTAGTACATTAATGCCTATTCAAGAGTTAGCCAATACATCAATACCTATTCAAAAGCAGCATGGTGGTGGTGAGAGTGTTGAAAACATACATCCAATGCTTACACGTAGCAAGTGTGGTGTCTTTAAACCAAAGGTGTACACAAGTTTCTTTGATGATGTAATACCAACCATTGTTCGAGCTGCACTTCAATCTCCTAGTTGGAACACAACTATTCATGCAGAACTTGACGCACTACAAGATAACAAGACTTGGTCTCTTGTTCCCTTGCCCAAAGGACACGATATAGTTGGGTTTAAGTGGATATTTAAAATAAAAAAGAATCCAGATGGGTCTGTACAATGATATAAAGCATGGTTGGTTGCAAAGGGGTATTCACAGGTCCCTAGATATGATTTTAAAGATACATTCAGTCCAATTGTAAAATTTGTCACATTGAATGTTGTCATCTCGCTTGTTGTTACTAAAAATTAGTCTATGCGTCAAGTTAATGTGAATAATGCATTCTTGAATGGAGAATTGTCTGAAGAAGTATTCATGCAGCAGCCTTTGGGATTTGAAGAATTAGATGTTGATGGATCACCTCTAGTGTGTAAGCTACACAAAGCTCTATATGGGCTTCGCCAGGCACCCAGAAATTGGCATGATAAGCTTAAGGACAGCCTTGTACGAATGGGATTTGTTGAATCGTTAACGAATGTGTCGCTCTTTGTCAAGTATATGAATCATTGTTATACGTTTGTATTGGTCTATGTGGACGACATAATCATTACTGGTGAGTGTAAGGCTGACATTGAGAGAGTGATTCAATACTTGCAAGAAGATTTCTCACTTAAAGACTTAGGTGAGCTGAATTTTTTCCTTGGTATTGAGGTGACAAGAAGTAGTGGCAAGCTGGTTCTTTCACAATGGAAGTATATTCTTGAGTTACTGGAAAGAGCAAATATGTTGAATGCTAATCCAGCTGCTACTCCAATGATAGGATCATCGAAACTGGTTCATGACACAAGTCCATTACTGTCTAATGCTCGTGAGTATAGGAGCCTGGTTGGTGCACTACTGTATGTGTGCCACACTCGACCTGACATTGTATTCTGCGTGAATAAGGCTGCTCAGCACATGCATGCGCCTTGTGAATCTCACATGGTAGCGAGTTAAGCTTATACTTTGATATTTTGCAGGTACTTTAAACTATGGTCTCACGTTCTTGGCTGATGAAGCAAGATTGAAGGTTGTTGCTTTTGCTGATGCAGACTAGGAGGTGATGTAGGTGATCGCAGGTCAATCTCTGGTCATACTGTGTTTCTTGGAAAGTGTCATGTGGTTTGGAGCTCGAAGAAGCAGAAAATGATTTCAAAATCGACCATTGAAGCAGAATACTGTGGTGTTGTAGACGCAGTAGCAGAAGTCACCTGGATCAGTGCACTACTAGTGAGTCTGGGTTTGAAGCAACGTGAAGAACCAGTTATCTGGTGTGATAATACAAGTGCCATTGCGATGAGCATGAATCTGGTTCATCATACACAGTCTAAACACGTGAACATGGATGTTCATTTCATTAGGAAAAAAGTCGCTGCCAAAGTGCTGCATGTCAGCTATGTTCCAGCCAGTTATCAAGTGGCAGATGGGTTCACAAAACCTCTGACTAAAGTTGCGTTCGAAATCTTCAGAACCAAAGTGTGTGTTACCTTGTTAACAAAGTTGCGTTCGAAATCTTCAAAACCAAAGTGTGTGTGTTGTCTTGTTAACGAAGGAGAAAAAAGCAGAGGGAATATTGGAGCAGCTCAGCAAGATTAGTTAAGAAGTTGAAATTGTTAGCAAAGTAGTTAGAGTTAGTTGTAAAGGTGCTATAAAAGTCATTAGTCGGTGTATTGAAAAGATAAGCAAAAGAATAATATTCATTCTTTTTTAAAGCTTAAAGTAGCTTTCTAATATTCAACATCTTCCTAAGATTGACACTCTCAAGCTTGCTAAAAGGAATTTTATCTTGTGGAAACATCAAATTTTTCTTATAATCGATTGTTATAGCTTGTTTCATTTTCTTTCTGATGATTTCGTTACTTTAGATCAGTTTGTGACTACGACTAATGGTCTTCTAATTGAGAACCCAATTTTCTTGTTTCATCAGTATTAGGATAAATTGCTTGTGTCGTGAATCTTATCCATGGTTTCCTCTGATGTTCTACATCACTTGATTGGTCTCACGACTGCTGTTGAGATCTGAAAGGCTATCTCTCACTTGTTTGGTGCCCAGTCCTCAGCGAAGGTTTTTACATTTCATTGTACTCTTCATTCTCAAAAAAGCGTGAATTAACCGTGAATGAGTATCTGGTTAAGTTCAAGAAGATCTGTGATAATTTAGCTACGGTAGTCATAATTATCTCTGAGCAAGAGCAAATCATCATTGTTCTTGTTAGGTTACACGTTGAATTCGAGTCAGTTGTAGCCTTTTCTTCGAATAAGTAAGCAACTCTTTCGAGTTTGATAGAAATGTTGTTGGACTACGAGGCTCGACATTAGCAGTTTTTCACTAAGAATCTCTTGATTCAGTTGAATATTGCTCAGAGTAACACAGCAAAGTCGATTGAGGATTCTCTGGTTGAGGATTAGTCATCGTTTTCCTCTAATTCTCAATATTCCTCTCAGAGTTCTCATGGTGGTGGAAACTATGGTCATGGTATGGGACGAGACAACTTCAATAATCATCCCCAATGTCAACTCTATGAGAAATATGGGCATCTTGTGCTGAAGTGTTACTACTAATTTGATCATATTTTCAAGGGGCTTCATCAAAATATGATGACTTAGGGAACAATGGTGTTGGTTCTCGTACTGGTAGTGGCAGTCGTGGTTGTGGATCTAGTCAGTTGGTCTCCAATTTTTCGTTTACAACCCAGTCACTTTCTCCTTAAGCCTTAACCCATGTGTTTAATTCTTTTGGTTCCAGTGGGTTGTCTCTGGTTGGTGGTTATGGGCTTGGTGTTCATTCAGCTTATACTATGCCTTTCTCCACTGATAGTCATTTGTATTTTCAACAACCGATGGCATCGTTTGAACAACCTTCCTTCAATGGCTTTCCACTTCTCATGGTTTCATTAATGGTGTTCCAAATACTAAAAAAACATCTTTTAATACGGTGTCTTCTCTGAGGTCCTTTTATGCCACACCAGGGTTACCTCATTTTTCTACTGTTTCATTTTCTCATCCTATTGTTTCTTATTCTCAAACTCCTCAATTCTTTGATGGTTCTTCTCAGTTGCCTTTGTTTGAGTTTCCTACGACCATGATTTCATCCATGAATAATGAAGTTTATATGTACCCTGACTATGGACACTCATTATTTCACCAATGATCATTCGATTTTTTAATATAAATCTCTGTATACATGTAATAATTCTCTTCTCATGGGTTATGACGAAGAGGTATGTATTTCTCATATTGATTATGGGTCTTTACCCACTGGTTCTAGGGATTTGAGGTTAGGCAATTTACTTTTTGTTCCTTCTATTAAGAAAAATTTGCTTTCTATGTCTCAATTGACTCGTTACAATGCTATAGTTTTTGAGTTTCACTTTCATGAGTGCTTTGTGAAGGATTCTCGCACTCAAGTTATTTTGCTCTAGGGGAAGCGCACTTTTGATGGTTTGTATGTTTTTCATGTTCAGCTTCTAAATGTGTTGGCTGGTGGAGGTTCTATTGATAGCAACGTTGTGTCTCAAACTCAAGGGTTCCTTGCTTTGTGGCATCAGCATCTAGGTTACCCTACCTTAAGTGACTTTAAAACTTCTAAATTCTTGTAATGTTTCTATTTCTGATAATAAGATGCCTCTTGTTGATCATTCTTGTTTATAGGGTAAATCTCATAAGCTATATTTTAGTATTTCAAAAACTCAGTATACTCATCCGTTTTAACTTAATTGTGTCTGATGTGTGGGGACCTGCCCTGTTTGCTTCTAATGGGTATTGTTATTATGTTTCATTCATTGATGTGTATAATAGGCATACATGGTTATATTTACTTAAGCGTAAGTTTGAGGTATTTTAGTGTTTTGTGAATTTTTCTAAGTTGGTTGAAGTTCAGTTTGGTTATCAGATTAAAGTCTTGCAAACTGATGGAGGTGGAGAGTTTTCTTAGATGTCCTTTCTTATTTCGAAGGGTATTTGTAACTCTCTAAAAGAGCTATATTTTAGGATCTTTTTACCTAGGTTAAGCTTGAACTTTAGGATCATTTTAGGTTTATTTTATCATATTTTGCATCATTTGCACATTGGGATTGATTTTATATCTTTTGGGTTATTTTATGATATTTTGTTGTAATTTGGTACATTGATAATGTGATATTATCGATGTTGTAGACATTTCTATGAGACAATGTTGTATTGGATTGCTGAGATGAATATACAGTAATTGATGACTCAGTGGAAAATTATAAGAAAATTCTAGAATCAGACAATTATTCAATACAATTGTAAAATGGCTGGAAAATATAGGAAAAAATATATATTTTTCCTATTAGTAGATGCTTTGACCTTTGTGGATTATAAATAAGGCAACCGTCACACTTTTCACAAACCGTCTTTAAACTTTCTTCATTTTCCATTTTATTTTCTTCTTTCCTCCATCAACCATGGAGGTTTGAATTCATCGAGGAGTGTAGCAGCAGCAACGTTGTATAGCAACAATGACCATTTGGGTTCAAGATTCTTAGAGTCTTTACTTGAAAGATGGAAGAAACTTTATTTAATTTGAATGTTTTAATTTTTGTAGTGTTGTTTGATTTTGAACATAAAGTGTTGGATGAAATGTTTGTTTTATGATCTTTGCTTGAAATGATACTTTTATGTGCTTGAACTTGATGTTTTTATAAATAGAAATATCTTTATGTATGTCAATCTTGGTTTAATTTAGATATACAAATCATTGAAGTTGCATGCTTCTTATATACAACATCAATATTTGCGAAAGTAAGTTTAAGTATACGGAGTATACGGAGATGAATGCTATCAATTGTCGTTGCTTTGTTAATGGCTTGATTAATGAAGTTAGTGAAAATTAATTTCTATTGGTTAAGTGTTTAATTCCTGAAAGGGGATTAATGTATTAATCTTTGCACGACACATAACTGTATTGCCACAACATAATCATATTAGAAACTGCTAGATGACAACAATATTCATTGGTCCAGTGGTCTGTTTGCTCTTCTGATTGCTACTGCATTTCTTATCTTTAATATTATGAATTTTTATCTTTGTTATAAACCTATCACTATTTCATTCCAAAATTATCTTTTGCAAAGAATCATAAATTCTAAACTATAATTCCTTTCTCTTTATGGGTTCTACACTCGAAACTTTTGAAGTTTCCACTTTATTACTTAGTTTACGACATGTGCTCTTACATTTGTAATAATTTTGTAGCATCAGGTATTCAACATCATCTGTCATGTTCGCATACTTCTAATTAGAATGGTAAGGTTGAGCACAAACATAGACACATTATGGAAATGGGGCTTACGTTGTTGGCTTAAGCTTTCTATTTCTTTTTGGAGCCATGTGTTTATTACAGTTGAATTTCTCATCAATTGGTTACCTACTGCTGTTCTTGGTTCTAAGTCTCCTCATGAAGTTTTGTTTGGTTTCACACCTGACTATTCATTTAACAAAGTGTTTATATGTGCGTGTTATCCATATTTGTAGACTTTTAACCAACACAAGTTGGAATTTTGGTTAAAGATGTATGTTTTTCTTGGTTACAATGTCTTATAAGGGATATAAGCTCCTTGATGATACAAGGTTTATTTTTATTTCTAGGCATGTGGTTTTTGATGGTGTTTTTCCCAATGCTGGAAATTTTAGAGTTTTCAAGGCTGCTGTTGAAGGTGCCTCGGTTGTCTTTCCCCTTGGTGTTGTTTCTTCTCTTCCTACATATCAGGATAATATAGTGTCTTCGGTAGTGGTTGAAGAGTCTTCCCCTATAATGCATGCTGGTGCTTTTCTAGAGAATCTTCCTGAATCTCATGAAGAGTTGCCCGAACTTCATGTGGATGATATGCAGTGTTGTGTTAGTGGCTTTGATGGTGTCGTTGTTTCTCCTGAAGGGTTACCCAATGTGAGTGATAACTTGTCTTTGTTACTTGGTTCACCTGACTGTTTACCATGTGTTTTAAAGGAGTTTTGTGGTGGCAGAAGTCGTTTGTAAAAGGATAAATCAAACAACCTTGAGGGCTTTGTTGGTATTTATCTAAGCCAGGATGAGTTACTTCCATCTACCTTTGGTGATGTTCCTGATGAAGCATTGGTGAATCATCATTCTATGGTCACCAGGAGTAAGAATGACATCAGAAAGTGAAAAGTGTTTATTACCACCAAGCATCCATGTGATGTTTGTGAACCGAGTACCATTGATGAAGCTTTTCAGTCGCCTCTATGGAAGGAGATTGCTCAAGGAGAGTATGATGTCCTTGTCAAGAATGGTATATAGACCCTTTTTGAATTAACTGCTCACCGAATGTCTGTTGGGTACAAATGGATTTTTAAAGTTAAGAAGAATCCTGATGGAACAATTGCTTGTTACAAGGCTCGTCTAGTAGCTAAAAGGTACTTACAGTAGATATGATGCGACTATCATGAGACTTTTAGTCCTGTGGTGAAGCTAGCCACAATCTGGACTATGTTGTCAATTGTTGTGACGAGGAAGTGGGATCTACAACAGGTAGACATTAATAATGCTTTTCTTAATGGGGATCTAACTGAAGAGTTGTACATGACACAACCTTCCGGTTACGAGCAAGGTGACAAGAGGATTGTTGTCAGTAAGCTAAACAATGTCATCTATGGGCTTAAGAAAGCTCCTAGAGATTGGTTTGAAAAGCTTTGTGGTTATCTTGTTTCTAGTGTTTTATTTTATCTATGTTTGACTCTTCTTTGTTTGTTCAGAAGATAAGTAGTTAACTTGTTTATCATTTGGTGTATGTGGATAACATTATTGTCGCTAGTAGCAATAGTGATAAAGTTCAAGCTATGATTTCTGATTTGAGCAAAGTTTTTCCACTGAAAGAACTTGGAACATTAAGCTATTTTTTTGGGTATTCAGGTTGAGTATACTTATGATGGAATTTTTATTAGTCATATGAAGTATATTAAAGATCTGTTGTACAAGTGTGGTACAGACAAGGCCAATAGTCTCCCTACTTTAATGGTGTCTAGTTACAAACTTTCTAAAACTAGTGGGGATCTTATTCTGAATCCTACCGAGTATTGTAGTATAGTTGAGGCTTTGCAATATATTATTATTACATGTTCTGACATTGCGTTTGCTGTTAACATGGTGTGTCAATTTTCGCAGAAGCCTCTTGATGCTCATTTTTAATCTGTTAGGAGGATATTGAGGTACCTTCGAGGGATACTGAATTAGGGTTTATATTTTGCTAATAATACTCGTTTGGATATCACAGGTTTTATAGATGCTGACTTGGGTGTGATGTGGATGATCACCAATCTACTTTAGGGTTTTATGTTTATTTAGGTTGTAATCTTGTCTCATGGGCCTCTAGGAAGTAGCATGCCGTTTCTCGGTCCACAATAGAGTCTGAGTATAGGAGTGTGACTTGTTCTACTATAGAGGTTATTTGGCTTGAGTCCTTGCTAAAGGAACTTCATGTTGTTCCTGAAGGTTGACCTGTGCTATGGTGTGAAAACTCTAGTTTTGTGATTGTTTCATCTAATTCTGTTGTGCACTCTAAGTTTAAGCATGTTGAAGTGAACTTGTTTTTTGTTCGTGTCTGAACCGTCTTTCGGTTGGGCCCCAGAATTGGACTTCGACTTGGATTAAATGAATTAGGGTCGCCACCGACCATTTTAAAACGAATTTAGATAGGTCGGACACCATCTTACCTGATCTGTATTTTACCAGAAAAATGTCGGGTTCGGGAGTCGGTTACGGTCAATGAAGGATTAGCACCCTTGAACCGCCCTTTCGGTACCAATTAATTCGTCGGTTGTCTTTAATTGTGAAAAATTAGAAACTTAAATTAAAATTTAAAAATCGATTCAGATTACTTACCTTTGACCGATTGAGATTACTACTAAAAAAAGAAAATAATGTTAGATGGAAAAATAAGTTAATAAAAATAAAAGGCCAAAAAAATATTTTAACAGTAATAAAATGGAAACGATATGAAGTAAAAATAAATAATACTAATAATAAAAAAATGATGATAATAAAGTAAAATAAGAAATTAGGGGTTAAATTGCAAATAATGTAAAATATGAATGGGGACCAAATTGAATCAATTGAAAATTTCGTGGCCAAATTGCATACGATGACTGAAATGAAATGCACTTCAAACCTTGGGGGACGGCGGAGATGATTAAACTATACTCTAATTACAAGACAGTCCCTGGTATATAAATAGCCTAAAACACCCATTTTCATTTCATTTCTCTCATTTTCCAGAAATCTTATCTCTCAAAACGAGAGAAACGCTCTCAAGCTCTTCTCCCCTCCCCGAAGGCCGGAAATCGCTCCGGCTGCCACCCGTGGCGGCTGGAAAATGCCAAAACCTCACCAAATGACCCCGTGACCCCTTGAACCCAAAACTAAACCCCAAATCACCAAAATTAGCCCCGATAGATGTAGATATGAAGAAAGAACTTCGGTTCTCACCCTCTTTGGAGAAAACTCTTCGCCTTCCCGTGTTCTTGTTTTCGTGCTTTGCTTGTGGTTTGTGTTGGCTCTGTTTTTGGGTTGTTTGTGTTTCGACTTCTGGCCGTTTGGTTTGCTGTTTCTGTTCTCGTTGATTCACTGATCTCCGGTTGTGATGTTGTGATGGGTTTTATGTTTGGCTCGTTGGTAATTTTCCTGCGTTCTCTCTGTCCCTTGTACTGTGTTGGTCGTGGGTTTTTATAACCCCCACCAACCGTTGTGAGTCCCGACGATCTCGGGATCGTATTGTTTGTTGACCGAGATCTCGTGCATGTTACATCGGTCGCCTCGGGATGGTTTAGTCCCGTTGGTGCGGCCGAAAAACGCGTTGGCCGTTGGTTTGCTCCCTTGTGGCGCCGTTGACCTATTGACTGGTTATGTTAGGGTTTTTCAAACCCTAATGGTCTTGGGCTGGCTCAGGCCCGCCTAGCTGATGCTGGACTCGGACGCTTTGGACATGTTGGATTGGACCCTGGACCTAAACGAGAAAAAGGAGAAAAAATAATAATAAGTAATAAATATAAAAAAAATGAAATAATAATAATAAATAAATAAATACAATGAAAAATATTTTTAAAACTATATAATATATATGTTAAAAAAATAATTTTTAAAACTATATATTATATATATTTTCAAAAATTGTTTTAAAAACCATATATTATATTTATATTTTCAAACACGTTTTAAAAATTATATAACATATATATGTTTTTAAAATGTTTTAAAAATTATATAATATATATATGTTTTCAAAATGTTTTAAAAACTATATAATATATTTTTTTCAAAATGTTTTAAAAACTATATAATATATATATGTTTTCAAAAATGTTTTAAAAACTATATACTATATATTTTTCAAAATGTTTTCAAAATTATATATATATATATATATATATATATATATATATATATATCTAAATAAAATACAATAAAAATGACAAAAAATAAAATAAAAATAAATATGGACGAAAATGAGTGTCTACAACTGCCTCTCTTTGTCATTTTTCGTGGAACGAAAAATAGGACAAAGATAAAAAGACACAAATTTTCGTTCGGTGGAGTTGAAGAATGACTCATTGTCGAATTGAGTTGCGGATGGCTCATTCGTCGCGAAGTCGAGTCCATCTTGAAATGATATGGAATTGAAGCCGTAGTTCGGAATTTGAATCAGGATGCGGCTTCTTGTTGCCCAATTGTAGTCAATTTCGGTCTTCTTCTCGGTTTAAAGACCTTGGTTAAAAAATTCGACTGTAAAGTAGTTCTTTGACTCCACCATGTGATTGATAGGCCCTTAGCTGAATGAAATCGAACTCGAAAGGTCCTCGTCGACATATGGCTTTTCTCGACTTAAGCTATGCTGTCGGAAAGCGGTTTTTTGTCACTAAGGCATGGTTAACCCAGGTGTTCTTCTTGACTTTGAAAACCTCGATTGCAGCCGAACATCAATGTGATTGAGGTGTCATCAAGCTGATTGGAATCGAACTCGACAATTTTTTTGACAGATAGCCCTTCTTGCCTTGAGCTATTCTGTAAACTTGGTTTGCCTCTGAGCTGAGTGTAATCGAACTCGAAGGTCTTCGGTTGGCAGATAGCCCTTCTCGACTTAAGCTATGCTACAAATTTGTTTTGCCTTTGAGCTGAATGTAATCGAACTCGAAGGTCTTCGGTTGGTAGGTAACCCTTCTCGACTTAAGTTATGTTGCAAATGATATGCCTTGGAGCTGAGCGTAGTCGAACTCGAAGGTCTTTTGGTCACAGATAACCCTTCTAGCCTTGAGTTATGCTGTAAATGATGTGCCCTCGAAGCTGAGTGTAATCGAACTCGAGAGTCTTTGGCAGGTAGCCCTTCTCGACTTAAGCTATGCTGCAAATGATGTGCCTCAGAGCTGAGTGTAATCGAACTCTTTTAGCAGATAGCCCTTCTCGACTTAAGCTATGCTGCAAATGATGTGCCTCGGAGCTGAGCCTAGTCGAACTCAAAGGTCTTTTGTTGGCAGACAACCCTTCTAGACTTAAGTTGTACTGTAAATGATATGCCTTGGAGCTGAGCGTAGTCGAACTCGAAGGTCTTTTGTTGGCAGACAACCCTTCTAGACTTAAGTTGTACTGCAAATGATATGCCTTGGTGCTGAGCGTAGTCAAACTCGAAGGTCTTTGGTTGGCAGATAACCCTTCTCGACTTAAGTTATGTTGCAAATGATGTGCCCTCGAAGCTGAGTGTAATCGAACTCGAAGGTCTTTTGTTGGCAGACAACCCTTCTAGACTTAAGTTATGCTGCAAATGATATGCCCTCGAAGCTAAGTGTAAAAAACTTGAAGGTCTTTGGCAGATAGCCCTTCTCGACTTAAGCTATGCTGCAAATGATGTGCCTCGGAGCTGAGCGTAGTCGAACTCAAAGGTCTTTTGTTGGCTGACAACCCTTCTAGACTTAAGTTATGCTGCAAATGATATGCCCTCGAAGCTGAGTGTAATCGAACTCGAAGGTCTTTGGCAGATAGCCCTTCTCGACTTAAGCTATGCTGCAAATGATGTGCCTCGGAGCTGAGCGTAGTCAAACTCAAAGGTCTTTTATTGGCAGACAACCCTTCTAGACTTAAGTTGTACTGCAAATGATATGCCTTGGAGCTGAGCGTGGTCGAACTCGAAGGTCTTTGGTTGGCAGATAACCCTTCTCGACTTAAGTTATGCTGCAAATGATATGCCTTGGAGCTGAGCGTAGTCAAACTCGAAGGTCTATGTTGGCATATAACCCTTCTAGTCTTGAGTTATGCTGTAAATGTTGTCTAAGAAAATGGATTCCCTTCACAGGTCTACGCCGGTCGTAGTTCTTCATGTGGTTCCTCTGAGCGAGTCTGAACCAAATGAGACAATCTTTGAATGACTCCCCTTTTACGGGAAAGCCCACTGATGAATTCTGTCAGCCGAATATCTTCCGTCGTGGAATTGAAATCTGGCTTGAAGACATTAACTTGAAATATGTTGTTCTTTGTTGAGTTGTTGAACTGGATTTGGTCTGAATTGATTCTCGAACCTATCTGAAATTGGTTCTGAGATCTGTAGATATGTCAAGTCGGTTGAGGTGTAGCTTCTCACTGCTGAGTTAAGCAACCACCATCATTCTTCAAAGGCGCTTGTGAATCGAGTATCCTTCATCCTAAAGTTGAAACCTGATTCTAAAAGCTGCAAAAAATCATGTATGCCAAAATGACGAATGTGATGCACCTAAGTATGTCTAAGATGCATGCAACATGAATGAATTATGTGTTATTTCTTGGACGGAGTCTCATGTTTGGCCTGTCAATCTGGTCCTTGGAATGGATCGTGCTTTTGCTTCCCGAGCTTTGGCTTTACAGACCTTTCATATATGAGACTGTTCTGCTTGAAAATGTTTTTCTCTTTTTTCTTGTTTTAGGAGAGAGAAATGATAAAAATGTTGTAAAATATTGTTCGCAATTGAATCAAATTGTAAATGTGAGTTCAAAAAATATCAAAGGAATCAAGAGCTCTTTTAATGCTTTCAGAGTTACAAATCTTTGACAAATGTTCAAATGGATGAGTTGGCTTTAGGTTGGCCTCCTTTCTAAGGTTTTGGTAACCCAAAATGTCATTTTTTTAAATATCGAAATATGCTTTGGCATTTCATTTGGGTGCGGACAAAATGACACAACTAGCATGATCAATTACTATACCTTTTATTTCGGTCCTCTGAAATCTTCCATTTGTTCAAGCTTTGTAGGCAGTGCAAAAAATATCGATCTAAAAAATGAAATTCTTGAGTGCTCGTGTGTAGTCGACTATAATAGGTGTTCCTTAACTCCCTTAGTCCAACATTACCAAAAATTTCTTGCTTAGATAAATTTGATTTAATTTTCCGTTATCTGGCAAGCTGGATCCATAAAGCCGGGGCGTTTAGCAAATTGCTTTAGAGGGACCACTTAACATTATAATCAGTTTTATCAAGTCCACTGAAGGGTTCATTTCATCACAGAGTCTTCAACCTGACAAGAGCAGTGGAGCAAACACCGAATTGCCAAGTGTCCGAGCAATGTCATGGTTTGAACGTAATCTACTCATAAGACCAGGGCTTTCAAGTTTCCTCTATAACCAATTGCCTTAATGGAATAGCTCAGCTTTACGGATTTAATTTCTTAAGATTGTCAAGAAGAACCTGTTATAGCCTAGGTGTTTGTTGAAAGTCAAAAAGTTCATCTTTAGAGTTCAATTTTCAAGCAATTGACCTAAACTAGATTCACCACTCGACTCTTTCATTTGTAAAGATCATCGTCGTCATTGAACATCTGAAATAAAAAACATAGTAATTGTCATATGCAAATGATGCCCCATGTTGTTCGTACCTTATGAAAGGAAAATGTTGTATTGGTTAATTGTAAGAGCAGAGTACGGTGTTTGAGGGTATATTCTGGGTAAGGTCAAGGTCCTTGTTTTAAAACATGTTACTTTGTCAAAGATCCGTAACTTTGAACCATTCATAGAGTTTCTTAATTCAAATGATATTCAAAGAATTGTAAGTTTGTGTAGACACCCATTTTTTTTATCAAAGTTAAAAAATATTATTAAATTATTATTATTATTATTATTATTATTAGTATTATTAAGTGTATTTATATTGTTGTGCAGGCCAAATGTGGTCCAATTATAAGCAACCCAACAGACCCAGATCAATAACAGTACCAAGCCTCTCCACCGACGAGTCACTAAGGCTAGTCACCTCTGAGCAAGTTGAAACATCATCATCACCATGTTGGCCACTGAACAGCAAAAACAAACAAATAATATCAGCAAAGTCAAAAGCATATCACCTAAATCATACCTAACCTGTCAATATCCTACCATAAACGAAGAAAATGCAGATGCATCCATTAAGATTAGGTGGAGATATCAACCATAAAATAGGCAGAGGATTAGAAAAAAAAAGGAAAAGGAAGAAGGAGGGGGAGATATCAGAGAGCATTCGAATAAAAAAAAAGATTGAAAGAGGGATTGGGGAAAATCCTGGCAAACGACACACTGTAAACTCTATATTCAAGCAATAACAAGGGTATCAATTATTTACTATTTTTCCTATTATTTTCATCATTTTTAATGCATTTTTCTTTTGATTTGTTCACTTTAAATCCTTGCATGTTCGATTAGGTTGAGTAAAATTTCTTTTCGATTCTCTTAGGGTATGGAAATATATATATATATTAAAAAAAACCAACATAGATATACATTTTTATTGTTTTCGAATATAACTTAGTTGCCCACAAATAACAGAAAATAATATGAAAAATAATTAGAGAGGGGAGAGTACAAGGAAAAAAAAAGAAGAAAAAAACTGTGAGAAAATACTGAAAAAAATCCATTCGAAAAGCTTACCTTAAATCGAAAAGAAAAACCCCGAAAGAGTAGGGAGTAGGGAGTGTCGTTTAACTCCTCAACGGATCCTATGACAAAGGCCATGGTGAATTCCATCTTGTGCCTTGTCTGCTAGAAAGAGAAAGAAAGGTAAAGTGATGAGCTAGAGTGTAAAACGGCAAGAGGGGAAGTAAAGAGGAAAAAGAATGTGGCCTAGGGATTTAGCAAATGGGAAAATACACAAGGATACTGTACTGTTTTGGATAGTAAGGTTCCATACACCTAGCTTATGGAATAACCACACGTTTAATCCCTGTTGATTTGTATCCATACCTTATAGTCATTAAAGGAAGTCTTATTTATCTTATTTTGAGTTTTAACATTTCAGTTTTATATATTATAGTCCTTAGATCAATATTTTTGTATTTCTAATTTTTTCTCCATGCTTTATCTGAATTCAATTTCAGTCCTAACTGGTAATGTAATTAGTTTCTGTTTGTTTATACATTTGATTTTTAATTTTCTGCATGTTTCTTTTTAGTCCTTATGCATTTGTATCCTTATTTTCAAGTCATAAATTAAAGTTATGTTTATTTTGTTTTAAGTATTTTATTTTTAATATTTATATTTTAGTCACACTATTATATGTTATATTATTATTGACTTTAGTTATAATGTTCGTAATTATTGTATCTTAGTCATTGATTTATATTGTTATAATATTTTTGGTTATGTTCAATTTAACCACTAAATTTTAAATATCCTATTTTAGTCATGTTATTATTAAAATATTATTTGTTTCAATTCGACCATATTATATTATACATATTTTTTTAATATAATCGGTATATTTTTCATCAATATTTAAATTTCATCTATGTTGTGCATATTTAATTTTTAAAACCTTGAGATGAGCACCTAGGCTATTTTTTTAGTTTTAGTGGCACACATTTTTAAATACTTGATATCAAGAATCAATTATTTAATTTCACCACTATACGAGGTCCACCATTATTTTGAAAGCATTCATTCCATTTTGGATGTATTTGCTTGTTTGGTTTTGCTTGTTTAGATTCTTTGTTCATATACATATATATTTGTTTAATGTGTTTTAGGAAGAATAGCCATTATTTATTTGTTTAACATATAGTTTAGTTGGATATTTGTTAAACTATATATATATATATATATATATATATATTATAATGTGTCTTGGAAACTGATTTTTTGTTCATATATATATATTTGTTTAACATGTCTTGGAAACTGATTTTTTGTTCATATATATATATTTGTTTAACATGTCTTGGAAACTGATTTTTTGTTCATATATATATATTTGTTTAACATGTCTTGGAAACTGATTCTTTGTTCATATACATATATATTTGTTTAATGTGTCTTAGGAAGAATAGCCATTATTTATTTGTTTAACATATAGCTTAGTTGGATATTTGTTAAACGTATATATATATTTTTATTTAATGTGTCTTGGAAACTGATTTTTGTTCATATATATATATATATTTATTTAATGTGTCTTGGAAACTGATTTTTTTTTTGTTCATATATATATATATATTTGTTTAACATGTCTTAGGAAGAATAGGCATATTTTATTTGTTTAACGTATAGCTTAGCTGGATATATATATATATATATATATATTAAATTATTAGAGTATATATTTAATTAGCCCATGCATGATCAATTTTAATATATTTTTATTATATTAGATGTATACTTGTATTTACTTTTATATTCTTTATATCATTTATTTAATAAGTATAGTTATCATTTATTTAATAAGTATAATGTTCCATTACTTATTCATAATATGCGTACATATTTGTAAGATAGTTAATATAAATTCATATAGTAACTTACATATACTTGTGTATTCTACATCGAATTAAATCTTTATATTTTAATATTGAGTATTAGTTATGGTTCAAACGTTTAAAACTTATTTATAGTAATCATATATAAGATATAGTTTATATCTAAATAAATGTATATAATTTTTAGAATGTCATGGTAATTTTCATGAGTTAAATAATCATTTGTTTTATTTAATTAATTTTTGTATGATATCTTTATGTGCATAACTCGACATTATTACATGTTTTAGTCATTGTTTTAATTTCGTTTAATTGCAATTTAGACTTCAAGTTTTTGATTTGTTGCATTTTAATTCTTATAAGTTTAACTACTTATTTTATTTTTTTCTTTAAGTTATTAATTTGAAGTAAATTAATTAAATTCCAATAAATGGATCATATTTTAACTTGATATTTGATTCAGAATTTCCACCATTTACGACAACGTGTAAGCGACACAGTACCAATTTTGGGCGCTGTGGGGGTGCTAATCCTTCCCCACACGTAACCGACTCCCGAACCCATTTTAATCGAATCTTTGGAAAACGCATACCAACTTTTGTCTTAAAAAAATGATTTTTCTTAAAATTATTTTTAAAAGACGTTTTTAGGTATTCGACCTACCTAACCCAAAGGTTGATGGCGACTCTTTTCAATTTAATTCAAATTAATCCAAAATCACCCCATTTTCCAAAATTAAAAGTCGTAACTGTTTTTAAAACAATTTAACGATTGTCCCGCCGGGAAACGGTTACGACAGCTTGGCGACTCTGCTGGGGATTTTTTAGAGAGTCAGTCTGTAAGTCACTTACTCATTGTTGTTGTGGTGAAAATTATGAGTTCAAGTCTTTAGTTAACTTATGATCCTTTTATTGAAGTTTTTAATTGCTTCATTTTATTATTGTCTTACTAACATTTTTATCTTGGTTTTCAGATTTGTCCAAAGTTTTGTCGAATGGTGTCATTTTCCTATTGAGTCAAAGGGTTGAATGTTCCTCCTCACACACGTCACGAGCATTTGCATAACATAAGCTCTATACCCGAGCTCCGAACCTTTCTAAGTGGGGGCGAAAGCGACGCCTTCGTGAGAATTTATTCTCCGTGCAGGCCTAGCAAGTAACCTTCGGGATTCATATACCTTATGTTTTCGTGAGAATTTATTCTCCGCATAGACATAAGGGAATGTATCCTCTCGAATTGAACTCAATCCGTTTAAGCCTATAATGGGTGAGGATTGAGGGTTTGGTAGCCCAAGGGGGCACTAACATCAAGGACAATTCGAGTACCTTTTTCTGTTAGAAACGCAACCACGCATATAGTGAACCGTAGAACGATCACCTGAGGTATAGATATATCGAACCTATGTCTGTCAGTAGGTACCCAAAATAGGTGTACACAAAGGAGGAGCGTTTCTGAACTTTTTCTTTTTTGCTTTAAATATTGTTTAATAACAGCATGCGAACTAGATACCATGTGGTTAGGATTAATTTCTTGAAAAATCATTGTGGGTATATAACATGTTTGGGTAGATATCATGACGGGGTAGATGTTATATTCATCTTTAAATGACATTTTTATTTGTATTCAATTTTCTTACTTGTACTAATTCATTTTCATTTTTTTGTGTTTTTTTGTTATCTGCATTGCATCATTCAAGATTAAGGGTGTTGATCTTTAGTTAATCGTCAAATTGGAAAGCTTTCAATAATGGACGAAAAGTATTTAAATCAAGTAGTTCAAAACTCTGAGGTACGACAGTGGGCTGAAGCATTGCAAAGATTGGAAGGGGACAGTTTGCTAGCTGATCACATGTCAGATTTAGCGGGTTATGCTTCCGTTTCTCTTAAAAGAAATGACATCCAGGACTTACGAGACATTTGGGAAAAATGGGAGTCGAGTAAGAAGCGACAGTTTTACCAGTGTTATGGGGATATTTCCTATCTGTTATATATTGATATAGATGATGAGTTGGTCCGAGCCTTGATTCAATTTTGGAATCCAGGGTACAACTGTTTCACTTTCAATAAAGAAGACATGGTTCCTACCATCGAAGAATATATTGCCTTGTTGCGCATAGAGGATGCTCAAGAGAATCGGATTTATTCCAAGTCCATCAAAACTCAACCCTTCAGAATCAAATTAGCCAAAATCGCAGGAGTGCGTGAGGAATGGGTGGTTGCTCGTACCAAACAAAAAGGTGAAAGTGAAGGCATTTCTTGGATTGTTATTAAAGGAATCATTCAAAGTCATCCTGACGAGAAGGTGTGATTTGACCTCTTTGCACTGGGTATTTATGGCTTAGTCATTTTCCCGAAGGCCTTGGGATTTATTGAGGCTGCAGTTGTGGATTTATTCGAGCAATTACAAAAAAAGGTCAACCCTGCTCCTGTAATTTTAGCAGAGACTTTTCGATCCTTGAATGCTTGTCGAAGGCTTGGAGGTGGTCGATTTTCAGGATGCGCGCAATTACTATATGTCTGGATCCGTAGCCACTTCTGGAAAATTGAAAAAATTTCATATCATCGGTTTAGTACAAGTTACTCGCCTTTGAGAGAATTTATAGAGAAAGATTGGCCAAAAGGAGTCACTAAAGACATGTGGATAGATGCCCTTAAGAATATACAAGACAAGGATATCGTTTGGCGTGCCCCTTGGCAAATACAAAGTGAGTTCCTATATAAGTGCGGTGACTATAATTGGGTGATGTTGCTCGGTTTATGGGGAGCAATTGGGTACGCACCACTTTTGGTTATGAGGCAATATGGTGGCCATCAATTTATCCCAGTCACTGCTGGATTGCACTCATCTGAGTTTGTATTCTACGGGAACAATTACAAGAAAAACATCTCGAATGCAGTTAGAGGATGGAAGAAGACTTTCTGTACTAGAGCCGATGCAGCCAAGGTAATGTTGACGCCAAATTATGAGGAATGGAGGTCTATAAGAAAGAATGAAAATATTCCTCTACCTGACCAAAGTAAGGATATAACTATGGAGGAACGAATTCAGATAGTCCCATCGGAGATAGAGATGTTAAGAGCAGAATTCGAAGCTGAGAAAGAAGGTTGGTCGAAAGAACTAGAAGAGATTCGACAAGACAAATTCATGTTGAGTATTGATGTTGACTTTCATGCCGCACAATTTGCAATGCTAAGAAAGAGAAAAGAAAAAGTAGATTCGGAGTTGAAAAATCTGAAGAAGGGTTACTACAAGCTGCAAAAATCTAGGATAACAATTGGGTTAAGTAGAGCATCAGCCCAGTTAACCAAAAAGTTAAACGCAGAGAAACATCGAAATAGAGATCTGAAGGAAAAAAATGATCGTCTACTCAAGAGCTTGGAGAAAGGAAAAGAAAAAATAGAAGAGCTTGAGCTTGATAAGAGGGAGCGGATCATAAGATACAAGGCCGAGAGTCGCAAAGCTATGGAAGAACTAAAAAGGGAGAAAGATCGAGTCAAAGAGCTAGAAGCTAAGAAGACTATCACGATCAGGGGATTTGAAACTGAAATAAATAATATGCTTGTCGAACTTGATATTAGAGGACAAAAAATCAAAGAATTTGATATTAAAAGAAATAGGTGGGAACTACAAAAGAAACACTTCAATACTAGGCTCGAAGCAAGACAAGAGTCAATCAACAGCTGGATAAAAAGGTGTGGAGATAAAAATGTACAAATACAGAGTCTTAATCGAAGGATGCAGGAAACAAAAACAAGACTTGAAGAGGATCTGGCTCAATGTCGGGCTAAAATCACAAAATCCAGTGATTATATCCTGCAACTCGAAGAATCCTTGTTCCGAGGAAGGATTATCATGGGACCAAGTAACCTTCAGGAAAGTTATGAAGAGAATGCCTTACTGCGAAATCGAATTCGAAGCCTGGAAAGCACACTGCAAAGTTGTCAAGTACGAATCACTGAGCTAGAAGGAAATCTCCAAGGAACTATTGAACAGTGGCAAACATCGAATGATTTTTATGAAGAACAGAGTGCAGATAGAAGCAACATGGTAGTCGAGGCTATAATACAGATGAGTGAAGTTGCCAGATACATTGGGGAATTAGCTGTCGAAGCAAAGGTCATCGAGCATCACATCAATCCGGTTTCTGAGTTTGGGAAGAAGATGTCTTGGTTGATTAAAGAAGTTGTCGAACTTAATCGGATGGCTAGGCCGTATCTGTAGAAGTGAACTATTGTGTAATAAAAACTTTGTGTTCCAATGGAAGTTGTTCTATGATAATTAACTTTTTGAGATCAATACCTTTTACATACATTCATTCTGCATTGCATTTATTTTAAATATTTTGCATTAATACATGCATTCATTCATTAAAACACCCAAAATAATGTAAAATATAATTTTCAATCATTGTAGTTATTCTGGCACTCAACTCACACCCGTACGGTACTCGGAATACAACTAAGAAAATGGAAGCTAGAATGATTCAACTTGAGCAAGAACAAAAACAAGCTCAAGAAGAAATGAGAGAGAGATTAAATAAGATGGAAGCAGAGATAACAAATTCGCAAACTGGTCTACTACAAAGGATGGAAGAAATGTTTAAGAAACATGCTATAGGTAGAAGGATCACGGATGGCCAAATAACGTCATCCGAGCAAGATTTATCATATCCTCCAGGGTTTGAACCAGGGGCATCACATCCTGCGGGGTTTACTTCTGATCCCCAGCACCTACCAAGGTTTACACCAGAATCTGGTCCTCCTCCTGGTTTCACACCTGTACACATCTCTGCTCACCCTTCGGTACCTCAAGAAGCACGACCTCATGTATATGTCAGCAATGAGAATCAGCAACACCACATGGGATCTGCATTCCCAAACAATTATCAGCCTGTTACTGAACACTTAACTCCAGATCTAAATGAGTTAGTTGAAAAGGAAAAAGCCAATGAACAAATAACTCAACAGTTGAAGAAATTGGAAGAAATGGTAAAATCAGTAGAAATGATTGAACCGTTCTATGGGTCTGACGCCAGAGAGCTGAGTTTGGTCCCAGATCTGATTATCCCTATAAAGTTCAAGGTTCCCGAGTTTGAAAAATACAATGGAACCACTTGTCCTTCATCTCATATAACCATGTTTTGCCGGAGGATGGCTGGCCATGTGAACGATGAAAAACTGTTGATTCACTGTTTTCAAGACAGTTTGACAGGTTCTGCCGCTAAGTGGTATAACCAATTAACTAGGGCTCATATCAAATCATGGAAGGACTTGGCAAAAGCATTCCTAGAACAGTATCGCCATGTTACAGATATAA
Organism: Hibiscus syriacus; assembly: GCF_006381635.1. NCBI lineage: Eukaryota > Viridiplantae > Streptophyta > Magnoliopsida > Malvales > Malvaceae > Hibiscus > Hibiscus syriacus. The sequence continues at coordinate 673,562 of NW_024063116.1, read as the reverse complement.
TTCCTGATCGGTGGACTCTTCAAAATATGGAAAAAAGAAGCAATGAAACTTTCCGACAATATGCTCAAAGGTGGCGTGATGTTGCTGCACAGGTCAAACCCCCTTTACTCGAAAAGGAGGCTACTGTAATTTTTGTCAATACTTTGAGAGCTCCGTATTTGGGGCATTTGCTTGGAAATGCCACCAAAAATTTTGCTGATTTGATCATCTCTGGTGAGCTCATCGAAAATGCTATAAGAAGTGGCAAGATTGAAGTAGTTGAAGGGTCTAGCTCAAAAAAACCTGTATACCGAAAAAAGGAAAATGAAGTTAACAGTGCAAATGTCTACCATAAGAATACTGCAAATAGTGTCACAATAACCCAATCAAGGGCTGAGAGGAATGACATGAACACCACCAGAAATGATTTCAGGGGACCTCGTAAGGAGAGAGAGAAGGTGTCCTTCACACCATTACCCGTACCCTATTCAGAGATATACGCCTCGTTATTCAAGGCAGATGTGGTACGCCCCTACCGTTTGACCCCTCTTCAACCACCATACCCTCATTGGTATGACGCAAATGCGCATTGTGATTACCACGATGGAATTGCTGGCCATTCTATAGAGAATTGTTATGCATTCAAAAAGATAGTGCAGAATCTGATTAACACAGGAGGATTACAATTTGATTCACCAGATGCATCAACACACCCACTACCGAATCATGGAGGTAAAGGGATAAATACCATCCATGAGGAGAATAGGAGGAAAGCAAAGACAAACATTCATGAAATCAAATCTCCCTTCAGTTGGGTATTCCAACAACTCTATCAGGCTGGCATGATTCGACAAGATCTTAAGCCAAAGACCAATAAGTGTGAACACTATTGTGAATATCACCAAGAAGAAGGGCATGAAATTCAGCTTTTCCCTGAATTTAGGGGGTTACTACAAAGATTGATGGATAATAAGGAGGTAGAGTTCTTTGAGGAAGATAAGGAAAAAAGAGAAAAAGACGTCTTCATGACAGAAAATTCTGAGCCCGTTCACAAAACAAACAAGCCAGTAGTCATCACTGTGAAATCATCAGCAATGAATTCTGGGTCGTCAACGCCAAAAGTTGTAATCACAGCTCCTTCACCATTTTCGTTTAAAGACACCCGCAAGGTGCCTTGGAATTACACTGCCAATGTTTCATTAATAAGAGAATCTGGTTCGCTAGAGAAAATAAAGGTAGTTGAAGGTGAAGCACCAGTAGGCAACTTGATGACTGGAATAGTGAATAAAGTCGGGCACTTCACAAGAAGTGGGAGGTGTTATTCTCCTGAGATGTCAAAAGAAATGGACAAAGTGAAGGCAAAAGGAAAAACTGTGGTGGTACCGCAAAAGATATTTGATGATGAACTCCCACCAATGATCAATAAGCCGGTAACAGAAACACAAGCTCAAGAATTCTTGAAGTTTCTAAAACATAGTGAGTATAGTGTAGTTGAGCAGCTACACAAGCAACAAGCACGGATTTCGATTCTGGATTTGTTAATAAATTCAGAGGTACATCGGAATGCTTTACTGAGAGTGCTAAATCAAACGTTTGTGCCTGAGGATATACCAGTGAACAAGTTGGATCGAATTGTAGGGCACATAGCTGCTGACAACTACATAACTTTCACTGATGATGAAATTCCTGATGGAGGAATGGGATCGGTAAAAGCCCTCAATATCACAACTCACTGTCATGGTCATGTCTTACCAGGTGTTTTGATTGACAATGGGTCTGCACTTAATGTTATGCCTATGACCACATTACGAAGGTTACCGGTGGACAACTCACATATGAGGGCCTACCAAAACATTGTCAGAGCCTTTGATGGAACTCAGCGGGATGTGCTTGGAAAGATAGAGGTACCACTGTTGATTGGACCAACTATCTACAATATTGATTTTTTGGTGATGGACATCAACCCTTCATATAATTGCTTGCTTGGGAGGCCATGGATTCATTCTGCAGGGGGAGTCCCTTCATCCTTACACCAAAAATTGAAATTAGTGTCAGATGGTCAGTTGATTAGTATTGGGGCAGAGGAAGAAATTATTGCTTCTGTGACGACTGACGCCCCATATATTGAGACGGATGAGAATGCTCTAGAGTGTTCCTTCAGAGCCTTAGAATTTGTCAATGCTACTTTTGTTGCTGAAGGAAACAAGATTCCTCGCCCACGTTTATCTGATTGTACTAAGATGATTGTGCGAGAGACTCTAGGAAAAGGAGCCAAGATAGGAAGGGGTCTTGGTAGATGCCTGCAAGGGACTTTATATCCCAAATTTGTCATGATGAAGAGCGATCGCTTTGGGCTGGGATTTAAGCCTGATTTTCAGCAAAGAAAGAAAGAAATGAAAAAGAGAGGTGAAATAAGAAGAGCTAGACTAAAAGGAGAGGACATTCCATGGGAGCATATGTCTTTTCCTCCTCTAATGAGCTCTTTCAAGTTTGGAGGAGTGTTTGATATAGAGCAACAGTTAACCAGAGCAATTGACGAAGAAGAGCAGATGAAAGACAGAAACTTGTTCAATGAAGCTATGGAGGGTTTGGTCATTAACATGATAACTGGGGATGATAAAGCAGGAAGATATTTGGCTGGAATCCGTCCTTGCTTCCCAGGGGAAATACTGAAAAATTGGACTGCAGAGGATCTCCCTATAGTTTTTAAGATTAATTCAGAGTAATACCCAGTACTAATCCTTATACTTGTGCCCGCAAGTATTAAGGAATTTTCATAAGGGCAGCTATGTTAACTCTACTTGCTTTCAATAAAAGACAATCTTTTGTTTCTTAAATGACCATCATTATTTTATATTTTCATTCTTTATTCTTTATTCTTTACATTCATTTCATAAATTTTGGTCTCCTTCCAAATATATATTCGATTCAATTTTTCCCTTTGCAGGTGTCACCATATCAATAGCATGAATGTTCATGAATTTAATACTGAGATAAACTTTGAGCAACCCATATGTCTGGAAGAAATCAATGAGTGTCAAGATGAGGTAGAATGTGATGTTCCTAACGAACTATTAAGACTGGTAGAAAATGAGGACAAACAGATTTTACCTCACCAGGAAGAAACTGAGGTTATAAACTTGGGAACTAATGATGATAAGAGAGAAGTAAAAATCGGCAGCACACTTTCTGCTGAGATAAGGCAAAACTTGATAGATCTTCTTCGAGAATTCAAGGACATCTTTGCATGGTCCTACCAAGATATGCCAGGGCTGAGTACAGATATAGTAGTGCACAAGCTTCCGATAAAGCCTGAGTGTAAGCCAGTTCAGCAAAAGCTTAGAAGAATGAAGCCAGAAATGTTGTTGAAAATTAAAGAGGAAGTGATGAAACAGATTGATGCAGGGTTTCTTCAAGCGGCAAAGTATCCAGAATGGGTTGCCAACATAGTCCCTGTGCCAAAGAAAAATGGTAAAGTTCGCATGTGTGTGGATTACAGAGATCTTAATAAAGCAAGCCCGAAGGATAATTTTCCATTGCCTCATATAGATACTTTAGTGGATAACACTGCTGGTCATTCGTGGTTTTCTTTTATGGATGGCTTCTCGGGGTATAACCAAATAAAAATGAACATTGAAGACATGGAAAAAACTACATTTGTGACTATGTGGGGCATATTTTGCTATAAAGTGATGCCATTTGGTTTGAAAAATGCTGGGGCAACTTACCAAAGAGCTATGGTGACTCTTTTCCATGACATGATGCACAAAGAAATTGAAGTGTATGTGGATGACATGATTGCCAAGTCCAGGACTGAAGGTGAACACATTCAAAACTTGAGAAAGCTTTTCCAAAGGTTGAGGAAATATCAATTGAAACTCAATCCAACTAAATGCACATTCGGGGTAACGTCAGGGAAACTCTTGGGTTTCGTGGTTAGTCAAAAAGGAATTGAGATTGATCCAGATAAAGTAAAGGCCATTCAAGATCTTCCACCGCCTCGTACACAGAAAGAAGTTCGAGGATTCTTAGGAAGGTTAAATTATATATCTCGATTCATTTCACAATTAACTGAAAAATGTGACCCAGTTTTCAAATTACTTCGAAAGAACAACCCTGAAGTTTGGAACAACGAGTGCCAAAAGGCTTTGGAGATAATCAAGGGATATTTGTCTAAAACTCCAATTCTGGTATCACCAGTCCCTGGTAAACCATTGATCCTTTATCTAACGGTCTTTGAAAATTCAATGGGATGTGTATTGGGGCAACATGACGAATCTGGAAAGAAAGAGAGAGCTATCTATTATCTAAGCAAAAAGTTCACTGATTGTGAGAGTCGATACACGCCAATTCAAAAGCTATGTTGTGCTTTGGTATGGACTACTCGAAGGCTCAGGCAATACATGTTATACCATACTACTTGGTTGATATCTAAGCTTGACCCTTTGAAATTTTTAATGGAATCACCAGCTTTAGCTGGTAGATTGGCTAGATGGCAGATGTTGTTATCAGAATTTGACATTGTATATGTGAACCAAAAAGCAATCAAAGGGAGTGTCATAGCAGATTTCCTTGCAAGTCGTGCCTCAAATGATTATGAGTCCTTAAATTTTAATTTTCCAGACGAGGATCTGATGTGCATCACAACCAAGGAGGAAACAAATTCAGATGATAAATCTTGGAGGTTGTATTTTGATGGAGCATCTAATGCTTTAGGACAAGGAATTGGAGCAGTACTGATTTCCCCAGAAAATGTCTATTATCCTTTTACAAGCAGATTGGAGTTCTTTTGCACCAATAATATGGCAGAGTATGAGGCTTGTGTCATGGGGTTAAGAGCAGCTATAGAAAGAAAAATCAAAGTGCTCCAAGTATATGGAGACTCCTCACTAGTGGTGTATCAATTGCGAGGAGAATGGGAGACGAAGGATCTAAAGTTAGTGGAATACCGAAGATTGATCCTTGAATTGGTAAAAGAATTTGAAGATGTCACTTTCAATTATCTCCCTCGAGAAGATAATCAAATGGCTGATGCTTTGGCCACACTTGCTGCAATGTTCCAAGCAAATAGAAGAGTTGACATGATGCCAATTAATATGCAAATGTATAATACCCCGGCACACTGTTATGATATCGAAGAAGAGGTAGATGGTCGTCCATGGTATTATGATATTTTGCAATACATCAAGCATCAAACTTACCCACAATGTGCGTCTGAGATCGATAAAAAGATAATAAGGAGAATGGCTGCCGGATATGTATTAGATGGGGAAGTTCTGTACAAAAAGGTAGTGATCAAGTTTTGATGAGATGTGTGGATGCCCGAGAAGCAAAAGGTATACTTGAAGAAGTGCATGAAGGGATATGTGGAACACATGCAAATGGGCTTTCTATGGCCAGGAAGATCATGAGATATGGATACTATTGGGCCACTATGCATTCAGACTGTGTTGATTATGCAAGAAAATGTCACAAATGTCAAATCTATGGGGATAAGATCCATACATCTCCGTCACCTTTGCAAGTGATGACCACACCATGGCCGTTTTCTATGTGGGGCATGGATGTCATTGGGACAATTACACCAAAGGCTTCGAATGGACATCGTTTCATATTTGTGGCAATTGATTACTTTACTAAGTGGGTTGAGGCTGCCTCGTATGCAAATATCACGAGATCTACAGTTTGCAAATTCATAAAGAAAGAGATAATTTGTCGGTATGGATTGCCAGAAAGAATTGTCACAGATAATGCCACTAATTTGAATAACAAGATGATGGTAGAACTTTGTACTCAGTTCAAGATAAAACATTCTAATTCAGTGACCTATCGTCCAATGATGAATGGAGCAGTGGAAGCAGCAAATAAAAATATTAAAAGGATTATCACAAAGACCACTGATACTTACAGAGATTGGCATGATAAATTACCTTTTGCCTTGTATGCATATCGAACTACAGTGCGGACTTCGACAGGGGCAACACCTTTCTCTTTAGTATATGGGATGGAAGCAGTCTTGCCAGTGGAAGTAGAAATCCCATCACTTCGAATTTTGAAAGAGGTGAAATTGGATGAAGCTGAATGGGTTCAGGCTCGGTTTGACCAATTGAATCTCATTGAAGAAAAGAGATTAAAAGCTATTTTCCATGGTCAGATGTATCAGAAACGGATGATGAGAGCTCATGATAAGAAAGTTCATCCAAGAGAATTTCGAGAGGGTGATCTAGTGCTAAAAAAGATCCTGCCAATTCATAAAGATTTCCGAGGGAAATGGATGCCTAATTGGGAAGGTCCATATGTTGTCAATAAGGCCTTCTCTGGGGGAGCGTTGATCTTGGCAGAGATGGATGGAGAAAAATTGAGAAATCCAGTAAACTCAGACTCTGTCAAGAAGTACTATGCTTGAAGAAAAAAAAGGGAAAAAAAAAAAAAAAAATGAAAAAAAATGAAAAAAAATGAAAAAAAATGAAAAAAAATGAAAAATGAAAAAAAGAAATGAAAAAATGAAAAGAGAAAAAGGAGGGTTTGAGATGAAAATCCGCAAAGGACATCTTGAAACCAAAGGAAGACTTTGAGTTGAAAACCTGAAAAGGCTGCTCAAAAGCATTTTGAGATTAGGCATCAGACAATTAAATCTTCTTGAGGGTCTGATATTTTGAGAGAAGCTTCACATCTATAGACATTTTGGCAATTCTCGAAGTCCTCCAGACAGAAGCTCAACTCAATAGTTATATCAAGTGGATTGATTCAGGAACATTCGTGCTAATGATCCATAAGGACATTTGACTTATGGTTTTAAATTTCCATTATTCATGTGATTGTCATAACTTTTTAAATTCAATTTCTTGTCAGTAAATTCAAAGTTTGTTATTTCAAGTTCCAATTTTATTCATTCTTCTTATAAGTAGATTGACATGGCATTAAAAAAATAAAAAGATTTTTGGTATTACTCTGAATAAATACTTCCATAGCAGAGATTCTAACCCTAATGATCGAAAAGATTAGGGTAAGACATGGCCAAAGAAAATGCATATGAGTTGAGAAAAGAAAGCACATTGAAAACACTGATATTTTGGTACGCTGATAAAGATGAGCAGTTAAAAAAGAAACATAAAAGGATTTGCATGGGAACAAGAGAAATGAGAATTTGCATAAAATAGCCCAAGCAAAATATGGAATGCAAACGAAAGGACAAATGATACATTTAAAATGAAGATTTGCAGGACCACAAAGTTCATAATATTAAAATAACATCATGCATACATCAGTAAGCATCTATGAATAGGAGCATGCTCATTCATTCATATTCATTGAAATGCTTTGAATGTTTTGACAGAAATTTAGAGAAAGTCAATAACAATTAAGATTCATCGCAAAAGGAGGTGAACCAGCATTTCCAATGGAGAGTTCATAATGAGAAGAACTCATCCGACAGAGGGAGAAGAAGTTCATAATGAGAAGAGCTTGTTCGACCTATCACTCGATTCACGACATTTTGAATCAGTGACACCTTGCTTGAAGGATCAGTATTTCCAATGGAGAGTTCATAATGAGAAGAACTCATCCGACAGAGGGAGAAGAAGTTCATAATGAGAAGAGCTTGTTCGACCTATCACTCGATTCATAACATTTCGAATCAGTGACACCTCGCTTGAGGGATCAACATTTCCAGTGAAGAGTTCATAATGAGAAGAACTCGTCCTAAAGGAGAAAGTTCATAATGAGAAGAACTCGTCCTAAAGGAGAAAGTTCATAATGAGAAAAACATGTTCTTTCTAAGTCCACCGAAAAAGGATTTGGATCAACATTTCCAGAAGAGTTCATAATGAGAAGAACTCGTCCTAAAGGAGAAAGTTCATAATGAGAAAAACATGTTCTTTCTAAGTCCACCGCAAAAGGATTTGGATCAACGTTTCCAAAAGAGTTCATAATGAGAAGAACTCATCCACGAGAAAAAAGAAGTTCATAATGAGAAGAACTTGTTCAATCTAACGACGAAGGAAGAATAGAAAAATGGTTGTCTGTTTCGTCTTTGCCCTATTCTTGTTAACACAAGAATGTGCAAAGAGGGGCAGCTGTAGACACCCATTTTTTTTTATCAAAGTTAAAAAATATTATTAAATTATTATTATTATTATTATTATTATTATTATTATTAGTATTAGTATTATTAAGTGTATTTATATTGTTGTGCAGGCCAAATGTGGTCCAATTATAAGCAACCCAACAGACCCAGATCAATAACAGTACCAAGCCTCTCCACCGACGAGTCACTAAGGCTAGTCACCTCTGAGCAAGTTGAAACATCATCATCACCATGTTGGCCACTGAACAGCAAAAACAAACAAATAATATCAGCAAAGTCAAAAGCATATCACCTAAATCATACCTAACCTGTCAATATCCTACCATAAACGAAGAAAATGCAGATGCATCCATTAAGATTAGGTGGAGATATCAACCATAAAATAGGCAGAGGATTAGAAAAAAAAAAGGAAAAGGAAGAAGGAGGGGGAGATATCAGAGAGCATTCGAATAAAAAAAAGATTGAAAGAGGGATTGGGGAAAATCCTGGCAAACGACACACTGTAAACTCTATATTCAAGCAATAACAAGGGTATCAATTATTTACTATTTTTCCTATTATTTTCATCATTTTTAATGCATTTTTCTTTTGATTTGTTCACTTTAAATCCTTGCATGTTCGATTAGGTTGAGTAAAATTTCTTTTCGATTCTCTTAGGGTATGGAAATATATATATATATTAAAAAAAACCAACATAGATATACATTTTTATTGTTTTCGAATATAACTTAGTTGCCCACAAATAACAGAAAATAATATGAAAAATAATTAGAGAGGGGAGAGTACAAGGAAAAAAAAAGAAGAAAAAAACTGTGAGAAAATACTGAAAAAAATTCATTCGAAAAGCTTACCTTAAATCGAAAAGAAAAGAAAAACCCCGAAAGAGTAGGGAGTAGGGAGTGTCGTTTAACTCCTCAACGGATCCTATGACAAAGGCCATGGTGAATTCCATCTTGTGCCTTGTCTGCTAGAAAGAGAAAGAAAGGTAAAGTGATGAGCTAGAGTGTAAAACGGCAAGAGGGGAAGTAAAGAGGAAAAAGAATGTGGCCTAGGGATTTAGCAAATGGGAAAATACACAAGGATAATGTACTGTTTTGGATAGTAAGGTTCCATACACCTAGCTTATGGAATAACCACACGTTTAATCCCTGTTGATTTGTATCCATACCTTATAGTCATTAAAGGAAGTCTTATTTATCTTATTTTGAGTTTTAACATTTCAGTTTTATATATTATAGTCCTTAGATCAATATTTTTGTATTTCTAATTTTTTCTCCATGCTTTATCTGAATTCAATTTCAGTCCTAACTGGTAATGTAATTAGTTTCTGTTTGTTTATACATTTGATTTTTAATTTTCTGCATGTTTCTTTTTAGTCCTTATGCATTTGTATCCTTATTTTCAAGTCATAAATTAAAGTTATGTTTATTTTGTTTTAAGTATTTTATTTTTAATATTTATATTTTAGTCACACTATTATATGTTATATTATTATTTGACTTTAGTTATAATGTTCGTAATTATTGTATCTTAGTCATTGATTTATATTGTTATAATATTTTTGGTTATGTTCAATTTAACCACTAAATTTTTAAATATCCTATTTTAGTCATGTTATTATTAAAATATTATTTGTTTCAATTCGACCATATTATATTATACATATTTTTTTAATATAATCGGTATATTTTTCATCAATATTTAAATTTCATCTATGTTGTGCATATTTAATTTTTAAAACCTTGAGATGAGCACCTAGGCTATTTTTTTAGTTTTAGTGGCACACATTTTTAAATACTTGATATCAAGAATCAATTATTTAATTTCACCACTATATGAGGTCCACCATTATTTTGAAAGCATTCATTCCATTTTGGATGTATTTGCTTGTTTGGTTTTGCTTGTTTAGATTCTTTGTTCATATACATATATATTTGTTTAATGTGTTTTAGGAAGAATAGCCATTATTTATTTGTTTAACATATAGTTTAGTTGGATATTTGTTAAACGTGTATATATATATATATATATATATTTAATGTGTCTTGGAAACTGATTTTTTGTTCATATATATATATATTTGTTTAACATGTCTTGGAAACTGATTTTTTGTTCATATATATATATATTTGTTTAACATGTCTTGGAAACTGATTTTTTGTTCATATATATATATATATTTGTTTAACATGTCTTGGAAACTGATTCTTTGTTCATATACATATATATTTGTTTAATGTGTCTTAGGAAGAATAGCCATTATTTATTTGTTTAACATATAGCTTAGTTGGATATTTGTTAAACGTATATATATATTTTTATTTAATGTGTCTTGGAAACTGATTTTTTGTTCATATATATATATATATATTTATTTAATGTGTCTTGGAAACTGATTTTTTTTGTTCATATATATATATATATATTTGTTTAACATGTCTTAGGAAGAATAGGCATATTTTATTTGTTTAACGTATAGCTTAGCTGGATATATATATATATATATATATTAAATTATTAGAGTATATATTTAATTAGCCCATGCATGATCAATTTTAATATATTTTTATTATATTAGATGTATACTTGTATTTACTTTTATATTCTTTATATCATTTATTTAATAAGTATAGTTATCATTTATTTAATAAGTATAATGTTCCATTACTTATTCATAATATGCGTACATATTTGTAAGATAGTTAATATAAATTCATATAGTAACTTACATATACTTGTGTATTCTACATCGAATTAAATCTTTATATTTTAATATTGAGTATTAGTTATGGTTCAAACGTTTAAAACTTATTTATAGTAATCATATATAAGATATAGTTTATATCTAAATAAATGTATATAATTTTTAGAATGTCATGGTAATTTTCATGAGTTAAATAATCATTTGTTTTATTTAATTAATTTTTGTATGATATCTTTATGTGCATAACTCGACATTATTACATGTTTTAGTCATTGTTTTAATTTCGTTTAATTGCAATTTAGACTTCAAGTTTTTGATTTGTTGCATTTTAATTCTTATAAGTTTAACTACTTATTTTATTTTTTTCTTTAAGTTATTAATTTGAAGTAAATTAATTAAATTCCAATAAATGGATCATATTTTAACTTGATATTTGATTCAGAATTTCCACCATTTACGACAACGTGTAAGCGACACAGTACCAATTTTGGGCACTGTGGGGGTGCTAATCCTTCCCCACACGTAACCGACTCCCGAACCCATTTTAATCGAATCTTTGGAAAACGCATACCAACTTTTGTCTTAAAAAAATGATTTTTCTTAAAATTATTTTTAAAAGACGTTTTTAGGTATTCGACCTACCTAACCCAAAGGTTGATGGCGACTCTTTTCAATTTAATTCAAATTAATCCAAAATCACCCCATTTTCCAAAATTAAAAGTCGTAACTGTTTTTAAAACAATTTAACGATTGTCCCGCCGGGAAACGGTTACGACAGTTTGCAAATGTGATTCATTGCTCGTCATCATTAAAATAACATAAATGTTCTTACAAAACTTGAAAAAGTGAGAAAAAACAAGTTCAAACAGAATGCCTCAAATAATGAAATGATATTCCTCATTTGGATGCCCCCAAGTTGTTGAAGTCGATCCAGTTCTGGTTACGCATCTTCTGTACGACTCTCTTGAATGCGTAACAGTTCTCAATTATGTGCCCTGGGAGACCGCCGTGATATTCACAATGTGCATTCTCATCATACCACTTGGGGTATGAGGGCTTCATGGGTTCCACCGGATATGGTGACACTACGTGTGTGTCAAGAAGTTGCTTATAGAGTTCCTTGTATGTCATCAGAATAGGGTCGAAATGTTCCCTTTCCTTACTGGGTTCTCTCTGAGATTGGTTAGAAGTACCAGATGGTACAGCTGTAGTTGTTTTTGAGATCGTAACACCTTTGCTAGCGTTGTAGGTGTTGACATTATTGATCTCGCGGTCCTTGTTCTTCACGGGAGGCTTTCTACTAGAGTCACCTCCTTCAATATTTCCTTGTTTTATGGCCAGTTCAACCATTTCACCGGCCATGACTAAATTTGAGAAACTTTCTGACGTGATTGCTACCAAATACCTGAAGTAAGGTTCCTTCAGGGTTTGTACAAACAACTTTCTAGTTTCCTTTTCATCTAAAGGTGGATGAACTTGCACAGCCAAGTCCCTCCATTTTTGTGCGTACTGCCTGAAACTTTCGTTATGCTTCTTTTCCATGCTTTGTAGCATAACTCGATCTAGCCTTATGTCATTGACATGTTTATATTGTTCCAAGAATGACTTAGCCAGGTCCTTCCAGGTCTTGATATTTGATCGGCTTAGCTGGTTGTACCACCGAATGGTTGAGCCCAACAGACTCTCCTGGAAGCAGTGAATCAGGAGCTGGTCGTTTTCTCCATATCCTGTCATCTTTCGACAGAACATGGTGATGTGAGCGGATGGACAACTGTTCCCTTCAAACTTCTCGAATTCCGGGGACTTAAATTTCGGAGGAAGAACCAAGTCTGGGACTAGACTGAGTTTCGTGACATCGATTTCATGGTAGTCATGGTCTCCTTTGACTACCTTCATTTGGTCCTCCAATTGTTTGATTTTTTTCCTCCATCTTCCTCATCTTGTCCTCTTCGTCCAAATCCGGTACATGGTAATAACCCGGATTGTTCTTAGGGTTAAATATAGAGGACGAGGGCTTTGCTTTTGCAGCAGATGAGTCCCCTCGAAGTTCTGGTAAGATTTCAGGTGAGATAACCACTTGCGGGGTAGGTTATATAGTTACCTCTTCCGGTGAACCTGCCCCAGGCGCACTGGTCTGTTGTAGGCCAACTAACTTGGCAACGATCTGATCAACCAAGGACTCTTGGTTCTTTGTGATTGTTTCTAGAGTATTTCGACTATTTTGGTTTATCTTGTCTTCTAGCTCTTTCTGTAGTTTCAACATATTCTCCTCGATTTGTGTAATTCTGGCTTCAATCATCTTCTTCTTCAAACGGGTGTTATGCGGATGGGGCGTGTCCAACGCTTGAGACGGTGTATCCAGTATTTGCTCCTTTTGATGAGACATGTATATATTAGTTAATGTGAATGCAAAGAAAATAACAAAATGTCAAATGTCTAAATGCATGATGCATGAAATGTCTGAGGCATTGATCCAAAAAATGTGTCTGTTATTATGAATAACCCTTATTGGGGACAAAAGTGTTTTATCTTTTAAGAGACAAAAAATATTCTGACAGCTTCTGACATGTTGACTAGTTTTCCGCCTTCATCCGTCACCGGTTGAATAACCTGTCGAACCTATCTGGCTTCTCTGGATGAACCGTGCAAATGACGAGTTGTTTGCCCCAAAAAAATCTTGAAGGACTGCATCTCCGTCATTTATCTTTTGTTGAGCCTGTTCCCAACGAATACGTCATTGGAGCCCTTAATTGATAGGAACTATATGAAGTCCATTTGTCTGTTTCTTGAAGTCGTCAGCAATGGTCTCCAATTTCAGTTATCGTTTTTCCCTTGTTGTTTTTGAAGTGACTCCTAAGATCAGTGGTCTTTATCTTGCCCCTGCAACTTCTGCCAGTCAGTTCTTCAAAGATAGACTTTCATTGTGCTTGATGTAAACCTGGTTCATTGAGTCCTTTATAATGCAGTGATATTCAATTGCGGACACCACGTCTTCTGGATTAAATGTGACACATAGTCTCCTTGTAGATTATCCTCTGCATTTTCATCTCTTGTATTACAACCCCTTTGTCCATTAATGCAGATTATTCATGTTTAGCAAACACGTTTTTGGTGGATCAACACCTCTTTTAAATGATGCAATTGATGAAAATAAAATAAAATAAAATGAAAATGAAAAGAGTTAGTGAGGTGAAGATAAAAAATAATCATGAAAAATAAGTCCTACCCCACATGATGTTTACGCCACATGCTTTAATTCCTACCCGGACATGATCTTTATCCCGCATGCTAATTTCAAACAAATCCTAACCGCATATTTGTCTAGTTCGCATGCTTTGAATAGAAAATAAAGTCGGAAATATCCTAGGGTTTGGAATGAGGTTTTGGGGTGGGCTCTAATTCTATGCACTCTCCCGGTTTAGGTTCTAAAAAGGTACTCGAGTTCTCCTTGCCGGTGCCCTCTTGGGCTTGCCTGACCCTTAGTCCTAAGCTCATTACAAGCTTGCGTGGACTAAGTTAAACTCGAGAGGACACATTCCCTTATGTCTGTGCGGTGAATAAATTCACATGAAGACGTAAGGTATATGAATCCCGAAGGCTACTTGCTAGGCATATGCGGTGAATAAATTCACACGAATGCATCGCTTTCACCCCCCACTTAAAACGGGTTCGGAGCTCGGGTTTAGAGCTTAGAGATGACAATTTTAAAAAAATCTGAAATCATTAAAATACGTCAGTACAACTATTTATTTGAAAAATAATCAAAGATAAATAATTGGAATCGAATAAATAAATTTAAATTTAAATTTACCATTTTAGCATAAAAAGACAACCGAAAATTAATTTCGGCCTGACACACTTACCTGTCCCCAGCAGAGTCGCCAAACTGCCGGAACCGTCTTTCGGTTGGGCCCCGAAATTGGGCTTCGACTTGGATTAAATGAATTAGGGTCGCCACCGACCATTTTAAAACGAATTTAGGTGGGTCGGACACTATCTTACCTGATCTACATTTTACCAGAAAAATGTCCGGTTCGGTAGTCGGTTACGGTCAAGGAAGGATTAGCACCCTTGAACCGCCCTTTCGGTACCAATTAATTCGTCGGTTGTCTTTAATTGTGAAAAATTAGAAACTTAAATTAAAATTTAAAAATCTATTCAGATTACTTACCTTTGACCGATTGAGATTACTACTAAAAAAAGAAAATAATGTTAGATGGAAAAATAAGTTAATAAAAATAAAAGGCCAAGAAAAAATATTTTAACAGTAATAAAATGGAAACGATATGAAGTAAAAATAAATAATACTAATAATAAAAAAATGATGATAATAAAGTAAAATAAGAAATTAGGGGTTAAATTGCAAAGAATGTAAAATATGAATGGGGACCAAATTGAATCAATTGAAAATTTCGTGGCCAAATTGCATACGGTGACTGCAATGAAATGCACTTCAAACCTTGGGGGACGGCAGAGATGATTAAACTATCCTCTAATTACAAGACAGTCCTTGGTATATAAATAGCCTAAAACGCCCATTTTCATTTCATTTCTCTCATTTTCCAGAAATCTCATTTCTCAAAACGAGAGAAACGCTCTCAGGCTCTTTTCCCCTCCCCGAAGGTCGGAAATCGCTTCGGCCGCCACCCGTGGCGGCCAAAAAATGCCAAAACCTCACCAAATGACCCTCGTGACCCCTTGAACCCGAAACTAAACCCCAAATCACCAAAATAAGCCCCGATATATATAGATCTGAAGAAAGAACTTCGGTTCTCACCCTATTTGGAGAAAACTCTTCGCCTTCCCGGTGTTCTTGTTTTCGTGCTTTGCTTGTGGTTTGTGTTGGCTCTGTTTTTGGGTTGTTTGTGTTTCGGCTTCTGGCCGTTTGGTTTGCTGTTTCTGTTCTCGTTGATTCACTGATCTCCGGTTGTGATGTAGTGATGGGTTTTATGTTTGGCTCGTTGGTAATTTTCCTGTGTTCTCTCTGTCCCTTGTACTGTGTTGGTCGTGGGTTTTTATAACCCCCACCGGCCGTTGTGAGTCCCGACGATCTCGGGATCGTATTGTTTGTTAACCGAGATCTCCGTGCTTTTTACACCGGTCGCCTCGGGATGGTTCAGTCCCGTTGGTGCGACCGAAAAACGCGCTGGCCGTTGATTTGCTCCCTTGCGACGCCGTTGACCTATTGACTGGTTATGTTAGGGTTTTTCAAACCCTAATGGTCTTGGGCTGGCTCAGGCTCGCCTAGCTGATGCTGGGCCCGAACGCTTTGGACATGTTGGATTGGACCCTGGACCTAAACGAGAAAAAGGAGAAAAAAATAATAATAAGTAATAAATATAAAAAAAAAAGAAATTATAATAATAATAAATAAATAAATAAATACAATGAAAAATATTTTTAAAACTATTTAATATATATGTTAAAAAAATAATTTTTAAAACTATATATTATATATATTTTCAAAAATTGTTTTAAAAACCATATATTATATTTATATTTTCAAAAACGTTTTAAAAATTATATAACATATATATGTTTTGAAAATGTTTTAAAAATTATATAATATATATATATTTTCAAAATGTTTTAAAAACTATATAATATATATTGTTTTCAAAATGTTTTAAAACTATATAATATATATATGTTTTCAAAAATGTTTTAAAAACTATATACTATATATTTTTCAAAATGTTTTCAAAATTATATAATATATATATATATTCTAAATAAAATACAATAAAAATGACAAAAATAAAATAAAAATAAATATGGACGAAAATGAGTGTCTACAGTTCGAGAAAGGGTTGTCTCTAGACAGCTTGTGGTTAATGAGGTTATTGCATGTAAACAAGTGGCACATGTGTTAACAAAGCCTTTATCTGGGGTGTTTTTTCTTGGCTAAGGAGCAAACTTGGTGTTTTGCAGATACCTTTGAGGTGATATGAGGTATTTTTTCTTTCATTTTATTCTCTTATTTCTGTATGTTGTTTGTTTGCAGATACCTTCGAGGATTAAAAGTTGAGAAAGTATGGTGAAGGTTAAAGATAGTGCTAAGTGCAACTAGGTTATGGTGTGTTGCACTAGTATAGGATTGAGGCAGATGAGTCTGGTGAACTATTAGGAGTTTGTTAGACCTAACAGATCATTCTCACTCCCTCTATTTGTATATAAGCTAGTCCTCTGTTTGTATACTCTAGTCCGTGAAATAACGAATCTTCTGAACAAAGC
This sequence comes from Hibiscus syriacus, assembly GCF_006381635.1. Classification (NCBI taxonomy): domain Eukaryota; kingdom Viridiplantae; phylum Streptophyta; class Magnoliopsida; order Malvales; family Malvaceae; genus Hibiscus; species Hibiscus syriacus. The sequence continues at coordinate 656,559 of NW_024063116.1, read as the reverse complement.
TTGGTGTTTAGGTTTCAAATTTTCCAACACGAAGCGAATATGGTTGCCGACTTTATAGTCAAGACTGATGGTGTTTTCCCAGGCTAAACTAGGGTGCTCGATTCCAAAACGCCCCTTATTGATGATCTTTTAAAAAGGGTCCTCTTTATATCCCGCTAAGACATGCCTAAATTCTTTATTTAGGTTATTTTCAATTTAAAAAAAAGTAAACTTAGAGAGTGTCGCCTCTCTTTCTCAATCTTTACAATGAGTAAGATGATACAATTGTATTGAATTACTAATAATAAATTCAACAAATATTAATAGTATAATAAATTAAATCATATTACTTAAATAAAATAAAATTTTACTTTTTAGAAATTTAAATAAAAAGGAAATGACAAATTTATTCTATTATAAATAATGAGGACACGTTTTTCACAATTTTAAATAAAAAATTTTTTGAGAGAGTTTTAAATACAATTTGTTAATGTAAGGTTGAAAATAACATAAATATGTTGCAATAAAAAATGTCTTTAAGAGTATAATTTTTTTTTGTGCTTAGTGTAAAAAGTGTCTAAATTATATTGTTTTTTTAAAGTGGTGTTTTGATTTTTTTTCGATTCGTCCAGGTGTCTAACATTATAAATATTATCATTTTAGGTGTCGATCATAACGGTCATTAAAAAATACGTTAAATGATATGTGTCATAATCTGATAAATTTAAAAATTTATTTAGAAAATAAAAAAAAATTATTTTCGAAAAAGCCGTAATTTTTTTCCTAAAATACCTAAAAAATCTAAACTTCCTAAATCTCTAGTTCCACCCCTACATTAATTTCATTCTCGACGAGTTCGACGGCGATGGAAAATGACATCGTCATCAATAGTGATGGAAACAAGCCCTATCAATGTCCCAATCACCATCGTAACACCACCCACTGACCACCGTCTCGTTGTTGAAGCCCACTCATCAATCTTCAGATTCCACTTTCGGTCAGTTCTTTATTGTCAGTCAAATTGGGAATTTGGGTTTTGAGACTTGAACATTAGGGGTTTTTTTTTATAAATTATGGGATATTTTGTGTAAAATAGAAAAAATTAGGATTTCATTAAATGTAATAATTTTTTAAAATAAAAATTTTAAAAATACCAAAATGATTCACATGTCACTTATCGGGCTCTTTTAAAGTCGTACAGTCGAGATTCCTAAAATAATAACATTTGTAACGTTATGCACGTGAATGAATCGAAAAAACATTTAGGTACCTCTTTCGAAAAAACTGCATAATTTGAGCATTTTTTTAAGCCTAATTTGAAAATTATGTTGGACATGATAATATTTTAGGCTTAATAGAAGATGTTATATTTTTTTAATATTCCCGATTATAATTAAAATTATTATAAATTGTATAACATTTTTATTATAAACCTTAAAACTATCATCATATAATATTTTAAGCTGTAATAAAAATATTATAATTTTATATAATTTTTTAAATTAAATATATTAATATTTTAAATAAAAATTACATTAAATTAATTATCTCACATCATAACATTCAAAGTTTTGGGGATGAATGGCCGGTGGAATTAAGTAGTCATATTTTGGTAGGGTTAGCCTTATCCCTTAGGTAGGCACTCAAAGTGATTGCAGAATGGTAACCATCCGTACGTGCAAGGGTGCATTAGGCTTCATCATTAGCTTCTCCACTTTTACATAGAAAGTCATAATATGCGACCCAAAGTTTTTCTGTCAGTCTCACCAGCGCTGAAGCCCCCTACCGCTAACATAATTTCTTCTCTGAATGACAGCTTACATCCTATTCAACATTAAAATTGACTACTAAATTAATGGAAGGGATTTGATTATAATAAAATTTAAACTTAAGAATGAAATTAGAATCTTTTGAACTTTAAAGATTAATTTACAATTTTACTAATACTTTAGACACTTTAGCACAATTAACCCAAAACTTTTGATTACTTATGTGATAAAGATTGATGTTTTTATATATTAAAAAAATTGATAAAAATGATTGATAGTTAAAATATTGATACATATACATTATAATGTTAAATTTTTTTTCATTTATATCGATATTTAGTCGGATATTTTTTGAAAAGTTCAATACTTTGCACCATTCTCATTTTTCATATATGGATACTTTTGAATTTTAAAAAATTATGAAAAATAAAAATGTTGCAAAGTATCAATTTTTTTTCACAAACATCATAGCTTAAGCATAGATATAATTGAAAAAGTATAAAACATCATAATATATGTATTAATATTTTAACCGTCGATCATCTTCATCAATTTTTTAATATATAAAAGTATCGACCATCATCACATAAGTACGATATTTTAAATTTTGATATTTTATCAACTTTTTAATATTTAAAAGTATTAATCATTACCGCATAAGTATTAATATTTTAACTTTTGATCTTATCTTCAACTTTTTCAATATTTAAAATTATCGATCATCACATATTAAGTATCAATATTAAAAATTCGAGCAACTTTCTTAATTTTTTTTATCTCGATTCACTCTGAATAAATATTGATACTTCTTCACCAATAATATTTTTGGGCGCAACCGAATTTATTATAGATATTCATTACATTTTTAATTTTTAGCATATTTTGTTCAAACCTAAATTAATATTTTAGACGCAACCAAATTTATTACACAAATTTTACCATTCTAAATTTCAATCTACTTTCTTCACGACTGATAACATTATTTGGCGCAACCTAATTTTTTTTATAAATATTTATAACATTTTAGCTTTCAACTTATTTTATTATCGCGAGAATATCTAGGGCCCACCAACTAAAACTCTAATAACATTTCAGGTGCGATCGATTTTATTACAAAGAAAATTAACATTCCAGATAACAACCTACTTTCTTAGTGAACTATAACATTCTTGGGTACAACCGGATTTCTTATAGATATTCATAACATTTTCAGCTTTTAACTTATTTTGTTATTGTGAGAATGTCTAAGGCTCCATCAGCTCAAACTCTGGTAACATTTTAGTCATAATCGATTTTATTATAAAAAATCAATATTTCATATCGCAACCTACTTTCTTAGCGAATTATAAAATTCTTGGGCGTAACAAGATTTCTTATAGATATTCATAAAACTTCCAGCTTTTAACTTATTTTGTTATCATGAGAATGCCTAAGGCTCCATCAGCATAAACTTTGATGACATTGTAGGCACAACTAATTTTATTACAAATAAAGTTAACATCCTAAATCGCAACCTACTTCTTAGTGAATCATAACATTCTTGGGTGTAATCGAATTTCTTATAGATATTCATAACATTTTTACCTTTTAAATTATTTTGTTATAGTGTGAATGTTTAAGGTCTCATCATCTTAAACTCTCGTAATATTTTAGATGCAACCTAAAATGTTAATAAGGGTCTGTTTGTTACATGTAAAATATTTTTTGAAAAATGTTTTCTTCATTTTCTAATATTTAGTTTGAGGAAAACTGGTTGGTCAATGTAAAATATTTTATTGGTCAACAGAATTTACTTTGCATTTTATGGAAAATGACTTACGATTTGGTTTTCTAATTATTTTTCAAACTTTTCAGTTTAAAGAATAAATACTCAAAATAATATTATTATATGTACTTAATACTAATATAATATTTTAATATTATTTTAATAAAATATTAATTATTAAACTATTTAAACTATATTTATTAATATTTTTAATAATATAATATTATATTTTTAATATTATAATAATATACTCAATTATATTCTAATAGTATATGATATTAAATTTTATTTTTAATAATATATAATAAATTATTAATAAAATCTATATTATTTATTAATTTCATAAAACTAATATTATTAAATTATTAAAAATAAATAACGTTATTTATATATTCAATATTAATATAATAATCTAATAATATTTTAATAAAAATAGTCAAAATATATTTATTAATTATTTTAAAGATATAATATAATATTCTTAATTTAATAAATAATTAATATGGTTTATAACATTTTTATTTCAATATAAAATATTAATCTTAATATTTTTATTTATAAAATTATAAAAATAATATTTTAATAATAATAATAATGTATTAATTATTCTATATTTTAAAAATAATAATATTAAGTTTTTTTAATAAATAATATTATGTATTGTAGTTAATATTTATAATAAATAATTTTTTAAAATTTCACCGACTAGTGGAAAATGGTTTAGACAATCTCTTCCAAATACTGAAAATATTTTTGAGAAATTCATTTTACTAAAATTATTTTCAGTGAAATAAACAGACTCTAATATTCATAACATTTACCGTTTATAACTTATTTTCTTACTGTTTATAACATTTTAGGTGCAAGTTGTTATGTTACTACGATTGATAAATTTTTTCGGTTTCGAATTATAACATTTTGTTTTTCTCTTTTAACATGTCATATATTTAACCGGTCACTTCGTTTATTAGCCTTATTTTAGGGGCGAAACTTCATGGGCCACAACTTTCGTTAGCTCCCGTCAATTATATTTTAAGTATTAATTAATATTAAAAATATTTTTTAAAATTAAATAAAGAAAAATTTATCATACCTCTCAATTAAAATAATTATATTTATAAAAAATAAAAAGTATTTTAATTTTCATTGTAATAAATTCTTAATTTTGGCTTTATTTTAACCACCTCCTAACAGAACTACCCTAGTCTTTACATATGTTGATCAGCATGCGAAACCATATAAATAAGCTAGAAGCTTTGAGTTTTAAAAAAAGCGACAAATTTTTTAGTCTTTAATTTTATAGTTATTTTTTTATTTTAAAATATTTTAATTTTTAACATTTTTTATATAAAATATAAAATAAAAATATTTATCTTAAAATGGAACATTAGACGATTAAAGTGATTTATTAAATGGGCAAACTATAGAAATGATCACTTTCATTTGAGTTTTATAAACATTTCCTTGCTAAATTAAAAAAAACATAATATTTGGTCATTTTTGTTTCTTTTTAATTAAGATATGATCATTGAAGATTAACGATCATTAAACTTTTAACGGTTTACTGACGTGACACAATAAATATATAAAATTAAAAGTACATTATTTCCATGTAGATAATACATGGATTAAGTGTTAGCCACTTTCCTTTCATATTTTTACACTTTTGGTCACTTACGTTATCGTTTTATTAAGTTTTGGTCGCATGGAAATGAGGTACTTAGAAGTCTGCACGGTGGCGGTGGTGCGAGAGATCGCGTAGGCCGTAGGGGTTAACAATGATTCATAGGGGATCTAGAATAAAAAAATTGCATGTTCTTGAACAAAAACAAAGATTTGATATTGAAGATCATGGATTTTAGATTGAGTTCAATGGATGAATTCACTGATTATGTTTCACAGGAGGTGCTTTCTCAAGCAAAAATATCACGTAGAGTGATATCTGATTATCGGGTTGTTTGGATCCATTGATTATGTTTCACCGGAGGTGCTTTCTCAAGCAAAAATACCACATAGAGTGATATCCGATTATCAGGTTATTTGGATCCATTGATTTTTCTTCTTGTTCATTGTTGGATTTGGCATTATACAATCTCAATCTTTGGAAATTGAATTTTAGTTTGTATAATTGAGATCAGCCAACTTCATTTTATCTCTAGATGCTTACCCTCTCATTTTATCTCAGAACTTATGGTGTTATTTTTGAAATGTAACATCTCAAATATCGGGTTAGTGACCAAATTGTAAAATTTTATAATTTAGTGACTAAATTAGATAAATTGAAAAGTTCAGGGATTTAAGTGGAATATTTTTTATATAGGATTGAATAGCAAAGAATGATGGATAGAAGGGAAAAATGGTCATTTGGTAAAGAAAATAATTAAAATCTGGTTGTGGTTATATTATAACCACGTGGAGTTGGAGGGAGGCAAAAATCAATGTTTCAAGAGAATTCTTCTTCTTCCTCCTCCTTCAGACATGAAAGCTATTTGGGAAAGGTGAGTTTTATATTAGCTGAATATTTATTGAATTTAAGCTTGGTTTATGTTCTTTAGATGATAATTAAGCTTAAGGAAAGCTTAAGTTGTTTTAAAACTAAAAGATGAAGAAGTTAGGAAGGATTAAAGATAAAAGGTTTCTAAGTGAAATCTTGGAATAGAATTAGTAAGTAAAATTTGAGATTAAATTTGACTTTTCATCAGTTAAATTAATAAGTATGAAGTGTTAGAAGTTAAATTAGAACATGTTGGTAATTTAGTAAGATTCTTGGTTTCAAAAATTTAGATGAGATATTGAATATAATGATGTTTTATATGGATATAAAATGATTTGAGTAAGTGTAGATAAGTGTATTAGTAAGAAGGGAGTTCTAAATAGAAGGCTTAAGTGAGTATTGGTAAATTTTCGAGTTTAAGGAGTGACTTCTGGGCTAGGAGTATCGGTACTGATTCATCCAGTACCGATACTTCAAAGGTAAACGAGTGATATTTGGAGTAGGGGTATCGATACTGGTTGAACATTATCGATATCATAAGCCAAAATTGGATAAGTTATTCAAGGAGTATCGATACCTAAAGGGTAGTATCGATACCTTGGGTACCAATATCATAAGGTAAGTATCGATACCATTTTGAAATAAGGATTCCAAAATCGGGAAAAGGTATCGATACTAAGGCTCGGTATCGATACCACAGCCAGGGAAATATCGGTACCATACCTTGGGTACCGATACTACTCAAAGTGAAATTGTGAAATTGATGCTTCTTTTAGTTCATATTATTGATGATTGATTCATAAGGTTTAGAACTCTAATATCTGTATCAAATGTACATTGGTGTAGATATCGAACATAATCAAGTTCCGGAACAGTCAAAGAGTTAAGATCTATCAATCGAGGGATAACGATTTATAGAAGTTGATTTGGACTAAGTGAGGCTAAGGTGAGTGTATACTATAGTATTGATGTTGTTTTATGGAAAAAAAAAGACTTGGGACAAATCTATTTCCTATGTTTAAATTTCATGGTTCAATAGTTATGAACATGCATATATTATGATCATTACGAGTACATGAATAAGTGATGTATGTTTATATGTTTTAATATATGCTATGTGATTCATGTGAACATAAAGGAACAAGCATAAGCTATATGGTATGAGATAAATGATTATATGCACATATGATATATGTTACGAGATAAGACATATATGATTACATGAGAAATGATATGAGTTATATGAGTATATGAATATGTGATGAATTAGTGATTATATGACATATGAAACATGTAATGTGATATGAGAGCTGTGGGTATAGTTGGCATGCCAAGAGTCGAGGGTTCTACGAGGTCCTTCGGGACATATACGAGGTCCTTTGGGACATATATGAGGTCCTTCGGGACAAATTTTATATGCCACTCAGTGGAAAATTATACGAGCTATGGTGACAGCATATGTGCACAACCTCAATGTACTCGCATACATTAAGTTCTAAATAATGTACATGGGCATATAAAAGATATAAAAAGAATTAAATACCTTATAAGATGACATGTTATTATTTGTGCAATGCATGGTTATATATGTTATGGTTGAGTGGATATATGATGATTGTGATTACATGTTGGAATTATAGGATTGCATGTTTCATGAGTTTATTATTGCATCTTTAAATTATGTCTCACTAAGTCTTTGACTTAGCGTGCGAGTGTTTCACACGTAGGTACCAAGAAACATGAATATTAGAGTTAAGGTTTAGCAAAACTGCATATCTTTTGAAGATAATCAGATCAGAAGTGATTCAAACAGTATGTCATTTTGTTATAGTAATTATGTTGGCATGTAATCAAAGTTTAAATCACATATGCTATGATCGATTTTGTAATTATTTTGATTGTATTTATGTAAATTATTTCATTGTTATTTTAATGAAAGTTTAAATTTTCAATGATTTTTTAAAGCAAACATTTTGAAAAGTCAATGTGACACCCCAGATTCGTATCAGGGTCGGGTATAAGTTGGGGGTGTTACTTTTAATGGTATCAAAGATATGGTTTAGCCGATTCTAGGCATAAACTAAAGTTTCGAGTTTCTTTAAATGCGTACATGCCAACAAAATAGTGAGAACTTCTAATATGATAAAGTAATGAATATGTTGTCTTGTTAATAGAATTATATGGTTTTTTCTTATTAGATGTCCGGACACGAGAACTCCCTAAGTGAAGCGGAGATGATAGGCCTGAAGAGAGTAATAATTCACCTGCCCTGGCCAGGCAAGGTGAAGAACAGACACCTTCGGGAGTGCCTGTACAAGATCAAAATGTCTTCTTTAGGACGTTGGACATTATTCAGATGCGTTTCCAACCTCCTGCTCCTCAAATCATAGAATGAATGTAGCAAAAGAGCTAAAAGGATTAGGAGCTCCTGAGTTCAAAGGTAAAGCCGAGGAAGGTCTTGTTGCTGCGGACCTTTGGCTCAATGATGTGAAGATAATGCTTGATGGACTCCACTGTTCTGAGCTGGAGAAACTAGATGAAGTGGTCTCCTTGCTCCATGGGCGAGCGAGAATATGGTGGACGAATGTCACCTTGAGGATGGTCATGAATACGAGTGTGAGTTCAATAATTTAAATCGTTTTGCTGCTGAGCTGGTTCCGATCGAGAAGGATGCATATGAGTGGTTTGTTGAATTTGTCCTCGATTCAAGAGGTAGTTAATCGTGTTAAAGCTCTAGAGAGAGCTCAAAATGAAAGGTTTAGAAAGCAAAGAGCCCAAACGTCTAAAAGAACTGGGGCTTCATCAAGTTCTGCACCACCTAAGAGAGGTAGAGATTCTGGTTTTCGATATCAGGCGAGGTTTGAGTCAGTGGCATCATTTGCTAGAGGATCAAATCAAATAAGAGCCAAACAGACTCAATCAGTAAGGTCTGGTGCTGGGAGATCAAATCAGGGTCAAGCCAAACAATGTCAACTTTGTGGAAGAAGCCATACCAGAATATGTCGAGTAATCTCCGGGGCTTGTTTCTGATGTTGGAACACGGGACATTTCATCTGGGATTGTCCAATGATGGCCGGAGAGCCTGCACAGTCAGAGCGATCTGCTTCGGTATCCCAAAGAGGGCGAGGTAGAGGTAGAAATCAGCCTGAATCCTCTACTCAATAGGAAGATAAGAGTTATGGTCTAGCAAAGCAACATCTTTTTTGAAGACGATCAGATCAGAAGTGATTCAAACAACATGTCATTTTGTTAGAGTAATTATGTTGACATGTAATCAAAGTTTAAATCACATATGCTCTGATCGATTTTGTAATTATTTTGATTGTAATTATGTAAATTATTTCACTATTATTTTAATGAAAGTTTAAATTTTCAACGATTTTTTTAAAGCAAACGTTTTGAAAAGTCACTGTGACACATCAGATTCGTATCCGGGTCGAGTACGGGTTGGGGGTGTTACATGAAATGTAGCATGAGTCCTTGAAAGAAGACAAATGGAGCAAAGATATTTGAAAAAATAGGGAAAGGATGAACAATAACGGGGTTGGAAAGAAAACCTATTAAAAATAGATAAATAAAATGTTGTCCATAAACTAATTTGAACTTGCAAAGACTCATAATCAATATTTTTTTAGTGTAGGTGTTAAAATAAAAAATTAAATCATTTTACTAACATATCACGTTATCAAACTAATGTCATTCAACGTTCAAGCGAACAAAACTTAATAAAACGATAACATAAGTGACAAAAACTTAATAAAACGATAACATAAGTGACAAAAAATGTGCAAATATGAATGGAAAGTGACCAAAACTTAACCCACATATTATCTACGTGGAAATGATGTAATTTTAATTTTATATAATCACCATGTCACATTAGCAAATCATTAAAGGTTTAACGGCCGTTAACCTTCAATGACCATATCTTAATTAAAACAAAATAAAAGAGGCCAAATCGTAATTTAAATGAAACGAAAGTGACCAAATCTTATATTTTTTAATTCAGTGAGGAAAAGTTTATAAAACTCAAACGAAAGTGACCATTTTTGTAATTTATCCTTATTTAGTATAATGTTGTGATTTTTCATCCTAAAATTAAATGTTGAGATCAAAATACTCAAAAAACAATAATAATAATAATAATAATAATAACAAAAACAACTATTTACTCAAATATTAAAGTATTTTTAATATTATACCCTTTGAAAACATATATATAATATAAATTGCCACATATATACTATAAATTGCTTGCTAGTTGTCTTAGTATTTTCGTCCATATGTATGAATTAAACGATCACAGTGATTAAATGTGATGGTTGTTGTCCTAGAGGTCTTAGGTCAATATATCAGTAGTTGCAAACTATTTAAGAGTTCGTTTTCAAATGATTGAGAGCCTTTAGAAGAGAATCATCTTATATTAATAAGAAAAGGAAGTCATTTTCGACCATCTACTCTGATATCCTTGGAGACGATTTCAACGGAAGTTAACTAACAACTAATACTCAATTATGATTAAAGATTTAGCGACCCTTTGGACGTGATTAGGGAACATAATGATGTTTATAATATGACTAACACCAATTTATGGTGGGTGTGAGATCAAATTACTTGAAACTGCTAATAATTTTGCATAACTCTCTCTTCACGCGATCATTTCATTATCAAATGATTGAATATGTGACTTTAGATTATGATAACAATAAGATATGCTTTGATTTAGCTAATTCTCTCTATCTTTAAATCCATCCCCTTTCATATTCTTTTTGTCACATCTCATTTTTCAAGCCATTGCAACTGCTTTGTGTTTTTAACATTTTTGTTTCTAAAATCAATTAAGATTATTGTACTTCCAACAAAGGAAACGAATACTTGCTTGGACACAATGTCAAGATCAATTTGATTTGTAAATCTTTTTATTTTTTTTCTATTATGGTGAGATTGAGATTTATTCTCTACCATTTTAGTTTGATATAACTTAATTATTAAATTTTATATTATTTTTAATATATTTAATTGATAATATTATGTTAAAGTGATGGCATGCATTTGATCTTTTTAAACTTGTCTTAAACTTTAGGTTATTGTGTTAATTTTGAATTTTCATATGACTTTGATTGCGAGATCGAATAATAGTAAAAGGAAAAGGGATAAAGTAACTTTTAACTTATCAACTTGATTATTGAAGTTTTTTATTTCACATTAATTTCGAAATAGATAATTTTCTTTTATTTTAGTCCTTTTTAATGATATATACTCTGAGATTGTACCATATCGTACTACCAAAGGTCACATTCATTAAAATGACTAAAATCCAAATTAAATAACTAATGTGAATCAACAAAATTGTTCGAGGACTAAATTTAAAAAAACGGGGGAAACTTTGTCATAATCTTGTCTGTATTTTTTGTGGTTTAAAATAAACACAGCCCACATGATGAAAAAGAATCAACCAGAAGGATACAGGGTCCAGGGAGGAATATATATACCTAAAATAGGGGGGGGATAGTTTTCTGAAAGAAACCCCATACCTGAATGATAATATATAGTGGTTAAAATCATAACTGGATTGAATATAATATTCTCCAAAATTTCATCAGGATCTCTATATCTTTGAAGCCAAGCCACCCAAAACTATGTAATCCAGCTGCAGCGGCAATCATTAGCAGTACATGGTAGCGAACTGGAATGTACTTTGCCTTTATTTTTTTTCAACCATGTGAAAATCTGAACCCACTATTAAAATGATTGATCAAACCAGCACAGATGTCATCCACTTCTTCCTCAATCAACCAAAGATTAGATTTTTACACCAATCTGCTGTGCAGAGGTGTACTCCATTAACAATGTGTCCAACCTGGCTGCATCCACCTTTGCCTAAATCATTGAGAATCATATATAATTACTTTCAATCATTTAATTGATCTTAATGATAAAAATAAAATATTATTTTTATAGAGATATGAATTTGAATAATTATGTTTATAATATATATACATTATTAATAAATCAAGAAAATTTTAAACATATACGGCGTTTTTCTAAAAAATCATCGGTGACGGGTATATTTACCGATCTAGCACCGGTCAGACTATATTTTTCGATCCAACACCCTTAGCAGTAAAGCGCGCCCCCTGTACCGCGTTATATGTTGATTTGGCGCTAGGTGGTGTAAGGCGCCCCCTGAAGCGCGCCTTATACTAATATGGACACACGTAGGTATAGCGCGCCCCCTGGGCGCGCCTTACGCCACGTAAGGGTATATTGCGGGACAGGGGTCGCGCCTTACCTTTAACATAATTATATTAGGTGCGGACCAGGGGTTGCATCTTAGCTTTATCTGATAATTATGTAAGGCGCGGTGCATATATCGCGTCTTGTAACTTTTCTCCACTATAAATACCCTTTCCCCTCCGGTAACTCCTTACATCTTTCAACAGAAAAAATTAATATAACAATCTGGCAATCTTCTCATATTTGATTCAGAAGTTCGTGCGATTTTTCGTTATAAGGTAATTTTGTTATAATTTTTTATTATATTTATTATTTATTATGATTATTTGAAAAAAATATTATAGTAATTGTTTTCAATTAATTTCTGTGCCAATTCAAGGGGAGAGCGAGAGCATACGTCGAAATATTTTTACGGTGCAGGTAATAATATAAAATTATATTATTTAAATTATTTACGTTTATGTGTAAAAATTTTATTGTGTTATATTTTCGTTCATATATTATTTATTTAATCAGGTTAGTTTCAGTAATTTTTTTTGCAGATATAATATTGTCGCACTTTTAAACTCAAAGAATTGCGCGACTTTCAACTATTGTTTATTATGATGGTGAAATTCGAGAAGATGAAACCGACGTTGTTTTCGTATCAAATGAGCGTGTTAAAATATCATTCAAGAGAAACATAACTCTTGATCTGCTGATAACGAAGATTTCGAGGAAGATTCATGTTGGGAGTAGTAGAAGAATATCGTCGTTGCAGTACAGATTTCCAACATCATTGTTGCCATTAACTTATACAGCGTTCAAACTTTCGAACAATGATGATGTTGAAATGATGGTTGAAGCTCAAAGTAATTATTCAAACGCCGATATTCAGATGTATGCAAATTTTGTTCAAGTGTGTGATGTTCGGGGTCAATCATTAAGCTCCCACTATGGGCTGGCTGAACAAGTTGATCAAGTTGACAACCCGACGACAGTAATGTGTAATGATTTTAATGCCATAACGGAAAGACATTCATCCGCAACTCCTTACGATATGTACCGAGGTGGGTCGACGAACAATTCGTATGGCAACATCACGTCCAGTTCAAGTGGAAGGCATTCATCTGCAAATCCATTTGACCTTAACATGGAGATGCCATCGACGCAACCATCTGTGCAGTTTCCAATTGACACGATGGCTTCAAGCTCCAGGGGGAGGCATTCGACTGCGAGCTTTTTCGATCTCAATGTCGATATGCCTTCTAGCTCAAGGGGAAGGCGTGCAAGTAATAGGTTCTTTGACCTAAATGTGGAGCGCATGGAGGAACCATAATCTCCACCAGAAGAACCGCTTCGTGAGCCTGGTGCGGATGGTGCTGAGACTGGACTATTCATTCAACCAAAATCACTGTAATTCAACTCCGATGATGATGAAGTTCTAAGAAATGTGGCACAAACTGACCCTCCTGCACACATGTATGAGGCTGATTATGGTGCAATGTACGGGATATAATTTACGGATATGCCTCATCTCGGTGACTATGAATATTACTCATCAATAAATAATGGTGAGTTATCTTTAGGCATGGAGTTTTCAAGCAAAGAAGAAGCAGTGATGACTATAAAAAATTACAATATACGTAATTCTGTTCAGTCCAGAATCAACCGATCCACGACCGAAAAATATGTATGCTACTGTGTCCGACGTAAAAACGGATGGTTCGCGTATCAAAAATGAAGAGGAAAAACAACATATGGGAACAATAGTATACAACGGTCCTCACACATGTTGTGCTGGAGGAGTCAACCAAGATCATCTCAACTAAGATCATCTCAACTTAGACTCTTAAATAATATGCCAAGCCATCATGTCTATGGTAAAAACAAGCTCTCATATAGTTATTGCAGTGTTGATTTCAGCTATACAATCGCAGTATGGGTACACTGTCTCTTATAAAAAAAACTTGGTTGGCAAAACAAAATGCCACTATCAAACTTCATGGCGAATAGGATGCATCTTACAATGAACTTCCAGGTTGGTTTAGGCTGGTGCGGACGTTGAATCCTGGGACAATTGTGGACTTCGAAAACTCCTATGCATACCATAATGATCGAGTTCTTCGCGATCAATGCCAATTCTACCGGGTTTTTTGGAGTTACCCACAGTGCGTTAATGCTGTCAAATAATGCAAGCCTGTGGTCCAGATCGACAGGACTTCCTTGTATGGAAAATACAAGCAAGTGTTATTATTGGCAGTTGTCCAAGATGGCAATCGTAACATTCTTCCAGTTGCTTTTTCTCTTGTCGAAGGAGAAGATACAGATTCTTGGGCTTTTTTCCTCTGAAATTTACGTGCACATGTTATCACGAGGGAAAATATCTGTGTCATTTCAGATCGCAGAGCTGGGATCAAAGCAGCAATGGAGTATTTGGGACCAATATGGCAACCACCCTTTGTCCAACATAGGTATTGTCTCCGACACATTACTGCGAACTAGCATAGAAGGTACAAGAAGAATGATGAGCGTCAATTAATTGTGCAACTAATTGGGTAAGTGAAACTGATGTAGTTTGTTTTCTTTTGATCGTTTTAATTTTGCAAAGAAAGCAAGTTAGTAAGTTATACATTTTTTGATCAGGTTGCGAACTACTTCCTCGAACGTTTGAATCAATGCTTCAAGATTTATGGGCGAAGAACGAGGAAGAATACGATTACATCAGCCTCATCGATAAAGAAATGTGGACGAATGCATATGATAGTGGATATCGATATGGATACATGACGACCAACTTGGCAGAGGCAATCAATTCAACCTTAAAGGGTGAACGTCACTTACCAGTAGCGGCTTTGGTAAAGACTATATATTTTCGTTTGGGGGCGTTTTTTGCGAAGCTCGGGGGATAAGCTCAAACCTGGATGTAAGGCGGTCATGTCTATCACCCTAGATTAGTTGCAGATCTACAGAAAAAAATTTCTGCATCAAATGGAATGTCTGTAACAAGCTTCTCTAGAAGGCATGAAATGTTTCGTGTCACAGAGTTACCGCGACCTCTTCAAGGGATTGAAGTTGTGTCGTTAAGAGTAAATCTAAGGGACAGAACGTGCGACTACGAGTTTTTTCAAGCTCTGAAGTATCCATGCTCTCATGTGATAGCAGCTTGCTTGCATACACGTCAAGACTATAACCATTTTTTGGATCCTGTATACCTACTATATGAAGTTTTTAAGGGTATACGAATTTGAGTTTCCCCCCATAAGTAATGACAAAGACCCTAATGAGGTTCAAGATTGGCTTCTGATTGTACCAAATCCGAGTTTATTGAGGGAGCGTGGTAGTCCAAAATCCAATCGAATTCATTGCGATATGGATATTCGAGAAAGATCTAGACAAGACAGAAGATGTGGACATTGTAGAAACCCATGACACACTAGAAAAACATGTCCACTTTTGTTGCCATCAAGTAACAATTGATGAGGAAATGATGTATTTGTTTATCAAATAATAATTCTTGTACTTTAATTTGTATTTACTTCAAGTTAATGTCATTCGATAATCGCTTATGAAGATTAAAAAAATGATACAATAATACGAGATCCGACGTTTGCGTCATATGTGATTATAATAAAAGAGATAATAAGTGACAAACTTAAGAAAGTTATCGAACACAATCATTAAATTTTATCAAACTGATAACAATTTGGTATTTCAAAATAATTTTAAATACAACAAACTTACAATAAGTATTAAATGGTAAATGATAATCAAATTACAATAACTGATATTAAATGATAATAAACAAAATTAACTGAAATACATTAAAAAAGTCCAACAAATTTAACAAAATAAAGTAAGTATTAAATGAGAAATAATAAAAAATTACAATTAAAAAGTCTAATAAACTAAATACAAATATAATAAAAAACAAAATCTATCGATGCATGCGACGCGAATGTGTTCCGCAGGGCGGTGGCTGTCGGTCTCGAGAAGGATTTCTTCGTATCACTGGTTGTGATTCCTCGCTGTCATCATCATCACCATTATCGTCATCGTCGTCGTCGTCTTGAGTAGACACATTAGGTTGATGAGGAGATGATGACGATGAAGCACCTCCATGGAATAAGGACCATGGAGGTGTATGACTGACTATCCCACCGGCCTGCGAAAACTGGGAAAACTCATAAAACCCAGATATCGCTGAGTGTGAAAACTGTACAGGAGGTGTCTGTGCTGTGGCCATGGGTGATGAGGCTGAACCCGCCAAATATCCAGTGTAAGAACCCCAAGTCGGATCTGCAAACATAGATCCATAATAGCCTCTATGAGGGGTCATCTGTGACAGTGGCGGCGGTGGGGTCATAAAACTAGGTGAAGGTGGCGGCGGTATCTGGTAATAAAAATACGGTGAAAGCATCATATATGGCTGTGGTGGCTGCTGTGAAGGTCCTACTGGTGCAACTGAGAATGAACCGGAAGCACCTACTCTCCGTCCACGAGTCGGGGGACGATGGTGCTATGTCGGTGAACGTCTCTGTCGACGTCGCGGAAAGGTCTGCCCTCGTGCATCCTCGGGAAGCATAAACGGTTTCCCGTTACTATTGAACCACTCGTAATAACCGTCAGCAACCATCAAGAGGTCATCAAAAATGGGCTCTCTACGGGGAAGGCGCCGATGTCGATCATCCCACAACACGACCCACAGATAATGCCTCACCAACCAATCTATATCTTTCTTACCGCGTCTATCTGTGCTATGCAAATCGTCCATATTGCGAGGTGTTTCCGGAATTGGTTGAAAACAACCAAATTGCCGAAGCACGCGATCAGTGGAGTGCCACTCGACGGTCGCATAACAGATTAAGAGGAACATCGCCATCCAAACATCTGATGGGCCCCTCAACTCAGGTGGGATCACCGCCCTCATATCATCAGTAGAATATGGCAGCCATTCAAACTAAAACAAATATATATAATTTTTATCAAAATAATAATCTAATTATATAACTATAATCTAAAATCGATTTTTAAACATTAAAATTCATATATGTATGCCAGCCTTCTGATCGATGAGCACCCTAATTTTTTTCTAAATCATCAGGTAGTTCCTGATGATTTTTCCTATCAGTAGACCACCTATTCGAGGAAAAAAATTATTACACGTTGTATATAATGATTAATATACGAAATCAGTTTTACAATTACCTCAATAGTAGTGGAGATACGAATGGGTTCTTGACAACGGGACATAAAAAGGACAATCGATACCATGCCTAAGACTGCAGCAGCAGGAGACATCCGCCGATAGCATTACGCCTGTAGTCAGTGGCTCGACACATCTCTCTGTACAGGAAAGCCAAAATTACCGAGCCCCAACTGAGTGATACAGCCAGATGAAAGTCGCCAAGGTGTCGCAACCACATGCAGTGAACTTGGTTGCGCGATTTGTCCGGCATCAACAACCCTCCTATTAGTTGCAGTATACATGCCCGTGTATACATTTTAACTTCATCCTCAGACGCGTCTTCGCTCAATTCACGAAATTGGCATCTAACCAATTTAACGGTATCCGACCACCGTTAAAATTTTCTGGGACACGTCCTAGATTATCCCGACACAAAGCAGTCCAGGAACCCTGCGCGATCCCTGATATCACATCTCCATCCACAGGAAGCCCTAGGTGAATAGAAACATCCTCAAGTGTAATCGTGCACTCTCCGCACGGAAGATGAAATGTGTGGGTCTTCGGCCTCCACCGCTCTACTAAGGCAGAAATCATGTCTGGCTCTATCTTACAGTGACTCTGATATCTACCTATGTAACCGAATCTAGCATCTACTAAATACGGCAAGACACGGCTAGGTATCACTAACTTAAGATTCCTAATAAAAGGATCTAATACACGATCCTTCTCCTAAAATTAAATAATTACAAAATTAATTCTTAATCTAATAATCATGCATTAAATAAATCAACAAATTATTACTAATAATTTAAATTAAATTAAAACGTTAAAATGTTACCGTATCAACAAAGTGTTGAGATATATGATTTGCATCCAAGAGAAGTAGATCGTCTGCCATTTTATATCTGTAAAAAAATTAAATAAGTAAAATATTAAATAAATTAAATACTTAAATAAATTAAATACAAAACATTAAAAATATAATAAAATATACCTTAGAAGAGATTATAAGAGTATTTGAGAGAAGTTGAGAGAATTTAGTGTGATGAAAGTGATTGAGGATGAGGGTATTTATAGGGAGGTTTGGGGGTATTGAAGTCGGGATAGTTGTGTAATTACACCTAAGGCGCGCCGCAGGAGGCGCACCTTTCTGACGCGTGTCAGATTCACAGGTAAGGCGCGGCCCCTGCCCGCGCCTTATGTGTAATTATATACTTACCCCGCTTTTTATCCACGTGTGTCCATGTCAGCATAAGGCGCGTTTTAAGGGGCGCGCCTTACCCCACGTGGCGCCAAATCAACATATAACGCGGTACAGGAGGCGCGCTTTACTGCTAAGGATGTTAGATCGAAAAATATAGTCTGACCTATATTAAATCAGTAAATATACCAATCACCAGTGATTTTTCAGAAAAAACGCCAACATATACTATATTATAATTATCCAAATTACTAAAGAAACAAAAAGTTGATTACCCCGGGTAGTGTCCTCATTGGGCGATCATAAATACATTCTTGCAGTAATGTTTCGACCTTGAAGCAAAGTAATGTCGGATCCCCGCATTTAAGTAGGCAGCTATCGTATGGTGTCTCTGGCCTCTGTCTTTTCGGATGATGGCCCATGGGTGCGATTAAGTTCTATACCCACTTGCCGAAATCATATTCGGCTAATACCATATCTAATTTGGTCCATGAGAATAATTTTTTCGGGTTGTTCTGATTTAAGTCATTTCAATTCATCTTATTGTTTATTAAAAAATTATTAGATTATTTTGGATTTTGATAACTTTGTGTTCATGTCATTTAAAGTTAAATTATTTCATGTATATACGAACCAAACGATTTTAGTAGTAAAAAAATTATTGTTGTTTCAAGCATA
Organism: Hibiscus syriacus; assembly: GCF_006381635.1. NCBI lineage: Eukaryota > Viridiplantae > Streptophyta > Magnoliopsida > Malvales > Malvaceae > Hibiscus > Hibiscus syriacus. The sequence continues at coordinate 637,269 of NW_024063116.1, read as the reverse complement.
AATAATACCATAGATATAAATATGTAAGGTCAAATAATTGAAAGTTATCTTTAAACGTATATTGTATTGTGCTTACCCCATATTAATCAAAAATTATTTCATATATGAGTGAAATTAAATTTTAAATTATTTAAGTGTAGATCAATTCAAATTAAATTGTTGTATTTTAAAGGTTATCGCATTAATTATATTTGAATTGGATTTATTGGACGAAGTTTTGATTTCAAGTCGAAAGTAATGACTATACTGCATCACTTTGTATATTGACTCGCGATCGCTTTGGGAAAAAAAAGATAAGTAGGTAAAATATTATGTTCATTTACAACATTGACTGTTTGATGCATTGCATCATCACATAGTTGTTGAGAATTCTAGCGCAAATCCAAATCCTATAATTCTTGGTGGAATCGAATATGATCACTATCTTATTTTCAAAGTAAATACAAAAACAAAAGCTGGCAGGAATTCCCTTAAACCCTGCAGATCGGTTGACAGTTCAAAATATAGCACCGCCACACCGTCTTCCTCGAAACTGAAAATAAATTTGCGGGTAACGGATTTTATCAATAAACATTGTCACAGGACAAAACATGCAAGAATAGTAATGTTTAAAGCAGATTGTGCTCATTTTAATGAAAATGAAGCGTGACTTGGGTATCTAGAAAGTTTGTCTACATGAGAAAATCAATCGCAGTATCATTTGTTCTGACGTATCAACATCCAACTACGTAGATATCTGTTATTATCTCACAGCTGGCCACCTTACTAATGTAACTTCTTATATCCAGTTCGCTAAACCGGGGGGGGGGGGGTCATAAGCTGAATAATTACAGGCTTTTATACCAAGCAAACCAATTGTCTTCACTCACTCAGCACGATCCCATGTTTGACTCTTCGGTTTCAAATGGACGAGTTTTGTGCATAGAAAGCCGGTTTAAGTTCATGCCTAACAATTCAAGGTGGTCGGATTCATATATGGCTTCACAGACATCAACAGTATGTTAGAGATCCAAATCCTAGCATACAGTTGGTATCATGATATTAAGCAAAATGCAAGTTCAAGTGAAAATGAAACACCAAATGTGCAGTTGGAATCATACTACGAAACTTTCATTTTCTTTCTTTGTTTAAATTACATAGCTAGCTAGTTAGGAAGCGCAACAATTGCAGCATTTATTCCGAGTTAGAATCAATTCATGAGGGTATGCAAGGCAAAAAAGCTTACAAATTTTGTATGGATAAAGCTACAAAATTCCAACAAATAATCTTACCTAGCAACCATTAGACTCTCACTGGCTTTTGTAAAACAGCAGAAAGATAAAGTTCAGGTTTTCCTGATCCACCAGCATCTATCTTCTCTCCTATAACCCATTTCAGCTTCTTATACCCGAACTTTTCGATCAATCGAGTCAAGGTCTTCTTCTTTTCATCATTCGCACAGTAAAAATTATCTAACCAAAACAAGCCGCCTGCCCTCAAGATCCGATCTATATCGAACATCAAGAACTCCAATTTTTCTGGTTTATCTCCAACATCTAATCCGCTTGTCGCGTGCACCAAATCGAACACATTATCATAGAAAGGGAACCTATGGTCCAAACTCAAAAACAAAGGGAAAAGGCCTCTTGCAGCAATGAATTCAGCATAGGGTGCATCAATATTAAGGGTGTTAGTAATGACAGTCACATTTTTCTCAGACATTCTAGCAGCAAAAGTCCCAGACCCACCTCCAATATCGAATCCTATTCTGATCCCACCACTCCCCATAGCCAACACATCATCAATAAGAAAATCATTCTTGGTTCTAGTCTTGATATATTTTTGAGTCTCATTAACCAAATCAAAGCAACCAGCACAGTCTTTACTCAATTTTTTATTATTCAAACAGTTGAAATTCTTGCAACCAAGTCCACTCCAAGTCAAAATCTTTTCCCCAACAGGTTTCCAAAGAGAAGCAGGTAAAGAAGTAAGGCCTACCTTAGGAACAGTCTTGGCAAAGCATCTCCTCCTAGGCAGAGGCTCACATCCCTTCAATATTAGCTTCTGAGCAAGAATCCAATCATCAGGACAAGGTCCAAAAACCTTGTAACTCATGTACTGGGACAACAAATCAGCAGATTTCTCACAGGAATGTCCCACAGAAGCCACCATCTCGGTGATCCCTGTTCTTGAATCCTTCCCCAAAGGGAGCTGATGGTGTTGAAGGAAAAACTTGAGCTCAGTTGCAAGATTGGGTCTTGAAAGATCAAGGGTGTCATAACCAAGGAGCTGTTTTTCCATCTGGGCAAGCTTTCTTTGAGAAGAATCGATCTCTTTCATAATCAAAGAGACATGTTGAGAGATTAAAGATAAGTTCTTGTGGGGATGGTGAAAAGGGTTGGGTATGTTTTGTTTTGGTGAGTAAGTGAAGGCATATAAAGCAAAGAGATTGGTGATGATAACAGAGAAAAGCATGAGAATGTTAACAGCAAAAGAACAAACTGTGGCTCGCTTGAATCTTGCTGTTCCATCCCCGATCTTCAGTGAAACCGAACCCATCCTGGCTTCGCTTTGCTTTTGCTCTTGAAGTGAAACGAGCAAACAGGGGGATGGGAAATGGGTCCTTCTCGAGGTTTAGATTTGTCAAGTGGAGCAGGTTGATGCTCTTTTGTTCTCTTTTTCATTGTTTATTCATTAGAGAAAATTTAGTGACTGATTTAATTAATCGAGCCAATAGGGCTAGTATAGTAAATAAGACTAAATAAAAAGTAGTTACTCGAGTTTGATTTTGTTGTAACCAATTTTTTTATGGGGAAATCGACTAGTTACGACCGTAAGATATTATGAAAAGATTTTCATAAAAAATAAAAATTTCAAGGTATGATTAGAACATCTCAAATCAGATAATTTTAATAAAATATTTTTATTTTATCAAAAACAACAAATTTTAGTCTACAAAAATAAAAAAAAATCAGGTTCCGGAATCAGTTAGGCGTGGAGAAAGATTAACACCCCACAGTGTCCAGAAATTGGTACCCAATCGATTATCCTATATTTAAAAATTAAAAATTTTGAGTTTGACATTTTATTTAATTCAAAATTCATTATGTATGCAAAGTTTGGATATGGATGTCGGTTTATCAAGACCAATAACGACCACCTTCAATCATTTATGCAAAAACTTCGTTATTGATCATAATAAACAAACAATGCCTTGAACATTAAGAAATCATGACATGGGGTTTTGAAAATGATGTTGATTTACTTCGAGAATTACCAGTGATCACCCCCAAATCATAACGCGAAGGATAGACTATTAACCACATAATAAATGAACATTATCTTGTTTTAAAATCGAATTATACAATCAAAAAACCATTTATGAACCTAATTATACTAGGTGAATTAATTAAGACAATTCCTAACTTAGAGTTTCAAATTATGAAATTTAAAGAACCTAGAGGGCTAAACCTAAAATGCATACTCTAATATTAATCCTAATTGATTTTATCAATTATTGAGTCGAATAATCAAGGTGAACCCTCAGGCATTTAATGAGAGAACCAAATTGAATTTTCCTTAAATTAAAGGACTAAAATGAAATTAAGCCTAAATAGAGGTTCTAATTAATAACCCTAATTAATTTTAACCAATTATTGAATCGAATAATTGATTTTAACTCTCGGGTATTTAATACGAGAACCAAATCGAATTATTCCATAAATTAAGGGAGTAAAATGTGAGAAATCTAAATCTAAAGAATAAATTCAAAGTCTAAATTAAAGGGGAATGAAACTAAAGAATTAACCCTAAATTTTACTAATTAAAGAACAGAAACTTAATGGAAAGTAAAATAAAGTAATTAAAATTAATATAAAAAACCACAAACAAGCATTTAAATACATAAATAAGAAAATCTAAATATATAAAAATTAATAATACAAATTTAATTAATTCCTAATTAATAATTAATAATTTATAAAGTATGAATTTAATAAACTAACTAGTAAAAGGGTTAATTAATAATACAATTAACTTAAGGTATAAGATGCAAAAAAACAACAACAAATTGAGGATCAAATTTAAATTAGAACATAAATACTTAAATTAGAGACCAAATTAAAAATAAACAGAAATTGAGCATTTAAATTAAGACAGACTAAAAACTCAAATTAGTTACCAATATATACAAACACGCTAAAACTAGGGTGATTCAAACATAATGTTTTTTATTTTTATAAACGTAGAATTTTCTAATAAATAAAACTTTTAAAATTATCAAAGCAGGACATGGTATTCGAGTTAATATCTAAAGTATCACTAGAGGTGACCAAGATGTAATTTTGAGCTAAAAGTACATGGACCTAAACACAATTTTACCATTTCGATTAATACTAACATATTCACAAATATATGAGTCAAATAACATGAATAGCATCTTATAAAAAGATGCTTAATATACAGGGGTTTAAAACAAATTAATCCTAATTATTTTTATATAAAAACCTAATTATAATAAACCTAAATTTTCTTAACCCTAATTCCTCATTCTCAATAGCCTCTCACTTTGAGAGTTTATCTCATCTTCTCTCTTTTCTCTCGACCGAGAGCCCTAAAGGCTCTCTATTTCCTCGTTGGTCACCGCACCGTGGTGGTTGTGCTTGCTTCGACCACTCATAACCATAAATGGAGCATAACATAGGTTAACCCAAACACCTAAAATGCCTCCATTCTCCTTTTTCCTTTGTCTTCACAAAACAAACCCACAAGCAACCAAAATCGTCGCCTTTGTTCAACCCGACCACCATTAGTGGTGGTCAGACACCCTAACTCTCACCAAAAACAGCTGAAACCCATTCATTTCCCTTTAAAGCCCCTATAACCAAAACAAAATAATACCTAAAAGGCTAAAACCGAATCCTAACTGCTTGCATTTTTTATTCTGGCAACAATGATGGTTAGAGGTTTACCTCAAAAAGGCGAGGCTCGACGACGTGGGATGAGTCGAAGAGACCCCACCATACAAGTCGTCGTTCCTTGGTAATGGTGACCTCGCTTGAGCGTCAGACTCCTGAGAAGGAACCCGGACATCTTAGGTAAGCAAATCGACTGTTCCCTCACTCTTAATTTTTACTTAAAAAATTGCATGAAAAGAAGAAAAAATAGTTACTAGAAGTTTTTTTTAAATGGCTAAATACCTTTTTAAAATAACCATTTTTATACTCACTTGTTTCAAATTTGGGGGAAATACCTTGTATTGCTGTTGGAATGTGTCTGTATGAGTACATGCAGTCACTGCTCATGAAGTTGCGTGCAGCTGATCGTCTCTTGGAGTTGATGCATCTAGAATGTTAGGCGGTTAGGACTGTTAGTAGTTGTAACTGATGTTAATATCTTGTAACTGCTTGCATGTATGAACACTATATAAAGGTTGTAAAGGAAGAGTTAAATGAATGAAAGAGAAAGCATTATGGTTCTTGAATCTTGTTGTTAATGTAGCTGCCATAAACGTTTCAATATGGTATCATTCGCTACTGTATCCTAGGAGTCGTTTCCGCTGTTCGTGCTGTTATGGATAAGAGTGACTCTTCCACATCCACTTCAATGGAGTTTTCCTCCCGAAACACCAAAGTTTTCAGATGAATCAAACTTCCTTCTTTGGAAATAACAAGTGTTACTCATCGTACGGAGTCATCGTCTTGAGTGGATGCTGATAGGAACGATGCTACCTCCTCCAGAAATAGTGGTTGGCGAAGAAGGAGCTGCAGTCATCAATGAAGAGTACGAAGAATTTTTGGCCCAAGATAGCGCGTTAGCTTCTTGATTGCTATCAACAATCATTCCTCATTTACTCCCACAATTTGTTGGTGTTGAAACGTCAGCGTAGGTATGGAATAAAGTCTTGCAATTCATTGTAAACCGATCTGCCACTGTTGTAACGAGTCTACATTACAAGTTGCAGTCCCTCAAGAAAGGAGGAGACATCATGAGGGCTTATCTTACCAACGTGAAAGAAGTCACTGATGCACTAACTTTCCGTGGCAGTCCAGTTTCAGTGTCTGAACATATTGCTAGCATCCTTAAAGGTCTTACAAGGGATTTCAACCCTTCATTGCAGTCATATCTGCCATGAGTGACTCGTTGTCACTTGACAACATCTACACCATGCTCATTGATGTTGAAACACAGCTTGAGGGCTTCGATTATCAGCCAGAGTCTTTACCTATTAGTGCTAATCTTGCACAAGGGAAGATGGAAACTGATTCTAACAATAATCGTGGGAAGCAACAGTATAGAGCCAATAATTCATCCTACTCGCGAGGGAGGTCTCGTGGCAGAGGTAGAGCTCGACCCAAAGTTCAGTGCAAACTATATGGCAAAAATGGGCATCTTGTCAGTAAATGCTAGCATAGGTTTGATGAGGATTTTACTGGTATCACACTTGATGATCACATCTTTGGGTCCGAAAGTTCTAAAGCATAATATGCTGTTAATGGAGCTAGTGACAGTGCATGTGGTTGCTGCAGTCACGACAACTGCAGTCACGACAACACATATCATGAAGGCAACAGAAGTGCTGGGCAAAATCAAGTACATTCTAGTTCTGCTGGTTAAGAATAGTGGGTGATTGACTCTGGTGCAACAACACCACGTTACATCCAATGCAGCGTCAATTACCTCACACTCAAATTGCAACAATCCTGGTAAGTTAATGGTTGGAAATGGTGATTATTTGACTGTTTGTAAAGTTGGCAAGGTTGAATTACAAGCTTCATCGCGCACTTTATCTTTAAGTGACATTATTCATGTTCCCTCCATTACTAAGAATCTACTTTCTGTTTCCAAGCTTGCTAGGGATAACATGTGATTCTTGAATTTTATGCTAAAACCTGTTGTGTTAGAGATGAAGACACAAAGGTTATGTTGCTGCGAGGCATAGAATGTGATGGCTTATACTCTTTCAAAGCTGGCATCACTCAAAGAAGAAATGATGTAGCTAAATTCCATACTACCATAGCATCCTCCAAGACATCTGAAACTTGGCATAAAAGGATGAGACATCTTGGTTATGATACATTGTTAAAATTTGTAAACAAATGGATGTAAAAGCTCTTCATGATATTAATAAAAATTATGTAGCTTGTCATTTAGGTAAAAGTCACAAGTTTCCTTTCCCTCGATCTAATAGTTTTTATATAGAACCATTTCAACTTGTCTACTCGGACCTATGGGGACCTCCACATGTGTCCTCGAATGGTTTTCAATTCTATGTATCGTTTGTTGATGCGACCACACAATTTACATGGTTGTACTTGTTAAAAACAAAGGCTAAAGTTGTAATAGTGTTTAGGCTGTTTCAAAAGTTAGTTGCTACGCAGTTCGATGGGGTAGATAAAGCTCTTCAAATTGATTGGGGAGAAGAGTTTCGACCGGTGATATATGAACTAAGCAAGGCTGGTGTTCTTCATCGTCTTACATGTCCCCATGCATCTGAACAAAATGGTGTAGTTGAGCGAAAGCATAGGCATCTTGTTGAAATGTCCCTAGTCCTACTTGCTCATGCGTCTATGCCTATTAAATTTTGGTCATATGCTATTTAGACCACAGTGCACTTGGTTAACAGGTTGTCATCAAGAGTTTTCCATGACAAGTCTCCATTTGAGGTCTTGTATGGCAAAATTCCATATTACAGTGGATTAAGAGTGTTTGGTTATAGATATTTTCCACATCTAAGGTCGTTCTTGTGTCATATGCTTGAGTTTCAGTCTCAGTTGTGCATATTTTTAGGTTATAACATGCAACATAAAGGGTTTCAGTGCTTAGCAAGTGATGGATGTGTCTACATTTCAAGGCACGTGGTATTTAATGAGGATGTGTTTCCTTTTGCAGGTAATCCTAGCAGGAGTTCTGTTGCAGGCTCGAGTAGAAGATAGTCTCGGTCCCTTGAATTAATCACTGAAGTTACCAAATTCAGGGCTCAGCAACCTGAACCTCATAGGCTACCTACAAATATAAACAATAATTCATCAGATAGCTTGCAAGCATCAGGTGCTGCTCGTGGTGTGGAAGAAAATGTTGAACTTGTGGTTGACAATGAGTTGTGTATGGATGTTTTTGTCAATAGTGGAAGTGTAGAACGTGAGTTAAGTCCATAACAACACACTGCCAATATGGAAGTAAATGATAATACTGCAGTCAACATGCTGATGATGTGGTCATCGATGATAATGTTGAAACTGAAGAACCTCGTGGCAGCACTCATCCCATGCTAACTCGGAGCAAGTGTGGAGTGTTTAAACCCAAAGCCTGTATAGGATCTGTTATGGACTATGTTCCATGCACGGTACATGAAGCATTTAAAGTCCTAGAGTGGAAGACATCCGTATATGAAGAGTATAATGCACTGGAACGCAATGAAACTTGGGAATTACCTAGGTTACCTGAAGGAAGAAAAGTGGTTAGCTGTAAGTGGCTGTTCAGGCTCAAGAAAAACCTTGATGGCTAAATTCATCGATACAGGGAACATTTAGTTGCTAAAGGTTTCTCATAAATCCCTAGCTATGATTTTAGAGACACCTTTAGCCCTGTGGTTAAGTTCACCACCTTGAATGTTATCTTCTCATTAGCAGTAACCAACGGTTGGGCTCTTCGACAAGTAGATTAATAATGTCTTCTTGAATGGTGAGCTCCAAGAAGTGGTTTTCATACAACAACCACCAGGCTTTGAACAGACTGCTCCTGATGGAAGTAAGTTGGTATGTCGGTTGAAAAAGGCACTTTATGGACTGAGACAAGCACTTAGAAGCTGTCACACCAAGCTTTGAGACAATTTGTTAATTATCGGGTTTCAAGAGTCATGAGCTGATGTCTCATTGTTCATCAAGAAGAAGGGTGTGAACTATGTTTATCTACTAGTGTATGTTGATGACATAATCATCGCATGCCATTCCAGTAATGAGATAGATGAAGTTGTTAGATTGCTAAGTAATAGATTCTCACTAAAGGATCTCAGTCAACTTTCATACTTTCTTGGCATTAAAGTAAAAAGAACAGGTGAGTGTCTTGCTCTGTCACAGAAGAAATTCATCATTGAACTTCTGGAAAAAGCAGACATGTTAAAAGCTACACCTACACCAACTCCCATGGTAGTAGCTACAAAGTTACGAGGTGATGATGGGGAGCTTATTCCTGATGCATACAACTATCACAACATTATTGGAGGGCTGCTTTATGTATGCCACACAAGGTCGGATATCGCATTTTGTGTTAATAAAGTGACTCAATATATGCATGCACCACGACAGTCGCATATGATCACAGTGAAACGGATTCTGCGTTATTTGGTGGTCACGATAAACTTTGGCTTGGTTTTCACTGCTGCTAGAGTTGGAGTGAAGGTTGCCGCCTTTGCAGATGCATAGTGGGGTGGTAATCTCGATGACAGGAGATCAACGTCTAGGCATAGTGTCTTTGTTAGCAACAACTTGGTTGTTTGGAGCTCAAAGAAACAGAAGTCTATATCACGCTCCACAATGGAGGCAGAATACAAGAGTTTTGCTGACACTACAGCAGATGTGGTTTGGTGCACTGCTTGCAGAACTTGGTGTATGCCAAAAAGGAAGAACCAGTCATATGGTGTGACAACACTAATGATATGGCTATGAGTGGAAACTCGATTTATCATACACGTACCAGTCATGTTGATCTTGACATACACTTCGTGCGAGAGAAGGTTGCAGCAAAACAAATGCGTGTCAACTACGTGCTTGCTGCTCATCAGATTGCTAATGGCCTAACCAAGCCACTAGCTTGACATGCCTTTGAAGAATTTCGAGAAAAATTTTGTGTGAAAGAGTGTTGAAGAAGCAGGAGAGGAGAGAAAGTAGGGTGAATGTTGGAATGTGTCTGCATGAGCTACATGCAGTCAATATTCATGAAGTTACGTACAACTGATCGTTGCTCGTGGAGTTGATGCAACTAGGTTGTTAGGCAGTTAGGACTGTTAGTAGTTGTAACTGATGTTAGTACCTTGTAATTGCTTGTATGTATGAACACTATATAAAGGTTGTTAAGGAAGAGCTAAATGAATGAAAGAGAAAGCATTATGGTTCTTGAATCTTGTTGTTAATGTAGCTGCCATAAACGTTTCAATAATTGCTTTGAAAAAATAGGGAAAGAAGAAGGTCCCTCTTTGTTACAATATTTTGGGGTTTTATACCCATTGTTTTGTGACAAAATGACATTTTTTCTCTTTTTTGTTACAACCAAATAAAAAAAATAAAAATTACATTTTATTTTTCCTTGTTTTTGCATGGTCGTTGGATCTGTTGAGGAACTATTGGCATGGCAGAGACACTCGTGGGGCTCTGGGAAGCATTTGAAAGAAAGCTGACCAAGAATGAGGCCATTGTTGGAATGTCGATGGCTATAACATTTTCATTGTTAGGGTTTGGTTGTTACAAATGTATTGGGCTTCTGTCAGATTTATTGGATTATATAGATGATTTTTTTATGGGTATTAGGTTTGAAGGTAAATGTGTATAAGTTTTAATTGGTTCATGTTTGATCTTGTAAATGAGTTATGGGTTAATGGTAGGTTAATTTGATATGAGGTGTAATTTGGGTAATGGGTATAATGCAAATGTAAATGAACATTACATGTTTGATAAATGGACTTTGGATATCTAATTTAGGTTTTAAATAAATAAAAGGCTACAAGTCAATTTGGGCTTTAAAATTCCACAATGGACACATATGATCACTTAGCCCAAATAATCCAACTAAGCAAAGGCACGCCACCTCGAAACCACTGCACAAACATCCTTAAGTTGATCTTCAGTTACCTCTAATTCGATTTGAATTATCCGGACAAAATTAGGGTATGATAGATTTGGTCAATACTTGATAAATACTTAAATCAAATAAACTCGACTTGAGCTCGAACTCACTTGAATTTTTAACGAGTCGCAACAAATTAATTAATACCCACTCGAAAAGCTCACAAGTAACTTGAAAAAATAATATACTAATTTTTAATTATATTATTAATAATATTAATATTAATATTTTTTTATAAAAAAATACAATATTTCATGTACTTAAGGGCTTCAATCGAGCTAAGTCTGAGAATGTTTTGACTTTAAGTTTTTTCAATCTCGAGCTGAGTTTTAATTTTTTATTTCACATTTGAGTTGAACTTGTTAAATTTAAGCTTATGAGCTTTCAAATCAAGTATTAAATAGCTCGAGAGTTTTTTTAAATAAACTATTGAGCTTTCAAATCTTTTCGAGCTTCAATTTTTATTTTAAGTTCGAGTTAAATTTGAAAATTTTAACCTTAAAACTTATGAATAAAATCAAATTTAAGTTTATATTTTTTGAGTCGAATATATCATAGTAATAATCAAACTCGAGTAAACTCCTTTGTACCACTAAGGATGGAAAGGGGATGGAAAACAGGTCCTCTTCGAAATTTAGATTTGTGAAGTGGAGCAAGTTGATATTTTATGAGCTCTTTTTCATTGTTTATTCATTAGAGAAAAATTAGTGCTTGGTTTAAATTAATGATTTAGAAAATCAATCTTTTGAGTAATATCATACAAAAATTATTGTAAGTTCTATTTTATCTTGCATTATGTTCATTTCAGTATTTTATCTTAAAACTCATATATCTATTATTTTGTTTTACTTTTTCCTTAGTCTTGATAGTGACGTTTAGGCCTTGTTGATGTAAAGTTAGTGATTTTCATAGATAACAGAAGATTTTAGGTACCAAAGATAAAAGAGAAAATAACCTCAGTGACCGAAAATGCCTTATAATATACGATTTTAACCAACTTTTTTGGATTTGCCAAAATGACCAACAAATTCGCAACGCAAATTCAAATTTTGCAACCCAGGTTCCAAATTCGCAACGCGAAAGTTGAAATTCGCAACGTGATACTCCAAAATCGTAATGCATTTGTTTCTTAAGAATTTTCTCTAAAAGGATAGTATCCGTGCGGACGTGTCGAAGACACGTATTACCACGACGACGGGACGGGACGGACGGACGGTGGCGGTGCGCGAGAGTCCCCCTTGTTCTCTTTCACTCAACAAGGAAGTGAGAAATACAAGCCTTAAATACCCATTCCCAATAGTGTTTCCAATACTATGTGGGATTGAGTATTACCAACACTTGTTTCCAATGCTAAGTTGAAACATTTAACATTTAACATTTGGAAGTTGGAACACATTTAACCAAGTGAACATCCTTTCGGTGGCCAAGATAATTAAGTTGGAACACATTTAATCAATGCTTGAGAAGGCAATGTACTTGGCGAAAGTTGGGTTAAGAGAAGATAAAAGAGATGATGTGAAGCAAGAGTAAGCACTTCGTCGTGTTCCCCCGACGATGTTGCCATCACACCATGTAGCCAACACAAAAGACATTTGATTAACCCCAATATGTTGTGTACATCCTGACACGTAATAATGGAATAGGATCTTATGTTAAAAACAAATATAACTTAAATATTGCAAAACAAACCAAGTTTTCCCAACTCGATTACAAATATCACTTAATTATCTTGGCCACCGAAATGATGTTCACTTGGTTAAATGTGATCCAACTTCCAAATGTTAAATGTTTCAACTTAGCATTGAAAACAAGTATTGGTAATACTCAATCCCGCATAGTATTGGAAACACTATTGGGAATGGGTATTTAAGGCTTGGATTTCCCACTTCCTTGTTGAGTGAAAGAGAACAAGGGGGACTCTCGCGCACCGCCGTCGCCGTCCGTCCCGTCGCCCCCCGTCCCGTCCCGTCCCATCGTGGTCATGGTCGTGGTCGTGGTAATACGTGTCTTCGACACGTCCGCGCGGATACTATCTTTTTAGAGAAAATTCTTAAGAAACAAATGCATTGCGATTTTGGAGTATCGCGTTGCGAATTTCGACTATCGCGTTGCGAATTTGGAACTTGGGTTGCGAAATTTGAATTGGCGTTGCGAATTTGTTGGTCATTTTGGCAAATCCAAAAAAAGTTGGTTAAAATCGTATATTATAAGACATTTTCGGTCACTGAGGTTATTTTCTCAAGATAAAATTATGGAAGAAAGAGATTGTTTGTTTGTAGATAAAAATTGCAATTATACTATGCATATTGACTCTAAAAACAAAAATAATATTGGTTATTAGTAAAGGTTTTAATAATTTAGTATATATGATATCTATATATTTTTAATAAGATGTATAATAAAGTTAACATAATAAAACAACAAATTAGTAATCTAGGAGAGGTAACTGAAATAGATCTAAATAATGAATTTAAAAAATTATTATCTGATATAAATAATAAGTTAGATCAAGTAGTAATATCTTCTAAAGAAGAAGATATAAATTTAGGTGCTTTATATTATGAAAATGGAAACACCATATTAGTTTTATCAAATGAAGAAGAAATTTTATTTGAAAGTTCATTTAAAAAGGATGGACGAAATAAAAAATAAAAGAGGTTTACACCTCAATAAAAATATCATTTTCAATCCTATAAAAACTAATGGAATACTGAAAATTAAAATTTTCCACAACCAAAGATAAAATAAAAAATATTAAATATTTAAAATTAATAGAAAAACTTTAGGAAGAACATAAATAATTATTTGTTTTATTTAATTATCATTATATGTTTAATTATGATACTACATAAAGTAGTAATAGTAGTTCTTATTCATAAGAAATGGAAGCTATAAGTGCTTTAGATTCATCTGATGAAGAGAAAGATTCTTCAACAGAAGAAAATACTAATATTCTAGAACTTATGGAAATTGATCAATCGGATCCAGATTCAGAAGGAAAAAGAAAATTATATCTTGATCTTTTTGAAGATGGTTGTTTAAGGTCTTTTGATCGAAATAACAAACAAGACTATAATACGACTAGAATAATGGGAGAACAAGTAGAAAATATCTACACAAATGAAGTTGAAACTAAACACACAAGAGAAACTTCACAACTAATTCCTCAAGTACATAAACTCTTAATAAAAGAAATGTTCCAAAAAGATGAGTATATTTAGAGTTAACTAATGTTTCTATATCAGACTATGAAAAAATAATAGATGATTAATCACAATCTATGGCAATTGTTGTAAACAACAATAATTAGACAACTTTTATTTAAATGATTTTGTTGGAACTTTTCAAGGTGATGTTTTACAATTTCTTTGTAGATGGAAAGAATCAATAATAGGTTTGGAATGAAAAGTTCGATTAATTAACTAAATTCAAACGCCTAAAGATATTTTAAAATGATTAACATAAATTCTAAAAATAGAATTTTGTGGATATACAGACAAACAAGATCAAGACAATTAAGCAAGCTATACTTTATTAAAAATAAAATTATGTGATATAAGATATTTAGAAGAATTTTCTAAAAAATCTTCATGAATATAAAAAATAAAAGAAATAGAATTTTAAGAAAATCAATATGTTCATAAATTATCATCACCTTTAGATGAGCTTTACATAAACAAATATGAAATTTATCTTGAAAAATATAGTAGATTACCTGGTGTTGAAATTAGATAAATAGATTCTATGGGAAATAGAATTAGTTTAGTTAGAGAAAGAATTACTAAATATTCTCTACAAACTAAAGTTACTAAACAAATGAAAATAAATTAAATAGTAGACACTGTACAAAAATTTTAGAAAATGAATGAGAATTTAGATGTAAACAAATACGTTCAAATAAAATAAATAAAAATAAAAAATACAAGTTGGTTAGGTGAAAATCTTGGAAACAATATAGGTATCCAAATACTAACTGAAGAAGAAAATTTATTAGAAGAAAAGCTTTTAAAAGTTTGAAGAATAAAAAATTAAATTTTATATGTTTTATTTGTGATAGAGAATGTCATATAGCAACAACTTATCTTTAAAAAAAGGCAACAATGCAAAAAAGATGATTAAAACATTTGAAGAACAAGAGTTCGAAGTTTTGTTAAAAAAAGAAATAAATCATAATGAAATATTATATAAATTAATATAAAAAAAAGTTAATAGTGATGATGATGAGTTTATATTTATGTTACATAGTAGTTCTAATAATCAATTAGAAGAAATACCAAATAATGAACAAAAAGCCATAACATTAGGTAGTATTATTGGAGAAGAAAACAATCTCTCTAATGATGTGATAGTAAAAATAAATAAAAATCATATTTCTAAAAAAGAAATATATAAAATATCTAAATTTAAAAATATAGAGTCAAAGGTACATTGAAAAAATAGTAAAAAATCATTTAGGAGTGATTATGACAACGACAAGAGCTCTATTTAGAAGAGGACATGATATACCAATTTTGGTAGTACTTTTAGATAAAATATTTGAAAATTCAATAAAAACGCTTATACGAGGAATTCAATCTAATTTACATACGAGAGTTATAATGGGTTTAGAGTTAAACCAAATTGAATGTTTATAGGGTAAACTATGCGGATAGTTCCTTTTTTTTCATATGACCGAATTTGGTCACCAATTTGAAAATTAAGAGTATATGGTCCTTAATGTTATCGGTCCATTCGATTTTAATCCATAACGCTATTCGATTTTAGTCCTTAGTTATTAATTCTAGTTATCCATATAAGTCACCAATTGTAAGTGACGTGGAATAAAAATTTATTAAAAAAATCATAAACTCAAGTATCTAAGAGTATATGGTCCTTAATGTTATCGGTCCATTCGATTTTAATCCATAACGCCATTCGATTTTAATCCATAACGCTATTCGATTTTAGTCCGTAGTTACTAATTCTAGTTATCCATATAAGTCACCAATTGTAAGTGACGTGGAATAAAAATTTATTAAAAAATTCATAAACTCAAGTATCTTCTTCTTCTTCTTCTTCTATCTATTCCTTTTCCTCATTCCTTTAAGTTCACAGCTTCTTCTTCTTTTATCTATCCCTTTCCCTCATTCCTTTAAGTTCACAGCAAATGTATTGGTATGGAGTATATTAGGTGAGTACAACTTACAAAATAACTTTACCCCCTAAGAAACAAACATTCTCTAGAAAATATGAAAGGGAAGTAACATGATCCAAGTAAAAGCTGAATAAATAGAAAAATCAAATGAAATGTATAACAATTAAACTCTACATAGAACAAATTTGAACTATAAACGAACAAAAAATAAATGGGGGAATAATTTTATGGTTGAAAGCTTTGAGAAGATATGGAGATCATTGGGAGCCATTATTTGGTATGTGAAACCTTTATTAACCAGAATACCACTAACAATTTCACCTATTTCTAGGGTCTTTTCATCCAATCTTCCAATAGTATTAGCCATTTTTCAGAGTTAAAATACATCTCAACAAACTAAAAATTCTTCGGGTTAATAATTTTGGTGTTGTCATTGGTAAACTCGACGAAACTATTGTTTGAGTCTTCCCATCTCATTTGTTTCTTCATGAACAATAATTATGTGGGGAGACATAAGCTCTTTCAAGATAGTACTTATCTGAGCATAGTCTGCATAGGTAAACATGTATGTATAAAAGAGCATTTAGATCATTCATGAGTGTCACTTCTTCAGTTCATTAATAACTGTTTTTGCAAGCGTCCCACCAATAACATAATCAGGTATAACACATGCATTTTTCTTATCGAAACACCACTTGTGAAAGAGTTGGCGTGACAACCCACTCTGAAGACCTGGACTTGCCATTACAATAGATGAACCTACACCACTAAATTTTTTTAAGGGGATAACTCTTTAAACAATTTTTTCTTTTAGGTTTAAAAAGAAGCACGAAACACGATTTTGGTATGGAGCAGGCCTCCTGAAAGGTCCAAGTTTAATTCTAACATCTTAATAAGAATGTGTTTATAGGGGTGGTGAATAAGAAGTATTTTTTTTAAAAATTTTAATTTTCACTTATTACTTTTGTTAAAAGGTTAACTAGAGTAACGACTAAGGGACTAAAATCAAATGGATCAAAAACGTTAAGGACCATGTACCTTTAATTTTTAAATTGGTGACCAAAGTTGGTCAAACCGAAAACAAAGGGGATTATTCGCATAGTTTACCCAATATTTATGTTTAAGAATTCCAACCAAGAATTTTGATATTAAAGATTTAGCAGAAGATCTAGCAATTAATTGGACTTCTATAAATGAATTTTCTAATACAGCTGAAGTAGAAATAAAAGAGGCCAATAACAAAATTATTGAACTCTTTGAACCAAATAAATTTACTTTTAAAATCCAATCTAAATTATTACATTTAAAAGATTTATCTTTACCAAGAGAACATATATTAGAAAATTCAAGTACTCCTAAACCTCTAAACGCAATAGAATATGTTGCTTTAAGAGATAAATTATATTTTAAAAATACATCAATAGTTGATAACCAAAACACAGTTTTACCATCTTCTAGTTATAAATGATGATGAAAAAGAAGAAAATAATAATACACCAATAGAAATGAAAACAATTCATATTCCTATTTTTCCATCTGAACCAAGCATAAATTCTAAATGCATTAGAATAGAATAAAAAATACCTCAGTTATAATACAACAAATGAAACTTGAAAAAGAAATAATTACTTTTTCAAGATTTCAATCTAGAAAATATTATATATATATATATATATATATATATATATATATATATTGAAATAACATTTCAGTTTAGTGAATATAACACATATTCTTTACATGCCTACTTAGATATAGAAGTTCCAACCCGTAGTTGTCGAAAAAATACAATTCCAGTAGAAAAATGGGAACTAATGAAAAATCTTATTAGAGCTGTAGGAATATATGATAATGAAACAATTATTTAATATAAAGCTAAAAATATACCAATCTACATAAACAATGTTATATTTGCAATTCCTAAAATATTATGCTTTCCAAAAATGCATGGAGACATATTATTAGGAAATGATTTTATTTACCAACACTTACCATTTTCTATAAATAAAAAAATGATAATTTTATATGCAGAAAAAACTTATGTAGAAATACCGTTAATAGAGAATCATAAATATATGTGTGAGAAATATTTTATACCACCAAGAAAAAAATTAAAAATCTAGAAATAAATCATTGGATGTTTAAAATATTAGAAAAATAATTTTAGTGAAGAACCACTAAAATCATAGGAAAATAGTCTTAGATATTATAGTATAAAATTGACAAATTCCAATAAAATAATATGAGTAAAACCTATGATCAATACTAAACAAGATATAGATAAATTTGATATTCAAATAACAGAATTACTAGATAAATGATTAATAGAACCAACTAATAGTCCACTCTGTAGTCCATCATTCATGGTAAGAAACCATGCTGAGATTAAAAGATGAAAAGCAAGAATGATAATTAATTATGAAAAACTAAAACCAAAATATTATTTTTTGTGTCTATTTTATTCCAAGAAAAAATGTATTAATAAATCAAGCTAAACAAACTAGATATTTTAGTAAATTTGATTGTAAGTCAGGATTTTGGCAAATCATGCTAACTGATGAGTCAAAAAATTGACAATCTCTAATGTATCCAATGGACATTATCAATGGAAGGTAATATCTTTTGGATTATGCAATGCACCACAAGTCTTCCAAAGATGAATGAACTCAATTTATAATAGATATAAAAAATTCTGCATAGTCTATATAGATGATATTCTAGTATTTTTCAGAAACACTGGAATTATATTTAAGACATTTAAATATTATTTCACAAGAATTCATAAAACATGGAATCATACTTAGTCTTAAGAAAATAGAATTAGAAAAAAATAGAAATAGAATTTTTAGGATTAAAATTATCTTCAAATGGTCTGAAACTACAAGATCATATTATAGACAAAAAACAACTTCAACAATTTTTAGGAATAGATCATTATGGAAGAATCTTATTTTCAAAATTATCTGAAAAAGTTAGTATGTTATATGATAAATTAAAAACATAATGTATCATTTTCAAGACTAAACAAGACTTGAAAATTAATTAAAAAATTTAATTATAAAATAACAGATATTCCAAAAGTTTATATTAGAAACAGATGCCTCAAAATAATATTGGGGTTGTGTTTTAAAAGCCAAAACAATAGATGATACAAAATTAATATATATATACAAATAATGTAAGTTCAAACCAACGAAATTAATTATGTAATTTTTTTAAAAAAAATTGTTAGCCGTAATGGTATACAAAAATTTCTTATTTATTTAACACTCGAGAAATTCATAATAAAAACTGATAATCAAATAGTTAAATAATTTTTCACCAATAAAAAATTGGAGGCAATATCTAAAAGAATTAGATGGTATAATGAATTATGTACTTTTAATTTTGAAGTTTTATATATTAAAGGCACTAATAATGTTATTGGTGATTTTATTAGTAGGCCAAATGGATAAAGTAAAAAAAAACCTCTAGAAATAGTAGAAGAATGAACAACTGTTTGAAAAAATCCAACAAAGGGATTCTAAGATCACAAAATTCTAACCAAGGATTTGTGCCAGTACAACTTCCGGTAATATATTATCCCAACCAATGATAATATATTCCTTATCCTAAAGGAGTTGCATAACAATTTTCAATAACATCTTCAGAAAACCAACTGTAGTGGTTACAAGATCCAAATTCGGCATATTAATAAAGCTATGTTGAAATTATAAACAAAAAAAGGAAAAAAACAATATTAAAACCACAACAGTCAAAAACAAAAAAGAAGATGAAATTAAAGATTTTTATAACCATGGTTTAGAATTAAATTTATATAATTTGATTAATGAGATATGAAAATAATCATATCACTAATCAAAAAGAAAATTTTCAAAAATCTCTTTCTACACTTTCAGAAATTTTAGTTGAAAGAATAATTTAAGCTGAAGAATTATTATTGAATTCTCTAACCTGTAGAGATTCGACATTCTTTGAAATGAGTTATTTAACAAAAGAAGAAATAAACAATCTTCTTAAAATATGTCAATATTTAAAAAAAAGGCAAAAACAAATCTTATTTTAATAAAAATATATCGATTAAGTTTACATAATAAAACTTTCTATGTTTTACCTATAGACATATAAAAATTGATAGAGCAGTTCGTAAAATGCAAGTTCAATTTAAACTACTTTGTCCAAATATTATCAATAAGCCTATTTAACTATGAATCTTGCAGAAGAAATATAGTTTTATATAAAATTTAGTCTTGATTATGAATCATGTAATATAAGCAATATAGGATTTGTTAGACAACTAATGCTACATAAATTTTCTTTACATCTGATAAAAGATTTTTCATCTTTTATTAAATCTCAACTAAGAAATTTAGTAAGAAAAAAAAAATCAAAACGAAGATTATTATTTTCATATTGAAATATATAATCTTATTGGTATTTTTGATAGAGAAATTCTATCAACCATATCAGATTTGACATGTAATTACGTTATCAAATCATTGTTGTCTTCCTGATGCAAGAGGAAGAGTCGGAAGGATTAAAACAATCAATTGATAAATGTATTGAAGACCTTACCTGTTATCAAATACAAGCAAGAGTTGACTTAAAAGTCATGGCTGGATTTGTACTTAATGAAAGAGGACATAAATTCCGGACTGACGCGAAAAGAAAAATGATTCAAAGCTTTCCTTTAGAAGAAACCATCTCTGATGAAAAACCCATACCACTACTAAAAGGGATAGCAAATATGGAAATTGAAGACCATCCCTGTTTTATAATTGAAGGGACCAAAAAGACGCCAAATAGAGTAGAGCATTATCAACACCTCCGTCATTAAACCCTAAACGAATATGAAGCAACAATAAGAAAAGTACAAACATGGAAGCCAACCTAAAAAGCCAAAATAAAGTACCACCACGTGGGAAAACTTGCAAACAAGCAAGACATCACCTTTTACTCTATCAAATTCCTCTCCAACTTGGTTTTCTTTTGTAATTTTTTCGTTCTCTTTTTGTATTACCATCCTCGTCTATCATCTATCTTTGTGTAATATTTCCGCACCCATACCCCCATGTCGAGATCCTAGTGAATTCTTGTCGTCCGTATGCGTGGCAACATCAAGGTGGAGTATGCTCCGCCATTAAGGCAATGCCAAAATCAAAATCAAAATTAAAGAAGATAGGTACGGTCAGATTTAAGTGCAAACACGACGGCGTTTTAAACAATGATGAAATAAAAAAATCCATAAATTAGCGAAATACACACTAGGTATTTAGTACAGCAATGAACTATACTTAAATGCCAATTATCTATGATTCTTTAGCATCTAATAATCATATAAATCTTGAATATATCTAAAATCAAGTTATATATACATAGAAATTTGTTCCATAGATATATAGATAGAAATAAAAGTGGTAGCCAAATCCAATACAACAAAGATTGGCGGTGTTAATAAAGCAAAAAGAGTGATCAAAACCCTTTCTAATCTCCACTTTACAATCATGTTCTCAAACTCCGAAAAGGCATTTCAAAACAATGCCGCAGCAAAAATAGTATAATATCACACACACGCAGAATGTAAAACATAATGTATTTTTGCTTTTATATATATCCTCATTCCTTGCCAAACCCTATATGTAGATGACATGAAGCGGTGTAATGCTTTACCAGGAAAAAACCGATAGTATGTCCGATAATCAGCTTCACTTATCAATCTTCTAGGTTGTTTACCATCGTATAAGGTTACAGCGAATAAGCCTTCACGTTTGCCATCTTCTATCTGTAAAGAAAAAGGATTCTAGCAATTAAGCACAAGTCACTAATGTGTGGAACCTAGAAGCCCTGATCCTTTCTATCTCCCTGAAAATGCAGCTGAAAATGACTAAAACTGATCTTATAAACTTCACTATTTATGGAGATCAATTACTTGGATGCTAATTTCTAGTATGAAAAGTACAATATCCTTTAAAAAGATAAGCTAGCAACAATGGATGCGAACTGTATATAGCAACATTAGCAATTGAATATAATAAGATCATACCATTAAGAGTATTAGTTCCATTTGTTTTTGCACCCTGCTGTGCTTGAGAAAATGATGGCTGGATTCTTGGAGAAGACTGCTTTCCACTAGCACCGGGTAAGGAATGTCTCTTTTTGATATATCTGTCTTGCACATCTGGACATGATCTTGGAGAGTTATTTGCATTAACCTTAGCTCTTGCAGATTCTGTGGCTTGCATGAAACGGGGAAGAGAATTGCTACTGTTACTATCTCTTGGTTCCTCATCAATGTTCTCAGGCCTTGTTGAACCAAAGGAATTCCGTCTCTTCCCACTTCTTTGATCTCTGGATGATTGTGCCATACTACTTGCATCACCATCACGTGTTGCAGTTGGAGAACCCGTAGCAGCAGACAGAGATTTGCGCTTTTGACTGCTGTTGTCAATTTTCTTCTTTTTCAGTTTTCACTGATACCTGACTAGATGGTGTTCCTTGGGAGTCAGGAACAGTCATATGGCTCCTGGGTGAGGCTTCTGGGGATGATCTAAATGCTTGATAAACTTTCTCGGAGTCCTGTCCTCTCAGCAGATTAGATGTTGGTTCCTGCTCTAGTTCAGGGGAGTCGAGAACAATTAAATTTGCCGATTCACCTTTAGTGTCATCAAGCTTCTTCGGCGATGGAAACGAACCAGGCACTGGGATTCCAATTTTATCAATGTCTTTAACATCCAAATCTTTGCATTGTTAGAACTGCAATTTTGTTGTTCAGAAACTTTGGCTCCATTTTCATATTCTATGGTTCCAACTTCAGATCTATCAGGTGAATCAAGGTTCGAAGTGACAGAAAGTTCAGTGCTACATTCGGAGCCACCATGTTGACCCGTCCGATTACTGACTGGATTTTCTGCAATGCTTGGCTCCTTTGACCTGATTACTGTATCTGCCCCAAATGACACGGTATTCAAGTCGGAAACTCCAACATCTTCACAGTATGAATCAACTGATCTACTTGAATTGGCTGTTGAACTTAACTCTGAAAATTTTGTTAGTGCAGCTATAACTGCAGAATTACTCACCTTTATTGATCCAATGCAACTTTCTTTGCCTCTGTTTCTAGCTGTTCAGAAGCAACTCTTTCAATAGAACTATTAGGTTGTTCGCTCTCTATTTCAGGCTTGTTAGAAAGAAAACTGGCTTCTGTTTGCGAGTATGCATCTGTTTGCATTGTTCGAACCAGCAAGGTCTCTTTCACGTCAGATGTATTAATGATGTCAATCTGAGATTGCTCCAAACCTGTTACCGAAGAAGAAGTTTTCTGGCAGGCCTCAAGCTTGGAGTTGGCAGCATCATAGGTGACTAGATTCTCTTCACACCCTGATGAAACTAGTTGCTTACTTGCAACAGACTTCGGCTCATTTGACTCAGAAATAGCTTCGGATGGAACTTTAGCATCAAGTGGGGCGTCGAAGTTGTCACTTTTCTCTTTTCCTGCTTGTTCAACGGGTAACTTTGTTATTGGAGCTTTCCAGATGATGACGCAGACATCCACCTCTCCAACCAGCTCCAAGCCGAACTTGGTTTTGATGGATCACAACTGATGTGGATAGGTTTGGTCTTGGGTGTTGAATCCATCAGCTGCCATTAAAGCAAATTCCAAGTAATGGTTGGGTAGACATGTTTAGAGAGACAGCTGCCAGCAAACAGTTAAAAGTCATGAAGCCAAAGAATGTCGATGTCACATACCTGACGAGCAAACCTATTGCTAAGCAGCTTCTCTATCAGTGTGGAAGAAGCATTATTTGTTATTTCCGAGTTTCCCTGATCCAGGAATAAAAGAAAGAATAATGAATAAAATTGTTTCCCGATTTCATACAAAAGAAAACAATTAAAAAAATATCATAAATATGAGTTCATTAGCCCCGTTTAGCCCATAATTTAAGTAAACAAAATACTACTTGCATCTCTTGCGGAAACAGAAACTAAAAACTAAGATCACACATCTTAAAGATAGAACTCACTGTCCAGAAGCCCAAGTTTAAAACTAGACTTGTGCCAGGTGGGCAGAAGTGAATACTTGATCACTTTGAACCTTCATACTAGACAATAATAACATGCTTGCAGAATGTGCTCTTAATTATGAGCAGGTCATCTAGGCAGCACTACACAGTACACACACCACTTAATTAACCAGAAGAATCTACATAAAATAAAGAAATCATGCCTAAATCCAAACACCAATGAGGACAGAGGACATGGGTCGATATAGAGAACATAGGTCTTGGTTCAAAGAATACAAGCCAAAGTGTTCTTAGAAAAGAAACGGTTCATCCTATCAATAAACTATGAACCAGAACATGGAAGGAAAACAGCCTTGTGACTCCTAAATCCTAACTATTAATGTGAGCTGAAAGAATTACCAAACTTTGATCGTCTTTATCGTCCTTGCTATCCAGTTTCTTTGCAGCATAAGAGCCATCTTGAGATAGATGAGCACGACGAGCACGAACAAGAAGTTGCATTTTGACAATAGCTTGAACGCATCGTAAGGTCCCCACAGCACGTCTTCGAACCAAGTGCCCACGTACAGCAGCCTGCAACTTTACTAAATTCTTAAGCTTCCCTAGCTCTTTTCGCGCCTGCAAAAGAAACCATAAAATTAGAAGTAAAAAACCACAGATTAGTAAGGTTTAAATTCACATTGTGAATGCACTAATACCAAGAACCCTCTAATAGCAGTCTGGATGACAATGATAACAGTATCATCCATGCTTGCATCATCTTTAGCCTCATTTGTGGTGGCAACAACAGGATCATACAGTTTTGAGTCCTCAGCGGTCAACAACTGAGAATTTTCTTCAACAGGCTCTTTTGGTGCCACCAACTGAGATTTTTCCTCAACGCACTCTTTTGGAGTTGGCAACTGAGGTTTCTCTTCATTGTACTGAACTGTGGGGGCTTTCTCAGGAGCAATGGAGACATCAGACTGTTGAACATAACTGGCAGATTCTGGACTTTCCTTGAGTCCAGAAGAAGCTTCTTGTATCACGGTGTTGCTAAGCACACGATGAGGTTCAGATCTCTTTCGAAAACTCCATCCCTTTTTGTCACCTGATCTCTTGTTCTGGGATAAATTTTAAATAGCATAATTCAGCTTCAAGGGACATGCAAAAAAAATAAAAAATAAAAAAGAAAATTGATTATTTTAGGAGAACTAAAATGCATTTCACTGTAAATTTTTACCTGGAAAGTACTAATTTATTAGGCTCGTAAGCATCAATGTTCAAGTGAATTCAAATGACTACCGAGTCTCATCAAGGGCATAGCGGTACAGAATTGTTATTTGCATTAAGAGACACAAGACGGACCACTATATCTAACAAACAAACATTTCCTCAATAAACATTCTACGCTGTTAAGTTTCCAAATTGGAAAATTGCCATTCTAAACAATAACATCAGAATTAACATCAAACAGATTGAAGAAAAGGTAAATAAATACAAATTCAGCATTTCAAATCACATTATAACTTGCCATATCTGAAAAATCCAGTTAGAACAGAATAGAATTTAAAACCTCACTGGATTTGTAAACAGCAACTTAAAAACAATTTCAATTCATAAATTGTAGAAGCAATCAAATAAAAGAAGGCAGCTATGAATTTTCTGAACTAAGTGCAAACACGATATTATCCGATCTTAAAATACTGAAGTTTTTTAAAGATCCGATTCATCAAGCAAATCACAAGCTGAATAAGTTTCTAAAAAACGACAGAAAGTTCAATTAAAGCAACTAAAACATCAACCACAATTCGAAGAACAGCACATAAAATCCAAATCAAACAAAGAACGAATAATAAAAACAGTAGCCGTAAAGGAGAGAATGAAGTGCCTGAGGAACATCGATCGCGTCGTCATCTTCAACGGAATCGCTGCCGCAAGTAATGATTTTGAAACAGGAAGCGGATCTTCCCATGCTTTTTCCTCGTTTAATCTGTTTTCTTCTTGGATTTGTGTGTGTTTTTCTTTCTTTTTCTCGCTCACTCAAGCATGACCGTGAGCGACGAACCCAAGTTATACTCGTTGGAAGTTGTAACAAATAAAAATAGAAGACGGACGTCAAACACTCTCCTTAAATCTAGCAACTTCTTGGCATTTGAATCCGCCAATTATCTTCAAAATCAAACATTTATTATATTTAATACTAAAAAATCAAATTTTGAACTTTTTAAGCCATTAACAGCATGGAAAATCAAACGTTTATTATAAAACAATAGCCTATGTTTTGATCTTTTTTCTTCCGCTTAAATTATAGACGCATAGGATGCAATGCTTCATTGAATATGAAATAGTAGTTTTAGGGGCCGTTTGTTTATCTTTTAATCGAATAATTCAGCGCGTTTGTTTCGTATCTTTGAATGATTCAGTGTTGATTGATTTAGCAAAATAATGCTGAATGATTCAGCACAGAAATATATTCTAAATGATTCAGCACAGAAGTATATTCTAAATGATTCAGAGCCATTATCAAACAGCATGTCACATTCAGAGTTAATTCATACAGAGCCTCTGAATCATTTAACATTGGAATCATTTAGCGCTTAATCATTCTGAAATAAACAAACAACCCTTTAATTAACTTGTCTAGATTTCATTGCTAATTTGATTCCTCATAACTGTTTGTCAACGTTTAAGAGATCTTTCTTTTTCCTTTCATTTTTATAATTAAAACTCGTTTTCTATTATAGTTTTATTTTACTTTCATGATAGTAAATGGTTGGCGTAAATTACTATGAAAAAAAATCATACATGTGATTGATGATATAAATAATGATGATTCATTTTATTAATTTAAGCTAAAAGATATTCGAATGAATATGACAATTCATTTTATTAATGCAAACAAAAAATTATTGGAATGAATTTTATTAATGTGTATGATTGTGAATAATGATGGACATACACAAACATGTAGATAAACGTGAAAAGAATGGAAGATAAGGGAGTAGATGAAACGTGGACTGTGCGGGGGGAACGTGGGGGACATATATCCATGTGTTGGGACCGGAAACA
This sequence comes from Hibiscus syriacus, assembly GCF_006381635.1. Lineage (NCBI taxonomy): Eukaryota > Viridiplantae > Streptophyta > Magnoliopsida > Malvales > Malvaceae > Hibiscus > Hibiscus syriacus. Next base: position 610,245 of record NW_024063116.1, on the reverse strand, counting down.
AAAGGAACGGTGTTATGTAATAAGAAATGGAAGATGTTGAGTAGTCTTTCTCACTAAATCATGATATGCTCTCTGTAACAGGTAACCCATCCGTTGACATATTTGGTTGGATGATATGTATTATCAGTGACGGAACTATGTCAAATATTCGAAGTAGGAAAATTTTACGACGCATGTCACACACTACAATATATTATCAAAAGCAACGTATTGAAACGTACCACTACACTACAGTAAAATAAGTTTATAGCGGCATTTTTAGCAGGTTTTTTTGAACAAACGCCGGTAACTTTATTTTATCGCGGCGTTTTTTAAACAAACGACAAAAAATAACAAATTTATCGGCATTTTGATAGAAACACCACTAATTTTATGCATATTGCGACGTTTATATACAAACGCCGCTAAAGACTCATAGTTTAGTGATGTTTTTATACAAACGCCGTAATAGGACATATATATAATGGCGTATTTGAAAAACACCATAAGAGATTCATACTGCAATGAAGTTTTTTGAATAAACGTCAGAAATTATCAGTATATTAGTGGCGTTTGTATACAAACACCGCTAAAGAATCATATTTTAGTGGCGTTTTTATACAAACGCTGCTATAAACTCATACTTTATAGACGTTTTTTTTATATAAACGCTGCAAGTGTACAGTTTCTAAGTCTCGCGCCCCGCCCCTTTAACTATTTTTCATTTTTTTCACCTTCAACCATTTTTTTATTTCCCGCCGTTTACCCAAACCTATCTACTGCTTATTCTCCAATGGAGGGCTCTTCTTCTCGACCCTTCAATCATCATCAAACAACATCTAGCGCCACCAAATTTCTCTCTAACCTTCTCTAGCGACCCTTAGATCTTAACACATTTATCACTAGGTTTTTTTGGTAAGGCATTGCATTTCAAAGCAGAGTTTCAAATCGCGGTCGCGTTTTCGGTAATTTTGAGTTTATCGTGATTGCAGCCGTCGTGGGCGCTATTACGGGTATAGCGGGTAACTAGACGGTGACAAAATCACTATTTTGTGGACGATATCGCGTGTTCGGACCATGATTTGAATCCCTGTTTCAAAGTGTACACTTCTCTGTTTTGCTCAATCTTGATGTCTCTCTTTCCCCTCCTCCTTTTCTATTCTGCTTAAAACTGGAACTTGAATGCCTAACCACTTCAGTATACATTGCTAACTTTCACTTCATTTCAAGAAACCTGAAATTTATTTTCTTATGACTTTCCAGTAACTGCTTTGAATTGCATGTTTCAGGTTCATGCTATCAGATGCTTTGTCATCAATTGACTACTATAGTATGCATTATTCTTGTTGGTGACTGCAGATGATTTTTTTGGAAAAATTGGCTCTGTTGGACCATGAATATTGCAGTTCATTATCTGGGGCTATTGAAGCTTTGAAGGCTAGCACTCTCCGCCTTCCAATTGTTTGTGGGTCAAGGGTAGATTGCTTCTTTTGACTTTTGTGTATGCCATTTCATCTGTGGTATCTCAGTTGTTGATGCGTTTGCTTGTCTCTTCATTCTTACAGGTTGATGTCCTGAAATTGAAGGATGCAATTTGTTCAGCGATCGATGTAATGCAGGCAATGGCATACTCCATATGCTCATTGTTACTAAGGGTGATTCTTTCTTTTCTTCTTCGGTACTTCCCCATCCTCATCCTTAGCCCCTATCCCCACCGTCCCCTCATTTTCTATTTTATTTGCAGATTTCGTATTTTCCTTTGTCCCTATTTTGTGCACAAACCTTTTATTATCCTAAATACTAGTTTTATATAAGATGCATTGCGACCTGAAAAAAGTCTGTCCACCTAACAAATTTTTTGTGTGTGTGGAAAAAATGTCAAGCTTGAGTACTCTTCTATTTACTACTTTCTTCATTGGGTGTTAGTCCTTGTATAAGTGGTTTGACTTTGTTTAGAGATTTCTTACATTTAATAATGTACCTATTTTAAAGATTAGCTATGATAGACGTATAATGATCTTGTGACTCTCCTGTATAACAGGCTATGTTTTGCCTGGTATTTGGTTGATTTTATTAAAATCCCTGAGAAACTAATGTAAAGAAGTTGCAAGTTTCGTCACTTGACATTTACCACTTGCCCAAGTTTGGCCTTTGGTATAAGCTTAAAACTGAGAGCTTGTTCTTTGACGCATGATCTTTTGAGTTAAGTGGATTGGCGGTTCCTACTGTAAAATTCTTCAGTAAATTTTTGTAATTATGATCAAACAGATTTTATGTTAGTTTTATTTGGATTGCTTGTGTGCTCATTTAAACACACATTGGAAGAGAATGTTTGAGCCAGTCTTGCTACTTGCTTTAGGTTATTGATCTTATGGAATTTCCCATTTGGGTTTTGGATGACAATGGTAATTGTATGTTATGATGGAAGGGAGAATAGGGTTTGATCAGAAGGAATTGGGGATTAATCGAGGAAGGCAAATGGGGAAAAATCGGCTAAAATTGGAAAATAAAAGGGAATTAAGGATTGAGATATTACCTGAGGGATTTAGGGTTGAGGCAACGAAAGAAATGAGGTTGGGTGGACTGCAGGAGCAGGCTGATATTATTAATCCTTAGCCAAATGGGCCTAGTCAATTAGTGACCCAGAATAGAAGGAAGTTGAGGGAAACAAGCCAGCACGTGAGCCCACTTGGAGATATCCTGTGAATCAGCAAATGAGTAGTTAGTTTGTTAGATTTGCTGGCAGAATTACAGCTGTAGGTACTTGTGAATATATAAGTTGTACCTGAAATCCAAGGAAAATCATGAATGAAATTACACGTTTTCTGTATCTCTCTTTCTTTCTTTATGAAATCTCTCATTTTCTTTACAACAACCCTAAGACATAACAAATTGGTAATCAGAGCTAAGTTTTGTGATCCAAAATCCATTTTTTCACTCTGGGAAATACAAAAAAGATGCAAAACAAGGGAACCATTGAAGTACCGGAACAAGCAGTAGAAGTGAAGGAAGAGACCTTACCATCTTGGTGGGTTGAGCAGAAAGCAGAGTTGGAGGGAAGGATACAAACCTTGGAGGATGGGATGATGGAGAACAGAGGTTATTTGCAGAGAATCCTACAGTTGGTCAATCAGGCAGTCAACCATCAACAGTTGAAAAGCAAAACAAAGGTGAAGGTAAACAACTATGTTTGATTACGGTTCTTAGTGAGCATGAGAAGTATACTTTTCAACCTAATGAACCAGGAATATTAGCTACTAAACCTATGGGGTTTACTGGTACTCTACCTCTGAATCAGACATTACAGGAAGAAAATGTTAAGGGCAGATCTAGTGAGGCTAAAGTGGATAGTAAAGGGTTATTTGGGAGTTTAGGGCCTATTTTACCTCATCCTAAATTAGAGATGCAGATGTTTGATGGTAGTAATCCTAGAGGATGGGTTAGAAAATGCCAAAAATATTTTAATCTCTTAGGAGTTCCTGAGGAACAAAAATTGGATGTGGCTGTAATGTATTTAATGGGAAAGGCTGAGACTTGGTTTGATGGCTATATTATGCAGAAGCATAGAGTGACTTGGCATGAATTTGAGGTTGATTTGAGTCATAGATTTTATGACAGATATTATTCAGATATCATTGAAGAATTTAATAAGTTAATGTAGAAGGGTAGTGTAGAAGAGTATCAAGAAAAGTTTTAGGAGTTAAGACCCTATTTACTATAACATCATATGCATTTAGGGGAGGATTATTTTGTTTCCATTTTCATTAGTAGCCTCAAGGAGGAATTAAAACATAAGGTGAAAGTATTGGAGCCTAGAAATTTGTCTGAAGCTTACAAGCAGGCCAAACTTTATGAGTTGGCTAATAAGATAGAAGGAAAGAAGTCTAAATTTTCTCAAAAAAAAATTCCTTATACTTCTGCAAGTAGTTAACCAAGCAGTGGGACTAAGGGTTTTCAGCCTAAGACAATTCCTCCTAATACTAATACCAAGCAGATTTTACTGGAATATAGAAGAGCAAATAATTTATGTTTTAAATGTGGGGACAAATTTGCTCCTGTATATCAGTGCAAGGTTAGACAGTTGAACAGTATGGAAGAAGAAAAAGACTCTGTTGATCAGGAATTGACAGAAGAAGAAATTGGAGAAGGGAATGATGTAGCCAAAGAAGCCTTGGAAATTTCTATCAATGCTATTACAGGGAATGTAGGGCACACTACCTTACGAATTCAAGGGTTTATTAGAGGAAAACCACTTAATGTGCTGATTGATAGTGGCATCACCCATAGTTTTGTGACACCTAAGTGGGCCAAAGAAGGAGAAGAACTAGTTCAAACTCAACCATTAGTTATTACAGTAGCTAATGGAGAAAAATTGTTCAGTACTGCCAGAAGCAATAAGGTGACTTGGAAGATGCAAGGCTATGAATTTCAGCATGATTTTAGAGTTTTGTCCTTAGGGGGTAGTGATATGGTACTGGGGGTAGACTGGATGGAAGAGTTTAGCCCTATAATGATGGATTTTAAGGCCAAAACAATTAGTTTTGAAAAGGATGAACAGACTGTTCTAATTCGAGGGACTTAGAAATTACCATTACTCATACCAATTTCAGGAGAAAAATTTCAGAAGTTAGTTGCAAAAGGTATTGAAGTGAATGGAGAAATTTATTTGTTGAATGCTGAAGTGGAGGAAAGCATAATTCCTCTATCTTTACAAGAGTTATTATAAGAGTTTAAGGAAGTGTTTGAGGAACCTGATGGAATGCCTCCTAGCAGAAAACATGATCATGCTATTGTTCTTAAACAGGGAACACAACCAGTCAATCTAAGACCCTATAGATTTGCTCATCATCACAAGATTGAAATGGAAAAACAGATTGCTCATATGTTATCCTCATCTATCATACAAGTAAGTAAGAGTCCTTTTGCTTCTCCTTGTTTACTTATTAGAAAAAAGGATGGAACTTGGAGGTTTTGTGTGGACTATAACTCTTATACAGTTAAGAATAAATTCCCTATTCCTATAGTAGAAGACTTATTAGATGAATTACATGGAGCTACATTCTTTTCCAAGATTGATTTGAGACCTGGTTATTGGCAAATTAGAATTAAAGATGAGGATGTTCATAAAACTGCTTTTAGAACTCATCAAGGGCATTATGAATTTAAAGTTATGCCTTTTGGCCTTACTAATGCCCCAGCTACTTTGCAAGCTTTGATGAATAACTTGTTTGCAGTATATTTGAGGAGGTTTGTTCATGTGTTTACAGTCCTAGTATGGCAGAACATAAAAAACATTTAAGAGTGGTGCTAGAAATTCTGTTGAAAAACAAGTTGTATGCCAAGAAGAGTAAATGCTTTTTTGGCCAACAACAAGTAGTGTATTTGGGACATTTAATTTCAGCTAAACGGGTAGCAACTGATCCTGGAAAAATAAAGGCTATGCAACAGTGGCCTTTACCTAAAAATCTGAAAGCTTTGAGAGGATTTTTGGGTTTGACAGGGTATTATAGAAAGTTTATCAAGGGGTATGGAGAATTGAGTAAACCTTTGACCAATATGTTGAAGAAGGATGGATTTCATTGGTCTACAGAAGCTAAACTAGCATTTGAAAAATTAAAAAGGTTATGTGTGAAGCTCCAGTTTTGGCTTTACCCAATTTTGACCAGAAATGTTTTTTGGAAACTGATGCTAGTTCAAAAGGAATTGGGGCTGTTTTGTCTCAAGGAGGAAGGCCTATAGCTTATTTAAGTAAGGCTTTGAGACCAAAACATGCAGACCTTTCTATCTATGAAAAGGAATACTTGGTTATCCTAATGGCAGTGTCACACTGGAGACATTATTTGGAGAGTAGTTCATTTGTCATTAAAACAGATCATGAGCCTCTAAAACACTTATTAGAGCAAAAGATGACTACCACTATTCAGAAGAAATGTCTTACTAAGTTATTGGGGTTGGATTATACAATTCAGTTCAGAAAAGGCAAAACAAGGTGACAGATGCACTTTCTAGACATCAAATGGATTCTGGTGAGTTTCTGCAAATAGGGGTTACTGTTATTGTTCCTACTTGGATGCAAGATATTGAGCAGAGTTATGAAGGAGACTTATTAGCTCAAGAGAAACTTCCTATTTTAATTATTCAACCTGACAAGAGTGAGGATTGGAAGAGAAGGAAAGGAGTGATATACTTTAAAGACAGAGTTTATGTGGGCAGCAAGGGAGATCTAAGGCAGAAAATTATTGTGGCTTCCCATGATTCACTATAAGGGGTCATTCAGGTATTCAAGCTACTTATCAGAGGATTAAAGCTTATTTTTTTGGCCAAAGATGAAGCTTATGATTCAGGAACATATACAACAGTGTGAGGTATGTCAGAGAACTAAAAGTGAGCACATTTCCAAGTCAGGGCTACTACAACCTATTCCAATTCCACACAATGCTTGGGAGATTATAACAATGGACTTTATTGAAGGGTTGCCACCTTCAGCAAAGCACAACTGTATTTTGGTGGTGATTGATAAATTTACTAAGTATGCTCATTTTATGTCACTGTCACATCCCTACACAGTGGTGCAAGTGGTTATATATTTGGATCATGTTTATAAGCTTCATGGTCCTCCTAAGGTAGCTATTTCTGATAGAGACAAGTCTTCCACTAGTCTATTCTGGCAGGAGTTACTTAAGCAATTGGGGACAACTACACTTTTCAGTACTGCCTATCATCCAGAGACAGATGGGCAAACTGAGAGACCCAACCAATGCTTAGAACAATATCTCATAAGTATGTGTTTTTTAAAACCTACATCTTGGTCTAAGTGGATAGCCCAGGCAGAGTGGTGGTATAACACTAATTACCACTCTGCTATTAAAATGACCCCATTTGAAGCCTTATATGGTTATAAGGCTCCTGTGTTAAACTGGTCAGAGGATTCGAGAGTGGATGCAGTTCAAACTATGATGCAAGACAGAGAGCAATTCAATGCTTTACTACGTGAACAACTCATGCAAGCCAGTAATAGAATTAAGCAGATTATTGATAAACATCGTACAAAAAGGGATTTTCAGGTGGGAGAGGAAGTTTACCTAAAATTATAGCCTTACAGACAGACATCACTCGCTCTAAGGAGAAACCTGAAGCTTGCTGCTCGATATTTCGGTCCCTATAAAATACAGAAAAAAATTGGTCAGGTTGCATATCGACTGGAATTGCCACCAGAGTCAAAATTGCATCCAGTGTTTCATGTTAGCTTGTTGAAAAAGAAAATAGGGAAACAAGGACTTATCTCGCTGAATCCTCCAGAAACGTCTTTTGATGGGCAATTGAAGATTTACCCAGCCGTTGTCTTGAATTCACGAGAGATTACCAGACAAAAGCAGCGGGTCATGTAGTTCCTTATACAATGGACAAATATGAGACCAGACAATGCCACTTGGGAAGACTACACGGTGTTGAAGAATCAGTTTCCTGATTTCGATCCTTGGGGACAAGGATCATCTGGTGGATGGGGTATTGTTATGATGGAAGGGAGATTAGGGTTTAATCAAAAGGAATTGGGGATTACTCGAGGAAGACAAATGGGGAAAATCGGCTGAAATTGGAAAATAAAAGGGAATTAGGGATTGAGATGTTACCTGAGGGATTTAGGGTTGAGGTAACGAAAGGAATGAGGTTGGGTGGACTGCAAGAGCAGGCTGATATTATTAATCCTTAGCCAAATGGGCCCAGTCAATTAGTGACCCAGAATAGAAGGAAGTTGAGGGAAACAGGCCAGCACGTGAGCCCACTTGGAGATATCCTGTGAATCAGCAAATGAGTAGTTAGTTTGTTAGATTTGCTGGCAGAATTACAGCTGTAGGTACTTGTGAATATATAAGTTGTACCTGAAATCCAAGGAAAATCGTGAATGAAATTACATGTTTTCTGTATCTCTCTTTCTTTCATTCTGAAATCTCTTATTTTCTTTACAACAACCCTAAGACACAACACTGTAGCTCACTGACTTTAATAACAATGGTTATTCTTTTTGAAGTCATTTTTATCTTTTATAAAACCATACTTTATTGATTTAGGTTTTTCCTTTTCGAGCATCTAATTTGTCTCTTTAATCTTGGTTGTTAGGTTGCAGAACTTAACTCTTTGGTGGCAGAACTTGGAAATATAAGTGCAAATGAGTTTGTTTTACTTAATCGGTGCAAAGAACTTCTGTCAGCAATTACTGCTATGCAAGTGAGTACCGTTTTTGTTTGTTTTGTTTTCTATTATTATATGAATTACAGTATATAGCTTGTTTTTAACCTAATTGTTCTAATGACCAGGTAACGGAATGTAGCATGAGAAAACACATTTCGCAACTAAATCGTTTACCCTCTGGCTTGACTACAAAATTATAAAGCTCTTATGATTTTCACTGCAGTACTAACATGACATCAACCCCCCCCCCCATCTCCATTTCATCCAAAATTGTTGCTGCGAAAAAGGTAACAAGAAAGCTTTGAATTCGATCGGTTTGAGTTTTACATGCTTGATAGTGATGATTTGGTCTTTGATTGATACGTGAAATTCATGGTTTTGTGTATTTTAATCAGTAGGTTAGGGAAAGTGTTTCTCATTGTGAAGTTAGATAGTTTTAGATGTACCTTTTTTTCTTTCTTTCTTTCTTTCAGTTTTTATATATAGGGCAAAGTATATATATATATATATATATATATATATATATATATGTGTGTGTGTGTGTGTAAATGATTGTATTCCAACTTTAGGGAATGGGGTTCCTTAGGCATTAAGCTTTGCTTTTGTTTGTGTTCATATAATGAATGATTGTGTAATCTTCTGTATTTTGGTTAGAAAGAAAACTACATTTAACAGTGTAACAGACCCCAACTTCCCTTTAGTGCCTTCCTTGGTAACTATGGTAATATATATCTATATTTATATATACACACACATACATGCATATAATTAAGAAAAATAGAATAATGGAAGGAACTATTTTAGAAAAATGCTAAAGTCCTTTAGATACATTGTTATTCCATTATGGGTTAGGTTAAGATTAATTATAATTATTTTTTAAAAGCTTTTTTTTCTGTGTGTGCTTATTTTACATATTATATATGAATTCAATAAAAAATAGTGCACCAATAATTTTTTTTTTATTAATCTGGGGTAGGTACAAGGTAGTATATGTTTAAAGATAACTTTCAACCGTTTAACATTGAACGCTCATACCCCTGACATTCCTGGTACTCAAAATCAATCATTTTTTAAAATATTAATTTAGCCACTATCATCATCTCAATTAGTAAGAAAAAGGATAATTTTGAAATTTTGAGAAGTTTATTTCGTTCCATTATAAGTCCAAAAAAGATATCAGCTGCATTCCTATTTTCTTCCCCATTAATCTCTATTTCCTTGTAATTTCTTGTTTAAGATATCGATACTCTCTGAGATATAGGTCAACATTTGGGATTCCTTTTTTCCTTTTTCTGTCTACGATTATTTTGTTCAAATTTTCATTTAGATTTTTTTTTGGAATTTAAATATAGCAGATAAATTTTATCTTGTAAATTGAAGGTTTTAAGATGATTGTCATTTCCATGTAATAGTATCATATTATAGTTTTCAAGTTAGAGTTCTTGTTGAACTGTAGTGTTAGTGGCCTCAGTGAGTTGGTGGTTCAGATATGAAACCATATTCTGGGATCTTCTCATCAAATCCACAAACTCAGGATTTCATGATGGGTCGTTTTCTGCCTGCAGCAAAAGCTGTAGCATCAGAAACACCTCCATATGCTACTAGGAAACAACCTATAGTACGAGAGCCACCAAGACAGATAAAGGAGCTCGTAACTGTGAATAAGCACCAAGACATATAAATGTTTTTGAATGCTAACCAACTAGTTAGCAAAGGCTTTATCTTGGTGATAAATTTTTATTTATTTTATACGCATAGTAAGAGTATTTAGATTGTTTGTAACTTGTGTGCAAAGGCATTAAGGTTTAATCATTGTTTTTGCATTACCATGTACATTTTATTTTAAATTGTAACCACTATGTGTAGAGGCATATATAAGGGCACCAGGGAAAAAATGTTCAAATTTTTACAGATGGTGGTAGTTTGGCTGTCAATCCTGCTTATGTGCAATCTTGGATGGATCTTTTATCGCGAACACCTCGAGTGGCTCCATTTCTTTCAAAGAATGACCCTTTTGTCATGGCATTAAAGAAGGTTTATCTTCCATTCCTTTTCTTGATCTTATTATGTTTCTGTTTCTTTCTTTAAGACAATGATGTGCACTTTAAGAATAAGTTGGTTTTCCTTATAATTGAACTAGTTTTTACGAATACATGATATTTAAGATACGGAGAATGTCAAATGTCTTGGATAACTTATTTTTCAATTGGGAGTTAGAATAAAAAAATACTTCAAGTGAAAAAAGTCTATTTCAAAATAAATTTTGGGTGTAGCGTGGTTGGTAGAAGGAAAAGTGAGTGGAAAGAAAATGAGTGGATGATCTTCTCCATCCTCATGTGTATAAACAAATGATTTCAATTTGGAAGGAAAAGAGAAAATGTGAGGCAGATGCATGCTAGTTCAAGATTATGTAATTTTCTAAGTTTTATTTTCTTTCCCCTCTTTTTTCAACTGTATTATCAAGCAATGAATGTAAAGAAAAAGGAGGTACTGAAAACGTGGAAAGAAAATAAACTTTGAATGTGCTTAGTAGGAAAGAAAATGAGAGGATTGTCATTTTCCATCCTCATGTAAAAAGGAATTATTCGGAATGATGAGAGGAGACAACATGTGAGAGAGATGCTAGTTAGTTTACACACAACAGACCAATATTATAATTTTATTTTGTGTTTCATTTATCACAACACATTTAATTTTAAGCCAAGATAAAGAATTAGGTTTTGTCATAATTTATTTGATAATTATTTGATATATTAGACCAATATTATAATTTTATTTTGTGTTTCATTTATCACAACACATTTAATTTTAAGCCAAGATAAAGAATTAGGTTTTGTCATAATTTATTTGATAATTATTTGATATATTGGTTGTGAGTTTTAGTTTGTTGTGATATGTTCTCAATTGTGAAATTAAATGTAATGCTTATGTTTAGTTGCTTACTTTCTTTATAATATTAGCAATTAACATTTGAAATTGATAATCCATAAATACGAAATGGATAAGAGTTGGATGGACTTGTCAAAGGTAAGCGACGAATATTGAAATGGAGCTGAAACTGAAGCAAGGGAAGCAGAGAGGGAAGCAACATATCAGAAAAAATGGGAAGACTTTCAAAATCATCTTCAAGCTATGATGTAGATGATACGACAAAATCAACCCCAGAGTCCACAATATTAGGTGTTATTATTGTTTATTTTAGTTAACAATGTTGAACTACATCATATTTTACGTTAATGTAAACTTTGATTTATTATTATGGATTTTAAGTTTTTGTTATGGATTTCAAGTTTGTTGTTATAGATGTCAAGTTTATTGGATAATGCTACATGTAAAATTTGGGTAACAAAAGAGTAGGAAACAACATTTGAAAAACTAGTTTTAATTTGTGGCATTTGTATAAAAAACACCACTAAATACATAGTCAATACCGACATTTTTGAAAAAAGCCACTAAAGTTCTAGATCTTTTACGATATTTATACAGAAAACGCCACTATATACGTAGTCAATAGCAGCGTTTTACATTCACTAACTCCACTACATGTCAGAACATTTAACGGCGTTTTTGAGACAAAACACCACAAAAGAAAAAATAAATAGTGGTGTTTGGAAGAAACACCGCTAAATATCATAACCTTTAGCGACGTTTGTGAACGATAAATGACGCTACCTTTTGTAGCGTTTGTTTCAACGGCGCTTTTTGCGGCATTTGTTTTTGTGCCACAAAGGTTTTTAGCAGAACTTAAAAACGTAGTTATATGACTGAAAAACGCTGGTAAAACATGTTTTGTTGTAGTGCTAGTTAAATTATCCTAATTAGGTAAATATTAAAAGGATAAATTACACGTTCTTACCTAAATTATCACTTTTGTTTCGTTTTAATATATAAATTTTAATTTTTTTATAAAACCATCAACGATAATACTTATGTGGCTTGGCATGTCAATTTTTTTAATTTTTAATTACCATGTCACCTTGTTCTTTATTCGTTGGTATTTTTTTAATTAATTTTATTCAACCAATTGGGTAGTGACACATGTCACAATCGTGTCACCACCTATAGGAATAAACAAAATAGAATTGAACTTGGATCTTATACATGCGAAACAAATCACTTAATCTCATTTAGTTAAATTCCATCGCATTTTGTATTTAACTTATAAAACTGTATCATCACAAAATCAATATTTTTCAATGATTATAAGATTTAAATATGAGACACTTTAAATTAATCATCGAAAGCTTAGTCACTCATTTATAGTGTGAATTTTTTTATTATAATGGACTTAATACTTACTTATTCATTATTAAAATAAAATACTAATTTTTCACTTTATTTTAAAATAAAAAATAAAAAATGATTTATATAATTTTATAAAAATTATATCAAATAATTCAAAAAATTTATAGTTATAATATTATAAAAATATTTATTTAATTTTTAAAATCAAATTAATTATTTATTTGAAATAATATTATTTTTAAATTATCTATTTAATTTTAAATTTAGGGTAAATTATACATTTAGTATACAACTATCACTTTGGTTCCGTACAATATTATTTGAAATCAAATAGATAATTTAAAAATAATATTATTTCAAATAAATAAATAATATGATTTTAAAAATTAAATATTTAAAAATAATTTCATAATATTATAAATATAATTTTTAGAATAATTTAATATAATTTTATAAATATATACAAATAATCATTTAATTATTTTTATTTCCAAATAAAGTGAAAATTTATTTTATAATTTAATATTGATATAAGTAAGTATTAAGTTTGATATAATAAAAATAGATTGGCATTATAGTTTAATGACTAAGCTTTGGGATATTAATTTAAAGTGTCAATTATTCAAATTTTATAATTATCAGAAAATATTGGTTTTGTGATGATACTATTATATAAGTTAAATAAAAAATGCGGTGAAATTGACTTAAATTATTAGTTTAACTCAATAGTGGAGTGATATGCATTTCATGTAATAGATTTAAGTTCAATTCATGCTAAATGCAAAAATATTTTCTTTTATTTTATCCCCATAGTTAGTGACACATGTTAACATTTAATTGGTCGAATAAAACTAATTTAAAATATTGATGGATAAATAGAAAGGTGATATGTAAATTAAAAAAATAAAAAATTGACATGTCATGTAAGATCCTTACCTGGTTGAGACATTTAACCGAGTAAGAGATGTCACATCAAACATAGAAACAATATATACAGTTTAAAAATAATTTATTATTCATCATTTGTGGAGAAGCAATTTATTACACCTTTTCAGTTCTAGAACCATTTTTAGACTACCTTGAAAGAATCGAATCGATCAAATTTGAAGAAAATGATTAAATGATAATTTATGAACGAGGTGTTAATGGAACTCAAGCCAAAATGACATGTTCATAAATCATACATAACATCAACTTAAAATCATCAAAAACAAAAACAAATAATCATAATTCAAATCACATCTTCGATATTATAGTGTAATAGCCAAATATTATCACATTATAACTTAAATTCATACTTATGGATTATTTTCAAACTCATCAAAAATTCATGAACTTATCTATAAATATTGGAACTATGAGAATTGTTCACTTAAACAAACACTTTTACACAATCAATTCATAACCATATTATGGTTATTACTATAAGATTTAATCAGTTTATAGCGTTATTCTTTTTAAAGGATAAAATTGAAAGTTTTCAAAAGCTTAGGGACTTAATCTAAATTAACCAAAATTTGAGCCATAACTATGATAAGACGTATTAGTAATCCATTATTAACCTTAAACAATGAATAGGGATCAATTATTAATCTTTCAAAACTTTAGGGACTAAAATTTAAACCCAAAAGTTATGAGACCATTTAAAAACTTATGTTTATTATATAAACATTGGTTTATTAAATATATCTTTCAAAAATAATAATTAAAAAACGACGATCGATTCTGACATTGTATGTAAAATTTATGCATAAAATACTAATTTCATGGCGGTTTGGAAACCATTGAGAGGGGTTTCAAAGCCATAAAAACTTTGAGCATCATGTCGAAATGGTTTTGAAACCACTACTTGGGGTTTTGAAACCACTACTTGGGGTTTTGAAACCTCTACTCTAATTTATTATAAATGAAATTTTATGCCCTAAGTGACTCCTATTTAGTCTTATGAACTATGATCACTAAGCAACGTCAAACATGAATTTGGACATCAAAAAACGCTCAAGATTCACTTGTTAACCCAACATACAGCTAAATGAATGATTCTACATGTTCTTAAATTGTTACTAATCATATTTATGTAACTTATCTTACATTTTAAATATTAAGTCATCATTAAACATGATCATATCATAAACACCATCAAAATGAATCTATATCACATGATAAATTTATGTTCCTCACTTGAATTTGATCATATTTAACACTCAAACAATTTGAAAACATTTCACATATAACTTATTAGACCTTGAAATTTAAATATCCATAATAGTCATCTTATTCATACACATAACATGTTATCAATCTTTCATGCAACTTAACTTATCAAAAGGCATAAAGAATACAATATTAAATAATTTTATGTAACACCCTAAATTCCAAGCTAGTAGTTTCAGGTTTAGGCTTGTGTACCCTTTGAATTTCAAATTTAAGTCATTGGGCTTAATTGGGTTAGAATTAGGCCCAATTAGCACATGATTTACACATCAAGGTAGTGTATTTCTAACCCTTTGGAGTGTTAAGGCTTTCATAAATATGAAAAAACTGCAAAAATTTGTGTATTTTGACATTTTAAGGTTTATACTTGATCTCATGATTAAATAATGTTTTAGATGTAAAAAAGGTATTTTTATGACACTTTAAGATCCTAAATAACTTCCTAAAGTTTTAGCACATGATTAAGAACCAAACTAAGATTTTTGAGATGGTTTTTGGGTGTTTCCCGAGCCTAAATAAAGTATTTTTGGGTTTGAGTATTGATACTAGACAAACAATATCGATACTAAATGAATTAGGGCAAACTCTAGGGGTTTCAGGCTTAGAGTATCAATACTGTTGGGGAAAATATCGATACTACTCCTATAGTTTCGATACTCTCAGTATCGATACTCTAGGTAATAGTATCAACACTAAGCCCCCTTTTCAACAATAAAATATATTTTTTGTACCGATACTCATAGGAGTATCGATACGTGACCCTAGGGTACCGATACTAATCACTTTGAATGGTCAGATTCAAACTGGTTAAGGCCTAAAATAGCTATAGATTATTAATAATGGTAGAACTTAGTCTGTGAGGGACGTAAATGGCCAAAGGGGCCCAAAAACACTCTTAGGGGTGGGCTACAACCAGAGTAACCATAGTACATGTAATGCGTCCAAGTATATTCAGTTGAGCAAGTAATGAGTATCTAAGAATGAAGGATCATTATAGAGAATATACCGACAAATAGTATGATGATTTAACTAGATTACAAAATAGCGAAGTTGCTTACTACAAGAAGGTTAACGAATGGTGAAGGTCAGTTGTCCCTCCAATTTAAGGGTGAATTGAGGGAAAACATAGTAAGATCAACTAGGGTGTCGCTACTCTATAATGAACCTGAAGAAGGTATCGGGCTAGTGATAACTCTTCAAAAGAGTTATTATTTAGATCTTTTTTACTTAGGTTAAGTTTGCACTCTAGCTTTTTATGATCATATTTAGATTTATTTTAGCATCTTTTACATCATTTGCATAATATGAGTGAATTGTTGGTACTTAGGTTGTTTTTAATGTTTCTGCTGCAAAACTGATGATGTGACATTGTTAATGTTGTAGCCGTTGCTAAGCGTCGATGCTAGACTGGATTACCGAGATGATGCAACATTGTTTCTAAGTCACCGGACAAGTTGAGAAATTTTAGGAATTGATTCACAGTTGTTGCGAGATAATGGATGGAATTTGAATTTTAAAAAATGAATTATAATAAAAAAAGATTTTCCTATTGGTGGAAAGTTTGACTTTAATGGGCTATAAATATAATATTTTCTCAATACTTTAAGGAGGATAAAAAAACCTAGCAACCTTTTCTTTTTCTTTCCTACCATCACCATGGTCGTATAAGTCATTCATCGGAAAGTGTACAACAACGTAGAACAATCGTGTAACAACGACGATTGATCGTTATTCAATCTTTCCTTAGTATTCTTTCTTTGAGAAACGGAGACACTTTTCTAAGTTTAAATTATTTATTTTTATGTTGTTATTTAGATTTGAACATAAGGTGTTCAATAAAATACCTACCTTATGATTCATGCTTAAAAAAATATTTTTATGAGATGAGTTATTTTTAATGGATGTTTTTAGAGGCAGATTCATCCTTATGTATGTCAATCTTAATTATTTTTAGAAATAGAAATCGTTGAGATTACATGCTACTTTAGTTTCAAAAGTAAACTTAAGCATATAGGATGTATGATACCGATTGTCTTTGCTTTATTAAATGTTTGATCGATTATTTTAATGAAAGTTAATTCTAATTGGTTAAGTGTTTAATTCTTGAAGGAGGATTAATGTGTTGTTGCATGACTTATAACTGTATTTCCACATCATAATCGAACTATTAACTACCAGATAACAACAACATTCTTTGGTCCATTGGTCTGATTACTTCACTACTGGCTATAGCTGAGTTTATTACTTTGTTGTTTTTCTGTTACCTTTTTAAAATACACATTATTTATCTTTTATTTTTGCCAGTAAAAAATCTTTTGTGAAATAGCTCTCTGTGGGCTCGACATCCAATACACTTTGTGTATCTACTTTACTACTTGAATATGATACGTATACTTGTGTGATTGATGTAGCATTTATCGTAGCATCAAGTTTTAGTCGCTGTTTTCTGGGAGCAATTGTTTTACTTTAGAGTTGTCTCTTTGTTTATTTTCTTTTTTTAGGTACTTATTTTCTTTTTCTTCTTGCATAGTGTTGTTGGTGCATGATCCGTAGCAACAATCAAGACCTAGAGCTTTTTGATACCGAAATTGAACATACATTACGTGAACGCCATAGACAAGCAGCCTGTAATGGAGCAAACATGGCCTAATAGGGTGATGGTAACAAATCTTTACCATCAATGCCAAATGGCGAAGGAGAATTACTGGCTAGCAATGGAGTTGAGCAGCAATAATTTTACAATATGGATGATCGTAATCAACCTATTCGCAAACTCATTGTGCCAACTTTAGATGATTTACATCCTAGAATAATGCGACTAGCCATTCACTCCGCCAATTTTGAGCTGAAATCGATGATGTTTCAAATGTTGCAGTCTATAAGGCAATATAGTGGTTCATTAACTAAAGTTCCTAGATTACACATTTGAGCATTTATGGAGGTTTGTGACTCGTTTGTTCAACAAAGAGTCCCAGAAGAAGCACTAAATCTGAAATTGTTTCCTTATTCTCTGTGATAAGAAGCACTAAATATGAAATTGGTTTCAATTTTAATTTTGAACAATGGTATAATTACTTTTTTGGTCCTTCTAAGTTTGGGTATAAATTAAAAATACCTCTTTTACTTACTATTGGGCTCAATCTAAGCCCAATTTCACTTATTCTTGGGTCATGGCTTTCTACAACTATGGGTTATATTCGAATCCCAAAATGAAAATAACCTAAAACTTCTAACCCAAAAATTTAGGGTGTTACAACTCTCTCTTCCTAATAGAAATTTCGTCCTCAAAATTTAACTAGATAGAAGAGGTGAGGATACTGGAGTTACATATCTTCCTCGGTTTCCCAAGTCGCTTTCTCAACATCATGGTTTCTCTATAGGACCTTAACCAAAAGAATCCTCTTATTCCTTAACTCTTTCATATCATTGGCTAGGATTTCAACTGGTTATTATGAATAGTTCATATTTGTGCTAACCTTGATCTACTCTAAAGATATGACATGAGAATGATCAGAACGATATCTTCTGAGCATGGATACATGGAATACGTTGTGGATGCGCTCCAACTCTGGGGGTAAAGGTAACTTGAAAGCTACCAGTCCGACTCTCTCAAGCACCTTATATAGTTATATAAAGCGTGGAGTCAACTTCTCTTTGCACCCAAAGTATAGTACTTTCTTCCAAGGGGAAAACTTGAGGAATACTTTATCCCCTACTGTGAACTCAATATCTTTATGCTTCAAATCCACGTAAGACATTTACTTGTTTGAAGTTTCTTTCAACTTGTTCTGAATTAACTAAACTTTCTCTTCGGCCTCTCTGATCAAGTCTGGACCTATTAATTTACCTTCACTGAGTTCTGTCCAACATAGTAGAGTCCTACACCTCCTCCCATATAAGGCCTCAAACGAAGCCATCTGAATGCTCGACTGAAAACTGTTGTTGTATGCAAACTCCACTAAAGGTAAGTGATCTTCCCAGTTGCCCTCAAAGTCTATTACAGTGCGCCTAAGCATATCCTCAAGGATCTAGATAACTCGCTCTAACTGGCTATCTGTCTGAGGGTGGAAAGCTATACTGAAGTTTAGTTTAGTGCCTTAGAATTCATAAAGAGCCTTCTAGAAATAGGAAGTGAACTTGGGGTCTCTGTCTGATATGATAGAAATTGGTACACCGTACAACCTCATTGTCTCATGGATATACAACTGAGCTAACCTCTTAAGGGTATAATCAATCCTAACTGGAAGAAAATGAGTTATTTTAGTTAGACGATCGACTATGACCCAAACTGTGTTGTACCTCTGTCTGGTCATCAGTAACCTAGTCACAAAGTCCGATGTCACCTTCTCTCATTTTCACTGAGGAATCTGAATGGGCTGAAGTAAACCTGAAAGAACCTGATGTTCCACTTTGACCTATTGACACACTAGACATCTAGCTACAAACTCTAATACTTCTCTTTTCTTGCCCGACCACCATTAAAACTTTCTAAGTTCCTGGTACATCTTATTACTGCCTGGGTGCACTGAAAGCGGACTACAATGTGCCTCATGGAGAATCTTGATACACAACTGAACGTCTGGTGTACGCATAACCGACCTCTGAATTACAAGATGCCTCTATCCCATAAATTAAAACCTGGGGCCTTACCTTGACGAACATGTCCAACATGAGTCCCCAGCCAATCGTCTGAACTTTGTAACCTTTTGGTCTCATTTACTGATTTTGGCTCGACTCGTAACTTAGCTAGTAACCCGCCTTTGGTGGTCAAGCTCAAACGTGCTAGGAGGACTCACAACTGTGTCATTGACTTCCTATTCAAGACGTCTGCCACCACATTTACCTTAGCCGAATAGTAGTCTATCACATAATCGTAGTTCTTAAGTAATTCGACTCATCTATATTTCTTGGGGTTTAACTCCTTCTGAGTGAGTAGGTACTTGAGGCTCTTGTGATCGGTGAAAATATGACACTTCTCAGCAAAAAGGAAATGCCTTCAAATCTTTAAGGCAAATACCACTGATGCTAACTCAAGGCCATGGGTTGGGTAGTTTTGCTTATGGGGTTTAAACTGATGGGATGCATACGCTATGACCTTACCCTATTGCATCAAGATGCATCCAAGGCCATTCAACAAGGCGTCAATGAAGACTGTGAAATCCTTACCCGATTCTTGTTGGGTCAATAATGGGGCCTGAATTAGAATAACCTTCAACTGTTAACTGTTCAAAACTCTACTATCATTTCTCATCCCAAAAGAAGGGGACTTCTTTACGAAGCAATTTGGTTAGCAGGGTAGGTATCATCAATAATCCCTAAATGAATCGACGATAGTACTCAGCCAAACTAACGAAACTATATACCTCTGACACATTATTAGGTGACTCCCACTTGACTATGGCCTGAATTTTCCGTGGATCAACTCTGATGTCTTCTGCTGATATGACATGGCCCAAGAATGCTACCTCGGATAACCAAAACTCATATTATTCGAACTTGGAATATAACTGACGGTTCTAGAGTGTTTGAAGAATGATTCAGAGATGTTGATCATGTTCTTCCTTTAATTGGGAGTAAACTAGAATGTTGTCTATGAACACTATGATGAACTGGTCTAAGTGCTGGTGAAAGACTCAATTCATCAATTCTATAAATGTCGTTGGGGTATTGGTGAGTCCAAATGACATTACTGAGAACTCGTAGTGATTGTACCTAGTCCAGAAAGTTGTATTTGCTACATTGGCATCCTTAACCTTCAACTGATAATAATCGGACTTCAAGTCAATCTTCGAGAATACACACGTCCCTCTAAGCTGATCGAAGAGGTCATCAATCCTCGAGAGGGGATAATGGTTTTTAATGGTTAGCTTCTTTAACTGTTTGTAGTTGATACACAACCTCATCGACTAATCATTCTTCTTTACAGATAATATTGATGCTCCCCAAAGAGAAATGCTCAGTCAGATAAAACCCTTTTCTAAGAGCCCTTGAATTTGGACTTTTAATTCCTCCAATTCTATCGGTGCCATATGATATGGAGCAATGGACACCGGGGTTGAACCTGGCATTACCTCGATGCCAAACTCTAGTTCTCAGTTGGGTGGCAAACCCGGTAACTCTTTTAAAAATAGATCGGTGAAATCCTTTACTGTTCGGATATCCTCTAGTGTCAAAACTGAGAATCATGTGTCGACTACGTGAGCCAAGAAGGCCTCACAACTTCGATCGATCATCCGTTGAGCTTGAATGACTGACAATATCCTCGACTGACTTGATCTCTCACTGGTCATCACTAACTTAGTACCATTGTCTGCACTGAGCTTGAGCTGTCTGGCTTTGCACTTAAGACTGGCGTCGTGCTCGGATAACCAATCCATTCCTAGGATCATGTCGAACTCTCTGAAGGGTAATTCCATCAAATCTACTAAAAAGGTCTGACTCTAAATTTCCACTAGGCATCGTCTAAAAACCTTGTCTACTAGGACATATAGACCTAGGGGACTTGATATACTAACACTTATATCTAAGTCCTCTGCTGGAATCCTTGATTCATGAGATAAGTCAGAGAAAACGTAGGAGTGGGTGGAACTGGGGTCTATTAAAGCGATAACTGGAATGGAAAAGACTTTGAATGTACCAGTGATCACATCGACTACATTGCACTCCTCATGGGCTCTCACCGTATACTGTCTGGAGATTGTCCTAGGCTTTGCTCCAGTCTCTGATCTAACTGTCCATCTACTCAACTTTCTAAACACTATACTGCCACCCCTAGCTGGTCATCGACCTCTTTGTACAGACTATGCAGATCTCTGATTCACTACTAGAGTCACTCCCTGAACTCCCAGACAGACTTTCATGAAGTGGTCTAGAGAGCCACAACTATAACAAACCCTCAATATGAATGTCTCTTTTCACACTAACCATAAGTAGGGTGAGTAAAGCTTATAGTCGACTCATTGGCATTAGCTCCAGTGACTAAGGTCAGTGGTCTCCTACTGGACTCGGATCTACCTCCTTGGCTCAAACTCTTTCTAGTCCTCCTCGACTGAGCTCCTGAGGGTATCCCCGAACCCTGACCATCATCACTCTCTTAGTCGATGACTGAATTATGCTTGCTGACTCGGGTGCTCTCCTAGTCTGTCCCACAATCTCACTGGCATACCTGGACCTCCTGCTGAGAACCCTCTCAATTACCTTTGCCCGGCAGGACAACTCAGAAAATACCCTAGGGGGGATCAACCACCAAGTGCAATAATATATCGAGGTATAGGCCCTCCCTGAACCTATGGAAGCAGTGCTCCTCAGTGGGGATCAACTCTAGTGTGTATCTACTCAAACAGAGAAACTCATACTCGTACTCCATCACAAACTGGTCTCCCTGAATTAAGTGTAAGAACTGCTCCTTCATATCATCGGTGTAAGCCTCATCAATGTATTTTTGCCTGAACTTTGATAGGAACATCTCCCATATAGGCCTCTCTAGCTCATTTACCAGCTCTATGGTCTCCCACCAATCAATGATGTCACCCTTGAGTAGATAGATGACGCGCTCGAGCCCACCCTTAGGGGTGAGGTGCAACTGTTTGAGGGTGCAGAGGATCTCTCGGAGCCACTAGTCTGCCTTTATAGGTTATCGTCTCTTGAACCAAGGAACTTTGTGGTCTTGTATCTACTAAGTCTCTCTACTGGGGACTCCTGAGGTGCTGGATTGAGGGAATTGACGAGGGAGGTGGTACAACTGATGCACTAGGTAGGGACCTAACAATCTGTCTAAGTACTGAGGTGAGGTCCCTAAAAAAGGTTGCATCCTCAACTCCTGGATCTATTAGGGCATTATGCTGATATGAATCTGGGACGAACTCGTCCCGAAATTGGCAGCTAGGAAAGCATGACTCTCTACCCTACCATCCTGATTGTGGGTTAAATCATCTATCATCTGAAATTAGACAGAAATATGGACCATTATCGTCATTTTAGTCGTAAAAGTACTCTTGACACTCTAGAGACATGAACACTTATAGACGTTGACTAACTCTGACTCGCGGGCCCTAGGAACAGCTAAACCTAACGTTCTGACACCACTAAATGTAAAACCCTAATTCAATCTGAGTCGAAGGTCATTGGACCATGATATCGCACTGAACCACCTAAGTTGCTAACCACAAATTTTTTTTTCTTTAAAATTTGATTCGATTATCTGATAAAATCCATTTAGAACAAGTAATAAGTAAATTAAGATATTGTTTACAAATATGGGAAACTCCCAAAATATCTAACATAATACAAACACTATGTTTACACAAAATAGAGTTACGATCGAATACAATAAGGATCTATAAATTTAAATTTATTTATTTATTCAATTTTATCGTTACCATTGTTATTTAGTTTGTGTTGTTTTTCTAGTATTCTTTTGGTAATTACTTATTGATCCTATTTTAAATACCCATTTGTCAATGATTAAGAAAATATTTATTCACCCATATATTATTTTATTATGTTATTTATTTTTACATGAATATCAATGTGTTTTAGAATTATTTTACTCGACTATTTTTCAAGAACATTTGTTGTAGAGTGGGCGTGAAAAGTACAACTTGCTAGAAATAGTACGATTCAATACGACATTCGAACGAAAAGTTAACTTAAAATAAGTCGATTCCATTTTTGTGCAATTTTCTAAAACAAAATAAACTCATCAATTTTAATATCAATTTTAATATAAAGGATCATATTTTAATTTTTTTACTCGAATTTGCAATTTCCACTAAAACGACAACGTATAAGCGACTAGGTACTAATTTTGGACGTTGTGGGGTGTTAATCCTTCCCCACTCATATCGACTCTCGAGCCCTTAAAAAATGAATTTCTCGTAAACATAGACCAAATTTTGTCTTTTAAATGTTTTTTTCTTAAAATTGTTTTAAAAGACATTTTTTTGTATTCGACCTACCTAATCCAAAAGTAAATGACGACTCCCTTCATCTTTTCAAAAGTCGACATATAAATTTTTATTTTATTATAAAAAAAAGGTGTCGACAAGATCTATATCATAATCAAACCCATATTTTGTATACTTAATCTTTAAACTAACAATATCATTCATTCTCTTTTATATATTTCAATTGTATATTTTGTATATTTTGAAAATTAATTTGAAAATTTGGTGTCTCGAGCACATTCGATATTTCCTATGGTTAGCTATGAAAGATAGGCTCATCACTAATCAAAATCGATGCAATCATGGGTTGACTAATGATCAATTATGTAAATTTTATGGTGTCACCACTGAGTCTTTGCTTCACATATTATGTAATTGTCATTTGATAAGAGACCTTTGGATTCTACTTCTTCAACATCGATTGCATTTGGACTCGTCAAACAATTTCCATTCCCATGAATTATGTCCTCAGGATGGACTGAGAGATTTGGTGGAGATGACCATCCCTAAAAATTTTAAATTTTTATATATTTTAAATGTTCTTTGTATTTTCAATTAAAAATCCCCTTAAAATTTCATAGGTTAGTATTAGGGCTGTAAATGAGACGAGACAGATCGCGAGCTACTCGAGATCAACTTGATCAAGGCTCGATAAATACTCGGATCGAATATACTTGACTCGAGCTCGACTCGAGTTCTTAACAAGCCGAAATGAGCTACTCGATATTCGACTCGAAAAGCTCATGAGCAGCTCGAAAAAATATTATATTATAATTTTAGATTTTTTAAAATTACATTATAAAAATTATTAAAAATACATTATTGATAATTATAAAATTTTAAAAATATATTCAATTATATAATACAACTACCCTCAAATTTTAATTTTTTATTAGATTACACTCTAAACCCTAAACTATAAACCCTAAAATTAAAACATAAACCCTAAATCCTAAACCCAACCCAGAAACCCTAAACCCTTAATCCGATTATATGATAGGGGTTAAGCTATGCACATGAAGGTAACATATAAATTATGCAAAATGAAATTAATGAAATTAACAAGGGTTTATATGTAAATAAACTAATAAATCACACTTGGTCAAATCAATCAATAGGTCCATTATCAAAACAAACGGTGATCAAAACATAAAATAAAAGTAAATTAACAACTCGAATCATAAAAACGTAAACCTTGATTAATGACGAAATCAGAAGATTACAAATATAACATGCCCTAAAATGCTAATACTCCATTTCTAAAACATGGGCTACCCCTAGTCCTCAAAGCACTGCCGTTTTAGTCCTGCTTAAAGCTACGTCGTTTTGGTCGCTAAAATATATAGGAAGATTAGAGTGAAACGCTTAACCTAAATCATTTCCTCATCTCTCCTCAACGAGACACAATCACACAACCCGCCACTCTCTCATCTCCTTACCTTCTATCATTTTTTCATCGCTCAACTCTAACAGAGACCCACAACCTCCGTGGCTTCAGCCGCCTAGTGCTCCGATGTGGAGCTTAAACTTCACCTAAACAGATTCTGGTGACAACCTTCATTGACAACCCATTTGACGATTTGTTGTTTCTTCATGATTAATTTGCTCTTGTAGGTGAATTCGCTGTTGAAAAACTAATAGCTTCCTTTTTGGGAGATGAGAATGGGGTAATTTGTTAATCTGCTGTTGTTTTAAACATTTGATCTTATTTATAAGTTAAACTTATGTCTTTTGTATCCATTTGACTGTGGTCTATCTTTTGCATGATTGTCCAGATCAGTTCCATCTTGTTAAACATGTTGTGGAGAGGCTTGAATATAAAGTATGGAGTTGGTTTACTTTCTGTAATATGTATCGATATTCTCGGTTGCACTAACTTTAACCTAGGAAAATTGTGCATGTTGCAGTGTAATATCTCTTTTCATTGATTTGTACACGTTTTTGTTCCAGGTTAAAATGGTGAGAATTACAGAAAGAGTTGTCAATACTTATTTTGCGAAGTTATATTTTACCAAGGTAATTAAAACTTGAAAGATCGTTTTAGTTCGTTTATTTCCTTAGGATTATACCTGTCTCGATTGTCGGTTCTTTTGTTTACGGCCAGGGGAAAATGATGCGATAAGTGTGGATGCACGACCCTCAGATGTGTGGCTAATAGATGCAAGGTATGTCATGGGGAATTGCTCAGTTTCTAGTCTTACTATGTCTTGATTACTACCCAGACTTGTTTTCTCTTGCTGTGTTTGAGATATACCGGTATAAGTATCGACTTCGAAGTTCAATAGAGACTAACTGATTTGATTTGAGTAGGTTGGTCTAATGTTTCCAGTTTTGCAATCTCTCTCATTTCAATGTCAAATGACTCCTATTTTCAAGGTTGTGTGTATTCACTTCAACCGATTGCTTCTCTGAAGCTTCTAATTGGTGGTCTTCTGTATGCAGGCACCTATCTATGTAAGTAAACAGATTCTCTTGGAGGATGTTATTAGAATTGGCTATGGGATGGGCAGAGTGCGTGATAGAAAGTCTACTTACGATGTATTGCTCGACAGGTATGTTGTATAACATAACATTTACATTGCATGAAAGATGTGCAGGTGCTGATACTATAGCCCTTGTAGCTCGGATATTGCATAGATCTAGAACTAATATCTAAAGCCAAAGTTTTTTTAAAAACAAAAAAAGAACCGAGCAAGTGTTTTCTTGCTAATCGTTGATGCCCCTATTTGCTGTTGATTTTTTTCTGTTGTTGATTCTGGTTTCCGTCCCCCCTGGCCCTGAGCATGGAGGGTACGAACAGTGCATCGGTCTCCTCTTCGTGGCCGACAGTATGGCACGGGGTCTTGTAGAGCAAGGCACAGGCTTGTAGAGCAAGGCATGAGCAGATATAGGCACAGTGTGGGTCTTGCTCGGGGTGCTGGAATTGGCAAGACCAATGCACCTCAATTAATTAGCTGCCGGTGTTCTTCATGTGGGGGTATGGGTGGCTGGATGGGGAGCCGAGCCTTTGTCTACTCATGGGTGGTGCTTGGGCAGCAGGGTATGGGCGTTGCTGCTTGGTTGTCGTGCTTTACGTGGGGACTAGTGTTTTAATTTAATTTGGGTTTGATGTAAAGGGTCTCTAGACATTTAATTTGGATTTTGGATTGAATTTAAAAAAAAATTATCCTAAATTTCTTGTAATTGTATTTTTATTTTTTAGATTTTTTATAGTTCATACATTTATATTATAATGTATTAGTGATGGTTGATTAAAGGGAAAATCATTTATATATTTTAAATGTAATATAAGATTTTTGTAGGTTCAAAATCGAGCTCAAAATCGAGCTTCAATCAAGCTCGAGTCTCGAGTTTCAATCGAGCTCCTGAATTTTTTTTTGAATTCGAGCCTTTTCGAGTTCGAGTCGAGTTTCAATATTTTCTTTCGAGTTCGAGTCGAGTTTCAATCTTTACTTTCGAGTTTGAGTCGAGGTTCAATATTTTCTTTCGAGTTCGAGTCGAGCTTGAAAATTTTAGGCTCGCGAGTTTTCGAGTCGAGTCGAGCCTATGTATAAAGTTTTCGAGTTCGAGTCGAGCTTAGCAATAATCGAGTTCGACTCGGCTCGTTTACACCCCTAGTTAGTATCTCTCCTAACATAAAATCTTATATATTTTTTTTCTTATCCTTGCATCCTACTCCTTTGAACATACTATTTTCTTCTATTATATGAGACATTTGGAAAAAAACGTAAAGAAGCCATCTTCGAGGCCTTTAAGTTGGCCACCACAACTTATTTCATCGAAGCTTAAAATGGACAACTGTTTCTGCTACAACACGATCAGTTTCCAGACCTCCGACTGACTGCACGGTAATCCGCACGCTCTGGTACGTACAATTGATAGCATTTGCCGAATAGTATTAGATAATACATTTTCGTCTAATTAACAATCAATTTTATTACGATGCCTTGGGATGACTCCCTAGGTATTTTCCAATGCTGATATATACAATTTTGGCTCACCTTACCGTCGCGTATGGCACTGATACACTGACATTCCTCATTAAAAAAACACAACAAGTTGCATAATGGATTCATTGGGTCTTGACTTGGACTTGGCTTAAATGGGCTCTATTCTACCTTCGACCTCCTCACCTATTTTGAGCCATTGAGCATGTTTAAACTTCCATAATATACTGACCCCATTGAACCCCTAATTAAAACCAGCTCTAATCAGAATTTAAACTCCTTCAAGATCAAATTCGATTTTAAAACCTTTTCTTTTCTTAAGAAAACCTAATTCATCCAAAGGTGAAGAGAAACAGTTCGCCGCCGAAGAGATTTCTTCCATGGTGTTGGTCAAGATGAAGGAGGTTGCCGAGGCTTACTTGGGGCAAACCATAAATAACGCTGTCATCACCGTGCCGGCTTATTTCAACGACTCGCAAAGGCAAGCCACGAAGGATGCCGGAGCCATTTCGGGGCTTAATGTCATGAGGATTATCAATGAACCGACGGCTGCTGCTATAGCCTATGGTCTCGATAAGAAGGCGTCGAGTTCCGGCGAGAAAAACGTGTTGATATTCGATCTGGGTGGTGGTACTTTCGATGTTTCGTTGTTGACGATAGAAGAAGGGATCTTTGAAGTGAAGGCCACTGCCGGAGATACTCATCTGGGAGGTGAAGACTTCGACAACAGGCTTGTTAATCATTTCGTTCAAGAATTCAAGAGGAAACATAAGAAGGATATTAGCAGCAACCCAAGGGCTTTGAGGAGGCTGAGGACTGCATGAGAGAGGGCGAAGAGGACACTTTCATCCACTGCTCAAACCACTATTGAAATCGATTCACTCTATGAAGGCATCGATTTCTATTCCACTATTACGAGAGCAAGGTTCGAGGAGTTGAACATGGATTTGTTCAGGAAATGTATGGAACCAGTCGAGAAATGTCTTAGGGACTCGAAGCTAGACAAGAGTCAAGTCCATGAGGTTGTTCTTGTTGGTGGATCCACAAGAATTCCCAAAGTTCAGCAACTTCTGCAGGATTTATTCAACGGGAAGGAGCTTTGCAAGAGCATAAACCCCGATGAGGCCATCGCTTACGGCGCCGCTGTCCAGACAGCTATTCTGAGCGGCGAAGGGAATGAAAAGGTCCAAGATTTGCTGCTTCTCGATGTCACCCCTCTCAGCCTTGGGCTTGAAACCGCTGGTGGTGTAATGACAGTGTTGATTCCGAGGAAGACGACTTCCCACCAAGAAAGAGCAGATTTTCTCGACTTATTCCGATAATCAACCTGGGGTTTTAATTCAAGTCTACGAAGGTGAAAGGGCTCGAACCAAAGACAACAATTTACTCGGCAAATTTGAGCTAACGAGGATCCCACCGGCACCGAGAGGGGTGCCTCAAATCAATGTCTGTTTCGACATCGATGCGAATGACATCTTGAACGTATCTGCTGAGGATAAGACTGCTGGAGTGAAGAACAAGATAACAATTACAAACGATACGGGAAGGTTGAGCAAAGAAGAGATTGAAAGAATGGTGCAGGAGGCAGAGAGGTATAAGGCAGAGGATGAGGAAGTGAAGAAGAAGGTGGAGGCGAAGAATGGGCTCGAGAATTACGCTTACAACATGAGGAACACCGTGAAAGATGACAAGTTTGCTGGGAAACTTGACCCCGCTGACAAGCAGAAGATTGAGAAGGCCATTGATGAGACGATTGAATGGCTTGATGCCAACCAACTGGCTGAAGTGGATGAATTTGAGGACAAGTTGAAGGAATTGGAAGGGATCTGTAATCCAATTATTGCTAAGATGTATCAAGGTGGTGAGGGCGGAGATGTGCCAGTGGGTGGTGGTGCTAAGATGCCTAGTGGTGGTGGTGGCAGCGGTGAAAGTGGTGCCGGACCCAAGATTGAGGAAGTGGATTAAATTAAAGTCTCATCAACTGGATTTACATTGCCTTGGACATGAAGTTAGTTGTATCTATTTCCCATATATGTTGTTTATCCCTTGGGTGGGTTTGTATAATGTACTAAGTGAGGCTTTTGAGTAAGATCATAGATGAAAACTTTGTAGGTGTAAAACATGATCGATCATGCAATAAAAACTTGAATACTTCTAATCTTTCTTGCAAAAATTGATTGGAATATTAAGATGACGGAAATGATAGCTACTGAAGAATTCAGTTCAATATATATTGAACTTATATGCTTCAAGTTCGAGTAGGATATAATTCCCAGAGCGCCACTGTGTGTCTTCTGATGCAGAGGCCATCAGCTTGCAGTTGGTCGAATACGACACACAGTTACACTGCATGAATAATTAATGCAAGTGAACAAAAAATACAAGGGATATGCGTATAGAGTTATAGCTCAAGTACATCGAATGAGGAGTTGCAGACGTACCATTGCATGGTGGTATCCTTAGCGATAATTATATATTCCAACTCTACCAACATGAAAGAAATAAACAGGTAAGTCAATAGCAAGTACTACCAAAAAAATGAACAAATAACAACAACAGCAGAACCCTATCCTCATATGGGTCCCAGCCAGCAGTTGCAGCAATTTTACAATCAGGACGAATTGAGGTGCTGGATATACCTGGCCTTTCTAAACTAATTTCTTTCTTAATAACAACACAAGAACCCTACATTATAAGAAAGCATAAGAGAAAATAGTATGGATTCATGCTTATGCTCTGTGAAGCCAGAACAATAGTAGTTAAACAAAGGACTCTACCAGCCCTTTATCGAGTCGAATAATTCAAATGAATCCACTTCCCATTTACCCCATTATGATGGAGGCTAAATTTATTGTGAA
The DNA here is from genome assembly GCF_006381635.1 of Hibiscus syriacus. Classification (NCBI taxonomy): domain Eukaryota; kingdom Viridiplantae; phylum Streptophyta; class Magnoliopsida; order Malvales; family Malvaceae; genus Hibiscus; species Hibiscus syriacus. The sequence continues at coordinate 579,867 of NW_024063116.1, read as the reverse complement.
AGAACATGCATGGGTCACCATAACTAACTAGCACAGCACTATGGTTCATCCTATGTCACTCTTCAACAATAGTGAATAAACAGATACTAAAAAGAATTCAAAAGGGCCTGTGATGTATGTTGCTAGCAACCCGCTTAGAAATAACCAGTTCATGATGGGCGGTTAAAACAAGGTGGAATGAACTTAAAATTCAATGAGAGTTACCGTGGGAAAATCTAAATTGTAGAATACAATCTTGTCATCTGCTGCCCCTGAGATACCTCCATTGCATGATCCATCAATGCATAAACTTAGAACTGTGTAGAGAACAAGAATAAAACATACTTTATGAAGAAAAAGAAAGATAAAGCCTAGTACAAGTTGAGTAGCTGTATTCTGGGTGGCACACCTGGCTACGAGTGGAACTTCATAGAAGTTACAGGAATCCCTGGCTGACGTATATCACACCAAAGAATGGAACCATCCTCATAACTAGAAAATACCTCAAACATATCCATAAGTGACTACATCTTAAGATAGCTATTCCAAAAGTCACTATAAGCCTAACAATAATATATCCAGCAAACCATCATCTTTATTCAGCAAATACCAAAAGTTATCCCAAGGAAACTAGCTAAAATTTTAGTATATTAGACGATTCAGATGTTTTTCGTTAATCACCCTTAGCGTTTAAATTAAACCTCAAGAGACATTTAATTTTATACAAAAAAATACATAAATTTGGCATTTCTATGAACAAAAGAAATTAGCTTTGATAAAATCTTACCAAACGCGGAGAGTAAAGCTTTTGCAAGTCAAGATTTCGCAGTTAAGCAGTTGGATGGAGAAGAATTCTTATGCTCAGAGAGACTGCATAGAATCTGATTATTCTCCCAAACACAACGATGAATACGTGAGATGGTTGCAATAAGATTATATGCAATATATAGAGTCGAAAAGGAGAGAAAATACAAGGAATCACTTACCAGAGGTAAGATGGGATACTGGGATGACGTCCCTTCACGAAACCTTAATAGGAGAATGCTTCAAACCTTCGTTGCAGGAGCAAATTTCAAGTCAGTTTAGGTAGATAAAATTTTCCATTAAAAAATATTCCGTCTTTCTGTTCCCTAAAGTCTCTATATCTGTTAACTTTCTCTTCCCTTCTTTCTTAGCCACAATTCATCGAACACTTGGTGAGCATCAGAAAACAGTAACATCACTCGTTAACCTTCCGTGACGAGGCGAAAGCTTGATCATGGAGAGGAGAGGAGAGGAGAGGAGAGGAGAAAGCTTTTATTGTTTTGGTCCTTTTACTGAACTTGCAACTGGGCTGTGTAATCCCGGTTTCTTTTACCTGTTGTGGTTTATTTCAACGGTTGAGCTTGTAGAACTTTTCATCTAACAGTTGATTTTCATTTGCCCTCATGGGAACCCACATTAAGGGCTCCTTTAGAATTTTACAAGTTGAGCCCAATAGAAGAGCCTAGTTATTTTAGGAAAGCCCAATTTTCAGTTATTTGAGGTTGTCCTTGTTTCGCTACTTCTTCCAGGAACAGACCCTTCAATTATAGCTCTCTCCAAATAGAGTTTGGAAAATAGAAGTCAGAAATTGTTAACATTCTCAGATTCGATTCATTACTCTCATCGAGAAAGAAAAATGGCTTCAACATTTAGCGGCGATGAAACTGCTCCTTTCTTCGGTTTCCTGGGTGCCGCTGCTGCCCTCGTTTTCTCCTGTAAGCAATTTAGATAATCGGTCTTCCTTAAAAATATGATTTTTTCTTCTCTCTTTTATCTCTGAGGATCTGTGGGGTTTGGATTTTGATTGGATGTGGCAGGTATGGGAGCCGCTTATGGGACCGCGAAAAGTGGGGTTGGTGTGGCGTCGATGGGTGTGATGAGACCAGAGCTGGTGATGAAGTCGATCGTCCCCGTGGTTATGGCTGGTGTGCTCGGTATTTATGGTTTGATTATTGCTGTAATCATTAGTACCGGAATTAACCCAAAGGCTAAATCTTATTACCTTTTCGATGGATATGCCCATCTCTCTTCTGGTCTCGCTTGTGGACTTGCTGGTCTTTCCGCTGGTATGGCTATCGGGATCGTTGGTGATGCTGGCGTTAGGTAATGCTTTTTATCTCTGTTTAACCATTTCAGCTTATGTTTACTTGCTTTATTCTTCATGATCATGTCAGTTTTGCTGCATTTTCTCTATAGAAAGTTGGTAATATGTATGGGGTTTTTATGTTAATCCTGAAAAGTAAGCCCTTTTTCCTTGATTGTTTAGATCCAGCTTAGGAGAATTTTAAGTAGGATCTGATTTAGGACATGAACAGAGTTGAGATGATGTAGGCGTTATTATGATTGTTGGTAATGAAAGAATAATGTAATTTAAGCATTATTCCTGTTATATATCCCCTTAAACTAGTACTATATGTTAGTTTTCTTTTTGTAGAGCTAATACCCAAAATTGAGATGCTGTTAGGGTGAATTATGATTGGTTGGGAAGGAAAGATGAACATAATTTGAGCACTATTATTGTTATATGTCCCCTTAAACCAGTGCTATATGTTATTTTTCATTTTGTCTAAGTTGGTATTCATTAGTGCCGTTGATGATTTGTTGCTTTATTTTTGCAAGTACAATTACTTTTAAATTCTTGTCTTATTGTGTATTGGATTTTGTTGAGCTAATGCCCACATTGAGATGCTGTTAGGGTGAATTTTGATTGGTCAGGAAGGAAAGATGAATGTGATTTAAGCATTGTTATTGGTGTATATCCCCTCAAACCACTGCTACATGTCTATGTCGGTATTCATTAATACTGTTGTTGATGATTCGTTGCTTTATATTTGCAAGTAGTGTCACTTTTAAATTCTTGTCATATCATGTAGTGGATTTTGTAGAGCTAATGCCCAAATTGAGATGCTGTTAGGGTGAATTATGATTGGTTGGGAAGGAAAGATGAATGTAATTTAAGCATTTTTATTGTTTTCTATCCCATAAATTAGTTCTATATCGTGGTATTGAATTATTATTGCCTTAGGCCTTGAACTAAATTGAGATGCTGTAACGGTTCTTATGATTGTTGGAAAAGAAAGGTTAATGTAATTTAATTTTTTTTATTATAATCCTCTTAAACTAGTGATATATGTTATTTTTCATTTTGTGCTAGATGATATTTATTAGTACTGTTCTTGATGATATGATGCTAATATTTTTGCAAGTAGTATCACTTTGCAACTTGTCTTATCATGTAATTGGATCTTGTAGAGCTGATGCACAATTGAAATGCCGTTAGGGTATTGGTTGAGAAGGAAAGATGAATGCAGTTTAAGAATTTTTATTGTTTCTATCCCTTAAACTAGTACTATATCACTGTCATGTTTGTGCGCTCGTATTCAAGCTGTTTAAGTCGATATTCGTTATTACTTGTGTTGATGACTTTTGTTTCATTTTTGCAAGTAGTATTACTCTGAACCCCTTTTTGCACTATTGGATTTTGTATAGCTAATGTAGAAATTTAGATTCTGTTAGGGTACTCACGAATTATGATTGGGGAGGAGAGACGAATATAGCTTAAGAATTATTATTATTTTTGCAATTGATATTTCTTTGAAACTCGTCTTATCGTTTAATTGGAATTTGCAGAGCTAATGCACAACAGCCAAAGCTTTTTGTTGGGATGATCCTCATTCTTATCTTTGCTGAGGCATTGGCACTATATGGCTTGATTGTCGGTATTATTCTCTCTTCTAGAGCTGGTCAGTCCCGAGCCGAGTGATGGAAGGCCTAATGACGACTCGGCGGCTTTTGTGGTTGGCTTTGCTTCCTGAATAGTTCAATTCTTTTGCTGGTCAGAAGTATATGAGTTTCCCTGGTAAAGTATTTTCTACATAAAATTTCTTGGCTGCCATGCTAGCCTTTGAGCTTTTCTACAGAGTGAGAAATTCGAAGGGGCTGATGATAGTAGATTAGATATATATTAGTTGTTTCAATAAAATTTGTAAAACTTCGTTTCATTTATAAAGTCGTGTACTTGTAGACTTGCTGCTTTCATTAGTTCTTTTGCTTGTTTAATTTTTTCATTGTTTCGAAATGCCGAGTTTGGTGCGACTATTTTGAGCCCCTGCTATCTGAACTCTATATGATGGCTTGCATTAGGGGTTTACATTTTCAACAGATATTATTCATATGAAATTTAAAATATCAAAATATTTAGGTTACTAGAATCTCTAGTAATTTGAATCTGATCCTAAAAAAAATCAGATACTTGATTTTTTGGATTTGATATTTGAATATCTGATTTTAATACATAAACTTTCAATTTTTGCAAAACTTAAAGGATATTAAGGTGCAAAACTTAACGGGGTATTAAAATGAAACAAAAACTAAAGTTTGAGTACTAAAATGAAATAAAAGCTAAACTTTACGTATAGTTTTAAAAATTTAAAAGTTTAGGTATTAAAATAAATCAAAATTGATAGCGGATTAGTGTCTTAGTGATTACTCAAACTCTAAAAGTTAAATTTTTATGACTTTTGAATAATCTAAAATTAGAATTTAGGTGATTAGTATTTGATTTGATTATTATTTATTTTAATATCTAAAATTTAGATCGAATCAATATATTAGATTGGTCGGATCAGATTTTTTTTTACACAGCTTGTATTGCATGTGAAAACAAAATCTTATTTGATTGCCGTGCTTTAAGCTTATCAATACACAAAAAAAAAATTAAATGGCATGAGATAACTGTTTCTGCAATCTTTTTTCTGTTTCTGGGAAAAAAATATAGGGTCTAAGCAACAAGGTATTGAATATGAAATTCAACATCACTGTGTTACCTAAAATAATCTGTGCATAGAGATTAGATCTCAAATTGAACAACTATAATTGCAAGTTACCTAGATGGAAATAAAATGGAGTAGTGTTGGGTTTTAGCATTATGAATGCATATTTCAGTAGGCTTAGCTGTCACAGCAAGCTTCAAATATTTGTCTTCTTTGGGACCCTTTTAAAACAGGTTTGGTTACGCTGCTTGATTAATCAAGGTGTTGTTTATCTGAGTCAAGATTCTGTGTAGAACCTGAGGAATCCTGACGTTCTCTAGAGACTAGAATGCAAATTACTCGTCTCTGTCGTGATGCTTGACGAATCAATGCAACGAAAAAAACGAAAAACGCGATGATCAGACTGCCTCAAAGTTCAATCTGGTGTGAGGAATCATGGAAGCTGTATCATTGTATAGAATGCTATTCAATGTGAAACTTAGCACTTAAAAACACTTGCATAAAACCTTGAGCACAATTGAAACAAGACTACATTCTCAAAATTTCGAGCTGACTTATGGATGAGCCTGGACAGTACTGATTCACTTTATTTTTCTCTGGGTTGAGTTGAGCACATATTATTTTGTTTTGATTGAGTTGAACTTGAAAGTGCCAGCCAACTACTCTTATATGCAAGCAAATGGAGGCCCATGATGTGAATTTATCAGGATTCTTCATTGTAAAAGAAAAAAAACTAGGGCAGCATAAGCATTACATGCCATAGGCACTTAAATTTTTTCATGAAAGCTTTTTAATTTATAGCTCATCTGCAGGTAGGTAGGAGATTTTGTGTTCCTTGAATACCCAGATGGGTTCCACTCGGCATTGTTGTATTTATGCTTGTAGGATATTTCTCTCTCACCTCACCCTCCTCATCATCATGCTCCATGTTAGACATAGCTGAGCGGTTCAAATGATTGTAACCGAAGTAGTTAGTAGTTGAGGTTGATAATATTATTAGATTGTTATACGATTCTGTTAGATTAGTTAACTGCAGTTATTGTAGTTCTGCTAGCTGTATAAAAACAGCATACAGAAATGTAACTCAAGTATTCTAACATAACTACAATAACTGCAGCAAACTAATCTAACAGAATCCTATAACAGTTTAACAATATTACCAACCTCAATTACTAACTCCTTCAGTTACAATCATTTGAACCGCTCAGCTATGTCTAACACTCCATAATCATTGACGGTTTCATTGTTAGAGAAGATTCTTTGGGTAAATAAAACCATTCTTTGCCTCCTAAGTTTTATCATATTGAATCTAGCTAGTTACCGGTTAAGGTTAAAAAAGAAGTTACATGACATCACTGTAGTCCTCTTTTGACAGTGACGAATCAACAAAAAGTACAAGTAAAAAAATAAATAAGGTGATGGCAGAAAAAGTTACATGCTGCAACAGCCTGTTCTGCTTTGCACATGCTACTCAATAGCTATGCCATCCTTGCATTATTGAGCTATTGGTTGAGACAGGAAAGGGCCCCGTATTTTTACCATTTACTACCCCTAGCAAATTTACCCCCTCTCTAGTTAAATTTTAATCCTTTTGGTTGGAAATGGACTTTATAGGGAAGGGGAAAACTGTTGTGTTTTGATGTCATGACCCGATTGAATGTTGTGGGGCTTCTGAACTCGCAACCCATAAATACACACCGTGGCTCTGACCCTCTGTAACTGTCCCATCCATTATTTTCATCTCTACTGTTTTCCTTTTTTAAATTTTAGGCTGATCCGGTGGGACCCAAAACCCGAATGCATCATCATTTATTTATATTTTTCATGACACCCATCGCCGTACAGAGGTGTGGTGTTTTTTTTTCTTAAAAAAGCATTAGAGGCCTTGAATTTTAAAAAAAATTAATCTAGTCTTTATTTTTTTTATTAATGTAACCTTTCAACTCGAAAAAAAAATTAATGTAATATTTTGACTAATATTTTTTATCGTTGACAAACGTCTACGTTACTTTATGCTGACATGATACATCAAACATCTCAAAGTTATATTTTTAGCGATCAATTTGGTCATTTAACTCACAAAATAACTCAATGTGACCTTTTAACTAAGTTTAATGTTGTTATAAATGAGAAAATTACAATATTCATCACTCAATTATCTTCTTTCTCCCATTTTAATCAATTATAGTGTTGAAGACAATAGGTGTATTAGGCTATTAGCTTTGTATTCAATCGTAAAATAATTTTATATTTAAAATTTTATATTTAAATACTTGAGAATTCACATATCTAAATAATTTCTCACAAGCTTTTAACATTACTCATATTTGTATTCATATAGTTACATGTTTGTATGACTTTTTTATATTTTTATAATCTTAACCCTCGAATTTGTTTTATTGTAGTTCAACATTTGTTTGTGTTACTACCACTTGAGTAGAAGAAACATTTTATAATACCTAAACTGAAAAATAATATTCAAAAAGTAATAAATTGAATAATTATTTTAAAATAGGATGTATTTGGAACGGCCTACCTTACTTGCTCAAATGCTTGTTTGGAAAACGTCAAATTCCGACGATCTCAAGGGTTCTGACGCCAACTTCGCCTCTTCCCAATGATTCTCCCAACGGCTACTTCTCCCCATCCCTCGATTCTTGCCACGTGGCTTTTCCAGTTTAGGCGTCATACCTTTGGCGGGATTTTATCCACCGGGACAGTAGCACTTTACCCTTTTAAAAAAACGCACAAAATTAGGGGGCGAAAAGAATGACTTCTTTTGTTGAAGTAATTCTATTACAAAATCAAATTAAGCCTAAAATATATCAATCTGGGGAAGGTAGAGAGGTTGGATCAGGTGAAGATGGAATCTCTGGTCCAACTCTGCATCCTTCCAACATGAAAACGATGTCCGCCATGGCTGGCCTATCAAGTGGCTCGGATGCTATGCAAAGGAGTCCCACTTTGACCCCTAACAAGAACTCTTCCCACTCTGATGATTCAGGGTCTAACTCAAGCAGCCCCGACTCCAGCAACTCCGAGATCTGCCCTTTCTCCAATTGCTTCTTCACCCATTTCACAATGTCCTCGTTTTGGTTAAACATAACCGGTTTTCTTCCGGCAAGGATTTCCAACAGTACGATCCCGAAGCTGTACACATCGGCTTCTTTGGTCGGTTCACCTGTTATAACAGCTTCTGGTGCTACGTAACCTAGACTGCCAACCGGGGTTGAAGACGACGAAGCTTCTGCTGGGGTTGCTATTATGAGTTTCTCGAGTCCGAATTCGGATAAATGAGCTTCGAAATCGGCATCGAAGAGGACGTTTTGTGGTTTGACATCACCGTGAACGATCGATAAAGAGTGTAAAAATGCTAGGCCACGAGCAATGCCAAGGGCAATCAGATGAAGCATTGGCCAGTTGAGCATATGTCCCTCTTGTTGAGATGCTTCTTGGAGGAGGGTAGCTAGGTTCCCATTAGGAATGTAGTCATAAACAAGGAGTCTTAGATCGGGAGGGCCCACATAGTATCCCCTTAGGACTGTTATGTTTCGATGCCTTACCTTCCCAAGCAATTCGGCTTCTTTTCTAAAGGTAGCTTCATCAATCGACCCATCGACGAGTCGACGGATAGATAGAACCATTCCATCTTGAAACGTTGCCTTGAAAACAAGTCCATTTCTTCCCCGACTCGGGACATTTTCCTCATCAAATTGCCTCGTCGCTTCGAGCGTCTCCGATAGAGTTATCTTGTTATTGAACATAACTAGTTTCGGACCTCCATTTTCACCACTTCCATGGCTCCGGCCAGCTCCTGAACATGCATGAGCCGGACTCCTCTTCTTCTCCCCAGTTGCCCATCCTCTCAGCTTCTGCCACCACCGTATAAGGCTGTAAATATATCCACAACAAAACAATGCAAAAATGCAAGCCCCGCCAACAACCATAGCAATCAATAGAATCAGTTTTCTCTTGTTTCTATTTCTTTCATTTGCACATTCTCTTAATGGCATACCACATAGTTCTGCATTATTTGAAAACAGAGAAGCATCATTGAACCGAGAACCGATTGCTTTCGGAATCTCACCCCTGAGATTGTTTCTCGACAAATTAAAGTACTTCAAACTACACATGCTTGAAAAACTTAATGGAATATATCCACTCAATCTGTTCGAAGAAAGATTCAAACTTGTTAAGTTGGACAAATTTGACAATGAACCTGGTATGGTACCTGAGAACTGATTTCCATCTAACAACAAAGTAGTCATGGAGGAGCACTTGGAAATTTGCTCTGGGATTTCACCATCTAACTTATTGGAACTCAAATCAAGCTCTTTTAAATGAGACAACCGAGAGAAATCACCTGGCGCGTTGCCCTTCAATCGATTCGAACGAAGCTGAAGCACTTCAAGATCAGAACAATTACCAAGCTCCACCGGTATCGTACCCAAAACTCGATTGTGGGACAAGGAAAGCACAACTAATGAGTGCAAGAAACCATAGGTGCTTGGAATCCGACCAGTGAATTCATTGGAGCTAAGATTCAAGGATTTTAAACCAACCAAGCTGCTAAAACCTTCAGGAACATCACCAGATATCCTGTTTTCTTCTAAAGCAATGACCTGCAAACTTGGCAACCCAAAAAGTTCAATAGGCAACTCCCCGGAAAGCTGCTGCTTACTCAAATCAAGAGATTTTAATTTCATCAAACTCCCTATAGTTCCAGGAATCTTCCCTGAAAATCCGCAAGCACTTAAATTTAAAACCACTAAACTAGATAAATCTGACAACCATTTAGGAATTCCCCCAGAAAATTTGTTGTGACTGAGGTTTAAAGTTGTTAAATTGCCCAACTGAATTATATCTCCCGGCACAGTCTCGGTCAAGTTATTTCCACTCAAGTTCAGCATTTCAAGTCCTGAAATGTTCCCAAACCCAAACGGAATTGAACCGGAAAATAGATTTCTTCCCAAAGATATGCTTTTCAAGCTCCTCAGTTGACTTAAAAAGGCCGGTAATTTACCAGAAAACTGGTTTCCTTCAAAATCAACCACCTTTAACGAACTGCATTGAACGAGTTGATTAGGGACCGAACCGTTTAGAGAGTTGTTGGCCACTCTAAGTTCTTGCAAGTTGAAAAGGTTTCCGATTTCGACCGGTAGTAAGCCAGTAAAGAAGTTTCCAGAAAAATCCAAAATTCTCAACGTGGTCAAACTGGTCAACCAAGATGGAAACTCGCCATGGATGTGATTCTCGTTAAAGTCCAAAACCTCCATAACCGAATCACAACTTCCATTATTTCGCGGCTTAACAAGTTTCGTGAACTCATTGAATCCCAGCTGAACAATCCTCAACGACGCCGTTCTGCTCCCCGGTGATGTACAGAAAATGGTTTCAGGAACCGGGCCGGAGAGTCCGTTACGCGATAATGCAAGCACTTCAAGATTCGGAACCGCGACGATACTTCCCGGAAGTAATCCTTTAAGCTGGTTGTCTTCAGCGCTAAAATGCACCAAAGAAGAACAGTTTGCAATAACCGAAGGCAACGTGCCGTACAACTGGTTCGAGTCGAGCCAGAGGTACTCCAGTTGTTGGAAATTTCCGATGCCCGCCGGAACTTCACCGGAAAACCGGTTGTATGAGAAGTTGATGAGTTGTAGTTGAGACTGGACCGAGAAATTCGACGGTATTTCCCCCGAGAAATCGTTCGAGGATAAGTCCAGGTACCGAAGGGACGGCGCAATTACGGCGGTGATTCTACCGGAGAGATAGTTATGAGCTATATTCAGGACTTGTAAGTTGGTGAGGTTGAAAATGGAAGGCGGCAGTTTCCCGGAGAAGGAATTGTACTGGAAGTAAACCGCGCGTAAGAGAGCGCACTGAGAGAGAGAGTCAGGGATGGAGCCGATAAAGTTGTTAGAATGGAGGCTTAACTTGCGTAGCTCACGTAGGTTGTTTAACTGATCAGTGAGTTGGCCACCGAGTTGAAGACGAGGCAAGAGGAGCTCGCGGACACGGTGGTTGTAACAGACAATGCCACGCCAGTCGCAGGGAGCTGACGGTGTCGAGTCGTCCCAGCCATCGAGAGAGCCAAGTGGGTCGCTGAAAACGCTCCGTTTGAATGACGTCAGCGCTCGGATCTCAGATAAAGTGAGGGTGCTGTGAGTTTGGGCGTAAGAAGAAGAGAAAAGGAGGTTGAAGGTGAAGAGCGTTAGGAAAGAAAGAAGGACAGCCGTTACTTCCATAGGAGGAATGGGAAAGTGGAGAGCTTTAGAAATGGTGGAGGAAGAGAGGCAGCGTGTGCTGCCACATACTCACACTCAACATTTGAAGCTTGATACAAACGACGACCACAAAGGTTTATTCTTTTACTCAATACTCTACCTTTTCTATTATTTCTATATTCGTTAACGCATGAGGGAAGCATTAATCGAACCATAAACTGATTTCTAGCTTTTAAAACACTTATGACATGTTGCTGCATGAGTCTATATAATAGTCTAAAATGTAGCTGTTGGTTGGAGTAGAATATATCTGTCCAATTCCAAACCCACGCTCCCTCGTCCCCACAATCAACAACAATACAAAAATAAAGGAAGGAAACATTTGGTCATTGGAAGTTTAAAAGGTTCGAGGTATCAGTATTTAACCAAAGAGATGACTAATTTGTTCATTGGCTTTTATTTGTTTCATCAAAGATTTGAGGGTTTCTTTGTGTTCAAGTTGGTTTCCTTTTTGCCCTTGTTTTCTGGTTTTTGGACCTTAAAATCTGCAAATTCAATTTTGCTTTGCAGAAAACAAGAAGCCGATGCCAATCATTTTTCTTTTAAGATGGCAAACGATTAAATGATGCATTCAATGTGCATTATCACAATAACATTCATTCAGTTCTCAAGTATTCATTCAATGTGCGTCATCATTCATCAAACTCCCAACCAGAACAGAAGTTTTTGCATGGAACAATGATGATATTCACATTTCTCTTCATCAATAACATGAGCAGTAGTTTTATACATAAAGAAACTAATTTAGGACTGGTACGCAATGCATAAATATTGTGGGATGGATGGATGAACACGCAGTATTCAATTTTTATAAACCTTTTTGATAGGACCACAGGTAATAGCAGTTTTGAGATATATACATATAGATTCCCAAACTTCATGTAAAAGCTTGAGAAAGGCAAGTCATCTTGTTTACAGGGAGGGACAAAGAAATGATTATCTCCATCAATTTACTTAGTTTCTGTTTATTATTAATTTTGGATGTTATATAATTAAGCATTATATTATTCAAAAGAAAGGGAAAAAATTAAGTACTAGCAATCATTGATGCACAGTGCTTGTGGCTCCATCGCATAAAGGAGTTCCGATGCCGGGACTTGGAGCCGGGTCTTTCGGGTGAGAGCCAAATATTCTAACCAACTGGACTACAACGGATTGTTGAGGATTTTGAATTTAAAATTATATTTGTTCGTTTTGTATGGTTATTGTTTATTATGAGCTTTCCAATAGTCTAATTCCGGGTTTGGTATCTTTACCGTACAAAAATTTCGAATTTAGTCCCTATAATTTCATTTGACATAAATTGATAATCTAATTTAACCATTTCAAATAACGCGGTTAAATATTTCAGTTATAATGTTAAAATAGATTTCAATCTTAAAAATACTTGGTTTAATACACACACACAAAATCTAAGACAGCATGATGAGCTAGAACGATTCTTTTTGTTTAAAGAAAATTTTTTTTGGATTGCGATCATATGCAAGTATTTTAATCGAAAGTCGAAACTGTTAAAATTATTAATTATCTAAATTAATTAACTGATAGATAAAATTAAGCACATGAATCAACTTCCAAATTCAAACATATTAGAGTGACCGAAACCATAGTTGATACTTCAAGTGTAAATTAATGTGTTTCAGCTTAAGATACTAGACAGCCTTTCTGAAAAGGGAGTTGTTATAGCTTAGCGGTGGCAGCCACTCCAAAAGGATGAAATTTCCAATAAAATTTGAAAATAATCCGGGCTTCTTTTGAAAAGAGAAAGTGTGTTTGAGAATTATTTTAAAATATATATTATTTATTATAGTGTAGGTGAAATTTTCATGAAAAAAATAATGAGCTTTACAAAATATATTAAAAAAACATAATTGATCACGTGAATTGAAAAAATATATATATGAAACTTTTTATGTTCTTATGACAAATTTTAATTATTTATTATGTTTTATGAAACTCATCATTTCTTCGTAATGAATTTTATGAATACAATAATAAATAATTTAGATCCCAAAATAATTCTTAAATATATGTATTTTCTAAAATGAGTTTTTTTTTTTTTTTTGTTAAAAGAAATTCTATGTCAGTATCTTAACAGAGATTGTTAAAGCTGTTAAATATCTGAATTAATTAAGTAACAACTATTTATAGATTAAATTATGCTAAATTAAGCACATGAACCAAATTCCAAATTTGAACACAATAGAGTGACTGAAACCACAACTTTGATACTTCTTCAAAGTGTAAATTCAGCGTAACATAGGTAGTAGATAGCTTTTGTGGGAACAGTTGATTGTTGTATACTATTAATATCATTGTTGCATCATGCATGATGAGGGGACTGATGGAGCAGCTGAAACTGGGTTTTATGCGAATATGGTCTACTAAAATTGCCCCATCCACAATGTTATTCAATACGCGTACAACGTGTTGCAGTGGAAGCAACTCTTGAAGAATCAACCTACTATTAGTAGTAATGTTCATCGTGTATTAAGCAAACAAAATCCCTTCATTCCATTGTTATATCTTCAAATACAATAATAAGGAAAATATGTATATATATTGAATCTATTACTAAAATCCTGATCAACTTTACATGCAACTTGCGATTTTATATTAAGAGTTAGAAAGAAATGTGAAGATTTGACCACCTAGATTGTGTTGTGCTCTCTACCTTCTATAGCAAAGGAGGAAGTACGTTCTTCCAACTGGTGGATTTTCGGGCTACGGATCTGGGCAAGATGCTGAGCCCGACTACCTCCTTGGGTGCTTGACCCGGTTCTGCAAACCCTAGCAACTTCGCCACTAGTGCTGCACTCTCTTTCACATGCCCCATGTCCTGCGTCTTTGTCCATATACGATGCGATAGTTGTAAGCTCCTCTGCTTTGTGTTCAACCCGATTCCCCACTTCTTGTACAGTTCCTCTTTCTGTTTTTTCGAGAACATCTTTTGTATTTGCTTGCACAACATTTTCCTCTCACGACCCAAATCCTTCGCACTGCCACCACACAAGAAATTCGCTTCAATTCATTCGGCTCAAATGCTTCCTTGTTTTTAAGTTGCATATTCCCATGGCTCACACTTGTTCAAGGGTTACTTCTAAGCTAGTTTCAAATTTTAATCAATTTTGGATTTAAATTATTTTGAGTTTAGTTTCGAACTATTTTTAGTTCAAGTTCGAGGTTCAAATCATTTTGAATTCTAATTAATTCATGTCATTTCATAGTTAAACCATTTTGGGTTCTTATTTAAGACTCCTCTTTTAGGTTTGGTCACTACAACTTACAAGCTCTATTCATTTAAATTGTATTTATTTTAGGCTCTAATCATTTTAGATAATTTATTTGAACCAGTTTTAGAATCAAGTCAATTTGGGTTTGGATTGGACATGTTAACATTTTATAATTAAATTGGATTGAATCAAAGTTGGGTTAGAATAGATCATTTGTTTCTTGAGAGGAATTAGTCTAGAGCTAAATGTGCATTGTACTGTTCCAACTTACGAAATCTAAAATTCACCTTGAAGCTGCAGTGTCAATTGGGCAATCTTTGAAACCATTGCTTCCCAATGGCATTGAGCTCTTTAGAAAAGACAACCTTCTGAACTCTACCTCCATATAAATGGAATCAGAAGGGTCGCCTTTGAAAAGCATGATGAAATATGTTCTATGGATTAAAGGTACATTGCATGCATCCCAAAGTTCGATTATCTTTCTCTGCAAATTCTCGAATTCAACGGGCCAACTAGAGTGCAGTTTAACGGAATCGTTACTTTCTGCGGAATTCTCGGTCTTATCATTGGTTTCAGCTGCCTATCATACATATATCATTCAAACGAAAAAACGACAGATGTTAGTACCCAATAATCATCTGTAATGAGCTATAAATATGTAAAATGAATCATACTTGGTCTTCTGGGAACCTAAATCATAAAAAAGATTGATATCGATATAAAAGACGTATTTCATGTGAAAGAATAAGAAAAAATGAAGAAAGGAATGAGGTTCATCACCAATTTCTTATCAATTTCTGCTTCTGGTTGCGTTTTTGTCTCGCTGCCTCCTTCAGAAAGATCAGTGGCACAGGTAAATGAATTTTGAGAACGACTCCTGGACATCTCTCCATTTCTGTTGTCACCTTTCAGTTCAGAAAGCTTACGGGAAAGGGCTATTGCTTTTTGAAGGAAGTCCTTTTCAACTGTTGTGGAAGTGGGTATGCTTTCATTATGTTGTGGGTTCTCAGAGTTAGGTGAAGATGGCACAGTTGTGATAATCGCCCTGCAACTTCTGCTTCTACTCATGGTCGTGCCACCATAGCTAGTTCTATCTAATGCAGAAGGCGAATCCCCTATAGAGACTAGACATTTGATGGTCTTCTGCAGCTCCTGTATTTTTGTTTCAGTGCCTTGATAGTTTCATCTTTATAAACATGATCTGATTTCAAATATTCCTTTTGGGGGGATGATACTACATATTCTTCTTTCATGGGCTTAGTCATGTCTAATTTTCCTTCAATACCCTCAGGAGCACTGAGGGATACCTTCTCTTCCTCTTTCTCAGGAATAGCTGATAAATGATCAGCTTCTATTTCCTTGATAATGGACTCCTTCATGGCTGGTTTCCCTTCCTGTTCCTCGGAACCAATTGATAATTCTCCTTCATTCTTCTCAGAAATCAAAGAGGAAACATCTGCTTTTTCATTCATCTTGATGTTCGAGTCCTCGAATTCAATGCATCGAACTTCCTTGCAGTCATCTTCAAACTCTTCACCCACATTTAGAGCAACCTCATTGAAGCCGTTGCTTGTATCAGGTCCAGCCAATAATGGAGTGATGCCATCGGGATGGTATTCCTCTTCATAGCTCTCTAGAGGAATCAGATATTGGTTGTTGGTCATAGGCACATTTGGTGCAACAGTATACCTGTGCTTTCTGTAATCCACAGTAGAAGGAGCATTGACCACTTTAAATGAATTTGATGATGAATATTCTGCACTCGTTAGCATTTGAACTTCTCTAACTGATAGTAGCAAATTTTCAACTCGCGATTGAGCAAGATCACGTTGTCGAGTCAATTCTTCTATCTCTTTGGTCATCTGTAAATTCTCGAAAGAGAAAAAGCAAGGTTAACGAGATTAAATCGTTTAACTGAGGGCATCCTGCAACTTGCTTTATCTTATTTTAGTAAGTTCTTTTTATTTCTCTTTTGGACAACAGAAGTTAAACATACAAGTTCCCAAAATCACCTGTAGAATCTATACAACAAATCTAGTGATAACTACAGAAAGCCAGGTTTTATACTGATATTTACTTCTATTTTTCCTTAGATGTAAGATATCATGCTTAAATGAATGGAAATGGCGAAGTCGTATAATCACCTGCTCAATGAGTTGCTCTTTCTCTCTCAACAAACTAGCCATATCAACTTTGAGGGGTGATGCGCCCAAGCATTTCATTTCGTTCTCCAGTCTAGCCAATTCTCTTTGCAATTGCTTTACCAAAGCCTTATCTGACATAACTAAATTCACTTGTGCATTGGTTGTTACCTTTTTAGCACAGCTTGCAAACGAGAGAGTGTTTCTCGATTGTTCAACATGAGTACGATCAGGACTCATAGTGCAAATGATGGCTGTTCTGGCATTGCCTCCTAAGGCATTCTGGAGTATGCGTGTTAGCTTAGAGTCTCTGTAAGGTACATGACTATTTCTTCCTTTGCTGCAAAATACATTGCCATGTAAATTGGCCATACACAATTTACACTATGTTTATGAGTTAAGGATACAGTCTATAATATTTGTTTCAAAAAAATTGAAAAAAAAAGAAATTATTCAACCTTAGTTTGCGAATCACAGTTCCAAGAGTTAATAAACTTCGATTTATGTGGCAGCCTTCTTTCAATCTTGCACCAGCTGATAAGGTCTGAGAGGCACGCTCGCTTCCAGCTAAATCAATAAAATTCTGCAAAAACAAAAACCCAGTTAGACTTTCCTTGTCCTCCAGCTTACTACTTACGATTTTAAATTGAATAGTATTTGCTTCTGCGTCACTTCATTGATTCGCATCTGAAACAAGACGAGTGCTTTTTCTGTAGAAAGTTAACAATATTATACCACGGAGGCAGCTAGAACGCTTGAATTTTTGGCTCCAGCATATTCACGAGCAGAACTTTCAGCTGTCTGGAAATAACATCATTGAACGCAGCTATAAGACTGGCACAACATAGATAAAGCAAGTTTATTCAAGTTAGGATGCCTACCAGCCGCAAAATCTGATGTGATCTCGAGCTAGTTTCATTCAAAGCGGTCTCTCCTATCTGCCTTTGAGCTGTTAAAAATATGCCAAAATGCACATAAAATGTCACCAAGTGAAACAAAGAACATGAGATGGACCAATGGTGTTTTATAAACACTTGACCTTCACAGATTGAAAGGAGCTCCTGAAGATGTTCCTTGTCTGTTACAGTTTCCTCAGTTAGTCTCTCCACAACGGTTCCCCTCTGTTGAAGTGAAAACAACGCTATAGAAAGGTTAATACTCATGCAAAATGACGACCAGAAAGATAAAAAAAAGGGGGAACTTTTGACCTCTGGATCATCTAGGAGTCTGAGTGGGGTAGTATCCGAGCTAAGGAGGTCTCTCACAGCTTCATTATATATCTCCATGGCAGAGAACTTCACCAAAAATTCTCTTTCTTCATGCTAAATATTGATCAGAACCAAACGTCACTTCCAAGCCACATAAAAGTCTGAAAAGATGATCCAGAATTTATCATTACCCTTTCTATGTAATCATATATATCCGCTACGGCATAATCAGTGATCCCCCTCATCGTATATGTCTTTCCACTGCTTGTCTGCCCATATGCAAAAATGCTCGCTGAATAAAATACAAAAATTTACATTACTATATGGCTATAGATACCTAGAATTTTTTTTGGGGGGGGGGGGGTTGAAGAAGAAGATTACTCACAATTAATACCATGTAGTACTGAAAGTGCTACGTCTTTAGCTCCTTCCTCGTACACTTGACTCGTAGGGCAGTCACAGTCAAAAACTCTGTCTACTCATAAAAAAAATTGAGAAAATTACAATGATTAGAAGTCAATCTCAATTCTCAAATAAAAGAAAACAAAGAACAAAGAACTGCCTGTGTCTGGTCTAGTCCTTTGAATCTTGTCATGTGTGCATAATATGAAATTGTCCATTAACCTTGAATACATCTCCATGAATTTGGACCCTACATCCTAACACACAAGAATGCATTCCAGATAACAGATACCAATTGTTTAACATTGATGAACTTTTGAATACTCAAACAAGACAATTCCTAATTATGCATTGACAACATGATGCAAGGAGGCTTGGGGTCCTAACAGTTTAATAATTAAAACTCAAGCAAATCTTATTCACAATGGACGATGAGGGAAATGCTTACCAAATGTGTAAGCGGCAGGGTACATGGCGCGTTCAGGCAAGGTGTTCTTGAAAACGATGGTGTCATTGTTAATGCATTCCCAATCAGATGTACCGTTCCGCGCTCTCTCTTTATTGTTCAATGGCCTTACTCTAACAGACACCAAAATTCTCTCCCCTTGTTCTTGAATTAATTCCGCTTCCTCACTCATTGTTCCCGTTTCTCTCTTATCCTAACCCTTCTATTTTTCTTTCTTTCTGAACCTCCCTAAAGTTCCCTTTAAACGCACCGTATCTATGCTTTAGAATCAGAAATCATGTCGTCCCTCCGCTTCCAAGCCTTTTTCTCTGTTGTTCCACCTCTCGGGACAAATTTCAAATACTTGTATGTCCCATTAATTCTTCCAAATCAAAATCGTAAGAATAATATCAATATTAATATGATAAATGAGAAGCAATTAAAAAATTTGAACATAGAAATGAAATTAACGCGATTTGAACAATCCTCTTACCGAGGCGCCTCGATTCAAGAATCGAAACATGAAGAGAGAATCATATCGAAACGCTTCAACTCTCAATTCAAATCAATCAACAGTCTGTCAGTAAAGAAAAAGGAAGAGAAATGAAAAGAAGGAATGAGGGTATACAAAACTTGAAATTCTCTCCCCTTCTTATTAAGAATGAACCCAAAAACGTTCTGAAAGCAGCTAAAAATGGATGAATCAAATCCCGCGAATTCTGAGAAAAACAAAAAGAAAGAAACAAATGATTAACTCAGCTAACAGTTAAAACCTTATCTCTATCTCTCTGACATAACATTTCGTTTTGCGTAAGAGAAAGAGAGTTGAAGAAGAAATTGACAATACTGGCAATGCCAACGCTAAAATGCAATGGCCGTTATTCTTTCCCTCTCTCTGTCTTGGATCCGTACCGACCTTTCAAAAATAACGGCTGATTCTAATTATAATATGAACATGCACAATTACTGTTTTCACCTTACCATCTCTGAGCTTTTATTTTAAATTTTTTTAAGGGTAAAGTATATAAATGGTCACTGAACTTTTAAGATACTTGCATTTAGGTTCCCCAACTTTTAAAACTTGCAATACAGTTACCAAACATTTAGTTCATTTTCAATATGGTCCCCGACGTAACGGTCGTTTCACTTCCGTTAGTGTAAATTATATAAATGATCACTGAACTTTTCAGGCACTTGCATTATGGTCCCCAAACTTTTAATACTTGCAACACAATCATCAATTACATTCTCAACCCCAAATTCATAATCTATCCTCAAATTCATAATCTATCCTCAAAATTTGTCATAACAAATTAAACTTGAACCAACAACCCTAAACCCTCAAACATAACCATTTCAAAAATATTTAACCAAGTATAAGTGAACAATAAGTGATTATGTTGGTCATGTTGGACCTAAATACTCAATTCAGTTTATAAAATAGTTGACTAAAAAAAATTCGATTTGAGTTTATAAAATTTAAATCAAATCAAATTGAATTGAATTTTCGAGTTTATATTTAAATTTAATTATAAATATTTATCATATTATGATATTATTTTATTCTAATTCAGTTCAGTTTATAAAATAGTTGACTCGAAATTTTTTCAATTTGAGTTTATAAAATTTAAATCAAGTCGAATTGAATTGAATTTTCTAGTTTCTGTTTAAATTTAATTATGAATATTTATAATACTATAATATTATTTGATTCTAATTTAAATAGTTTTTTAACCATATACAATACAGATATTTCTTCATATTTTTCTATATGTGATATACATATATCATACAGAGTCAAGGGACTTGACTCAAACTTAAAAATTAATCCACTAATTACTAAAAATTTTGAGATATTCGAGTTGTATTTTACAACTCGATTTTAACTTGAAATTTTTTAAGTTGGGTTTATGAAATTACAATTCAAAGTCAATTTGTATCAAATTTTTTGAATCAATTCAAGTCGAAAAATATTTTTTTCGAATCGAATTGAGTAGTGTTCACTTATAGTTGGTTAAATCTAACTTTTAAATCCTAAACCCAAAATAATCACTTATTGTTATGGTCCCAAAATGAACTAAATGTTGTTGATTATGTTGGGTTAATTGGTGGGGAAATTTAGTATTTAGGGTTATATTTTGAAGGTTTAGGGTTGTGGCTTCAAGTTCAATTTGTTATGGTAGATTTTGAGAATGGATTATGAATTTGGGGTTGGTCATGTAATTAAAGTATTTTTGAAATTTGAGGTTTATAATATAATTGAAGTATTTTGGAATTTGGGGTTTAGAATGTAATTGATGACTGTGTTGCAAGTTTTACAAGTTGGGGGACCTAAATGCAAGCTTCTGAAAAGTTCAGTGATCATGTATATAATTTACCCTAACGAAAGTGAAACAATCATTATGTCGAGGACCATATTGCAAATGAACTAAATGTTTGGTGATTGTATTGCATGTTTCAAATGTTGGGGACCTAAATGCAAGCATCTTAAAAGTTCAGTGACCATTTATATACTTTACCATTAAGATAATTGTGTTTGTAACATATCGGTTCAAAGAGAACGGTAAAAGAGAATGTTGTTTTTAGATATTTTATTTGAGCGCATGTGTCTATAGTGTGTATATGCATTATTAATGGTTAAAAAAAATTCTAAATATGATCAACAAAAAAATTATGTTCGTAATCACTCCAGACATTTAAAAGAGTAACATTAGAAATATTAGACACCTACTTTGAATGATGTAAAGTAATATGAATACTATATATGAATTTATAATATTTTTTGAATAGTCTAAGATTATAAGATAATATTCATTTAGTATCTTTTTTAATCATTGACAACACATATACTCCGTAAGAAAACAAGTATCCTTTGATCATTAGGAACATTAATGAGTTCTAAATTTATAATATTTACACACACAAATACGAATGACAAAAAATAAGATAAGCACAATATAAATACATCTAAGTTGGAATTGGTGTTTCGAGGGAAAATCAAGTTAGTATTTGAAACAAAATAATTAATAGACCTAACTATTTTATTAATTTGTTCAATAAAAAACTATTTCACTCATAAATGATAATATAAAAGTAGAAGACTAAATTATGTCCAATTGAAATATACATACTTAATCCTAGGTTTAAGCATGTTTAGACTTGGGTCAATAATTTCAACGAAGTAAGCCTCAAAAATTACCAAAATATAAATTTGGTAAATGACATTGTGTATGTATCACTATCAATCCATTCTGGAGTCAAATTTTGTATATAAATTTTGTTAAGCAAGATCCAGTAGGCAGTACTGGTTTTTTTTGTCCCAATACCCCATGCGGGTCAATTATTTAGGGTATTAGGCTAACTTATAAATTATTTTGGGAACTACGACATTTTCTACAGTTCACACCGAACTCGTTATCTTGAAGTGATGATTTTCTAATGTTTTAATGGGTGAGTCCCACGTGGACCATTAAATTATTGGTTTTATTAGGACTCATCACGTCGAGGTGACGAGTCTATTAAAAAAATATTTTTTGTTAAAAAATTTAATTTAGAAAATTAAAAATGGGGGACGAGCCATTTGAATTAAAAAATAGTCGTTTCAAGCCGTTTGTCAACGGTCATATGAAACTCATCACCTCGAGGTAACGAGTTTTATCGGCTAAAAAAAATATAGTCATTGGAATTTGGGTATAAATAGGGGTTTGGGGTTTTGATTTCTCATCGAACCCTAAATCTAAAAACAATTGAGAAAAAAATTCGACTGTCTGTGCAAAATCCCAAAAATGGCTTCCCGAGCAGAGATGTTGCACCTCGACAACGTCCATGTTTAATCAATTGAAGTCCCACCGGAAGGATAAGGGAGTATTCGTCAGCGCGGGATGACTTCAAAATATCTGTATAAACGGATGTTGATATATCTTCAATAATTCGGTCTTTATCCAGCCATATTTCTACGTGGCTTCAAGGTGTACCCGATGTTGATTGAGGCTCTAATCGAATGTTGGTGGCCTAAGACGCACACTTTCCATTTCCCGAGTGGTGAAGTGACGATTACCTTGGAAGACGTCGCATCCCAACTCAGTGTTCCTATCAGTGGAGACCCAGTGGTAAAGCAGAACTTGTACGACCCCTCGACATTGGTGTATCAAGTTTTGGGAAAGTGGTAGCCATCAAATGTCATGGAGGGCTATCGGGTAAGAATCACGTGGTTGGAGTCCGACTTTAAAGTAACGATGGACTCTACAGAGAACGACGTTATTTTTGCGTCCCGGACATATCTTCTCCAACTTATCAGAGGGATATTATTATCGGATAAATCCGATAATTTGGCGCATACACAATATTTACAAATATTAGATGACTCCGACAAGTGTTGCAGAACCAGTTGGGGCTCGGTGATTTTAGCATTTCTATACCGGAGCTTTTCAAGGCATCTGTTGTCGAGCATGGTCGAAAAGTTGACATAGCAAGTTGTCTGATATTGCTATAGTCTTAGGCATGGTATTAGTTCCTGTTTTTTACGCCGATTACAACAACCCCTCGAGTTTCCTCTTACCGGAAGGTAAATTTCTAACATTATATTTTAAATTTGATAAACTTAATTAATTTTTTACTCTAGTTTTTAATTTTTTTTAAATATTTTAGATGGCACCATAAAATAATCGATACGAAGTTATCAGGTGTCACTGTAAAAAATGTAGGGATGATGATCAACATTGCCGATCGATATGCGGTATACAAATTTTCTTTTATTATTTTTTTAAAAAAATTAAACTTTTTATATATTAACTTTGATATTTAATATTTATAGTTTTCTTTCCTTCCGTATATTGATGACGAAATCCGCCGATTATTGCAGCGGGATTTTTTTGAGGGGTCTAAGTTATGGTGTGTTGTGACGTCGTTACTACATTTTGTGATTGTGGAATGGCATGCCGCTGATAGAGTGTTGCGACAGTTTGCGTCATATCAGCCGATTCCTACGGATATCGTTGAAATGGATGCACACCATAGAATCGATATACGTGGGAAACATTCAAAAGATTGGCACACTGCCTACATCAAGCATTGTAATCAACGTCACCTATCGATCCCCCGTGTTATGAGATTACATCGTTGGACCTTGATTTCTATCATTCTCCCTATCTCATAAATTACGAAGCAAATGAAAAACCATATCTCACAACAATAGAATAGAGGGAAGAATGGGAACAAAATCATGTCAGATTTCTCAAGTCCAAGTCAAAGAAGAAATCATCGGCGTCATCATCTTCTTCAACATATGCATCTGAAGATTATTACCATACATCTGAAGATTATTACCATGCATCTCAGGCTAGTTTTGGTTTTCATACCTCATATCATACTTCAAACATGACTTGGCCGACTTAGGTTGGACATTCATGGGATGCAATCCAACACACATCTATGGTACACGAAGATGCGGGTCAGGGTGAGCGTGATCACTTCGTATATTGTCAATGAAGTCGCCAAGTCGAATCAATAACGACTTTGATGGTGTCAAACCCCATAAACACATCCCTGTATTTCGAAGGTGCGTCTGAGAGTGTGCTGAGTACACCTCAATTTTTTTAGCAACTAACCCAAGATGCAGTCGATAAAGACGACGTCGATGACGATCAAGACGGACGATCCCGTCGTACTCGACGAGCTCTGCGGCATTATCATTCGACAACTCCTCGGCATCGACAATAACTAAGGAAATGTAAATAAATTATAATAGATTGTAAATAATTTTTTTACTTTGTAAACAATTTTATCTTAATAAAAATTTTAAATTTTTTTCTTACTTAATTTATTTTTAATTTTTAGTCGATGGAACTCGTCACCTCGAATTTGACCGTTGACAAATGGTTTGAAACGACTATTTTTTTTAATTCAAATGGACTCATACCTCGAGGTGACGAGCCCCTATTTTTAAATTTTCTAAATCAATTTTTTTAAAGAAAATATTTCTTTAATAGACTCGTCACAATAAAACCAATAATTTAATGGTCCACATGGAACCGACCTATTAAAAATTATATTTAATGGAGGTGACAAGTTCGGTGTGAACTGTAGAGAATGTCATAGTTCCCAAAATAATTTCCATGTTGGCCCAATACCTTAAATATTTGACCCGCCTGGGGTATTGGGCCAAAAAACAGGCAGTACTGAAACCTATCACTAGAGGCCCAATTTCACGAAAGCTCATTTATTGAATAAACGGAAGACATTCAAATGAAATCCAAGCCCATATGACACTGAATTTTTCTCCGAATGTTGGATAATTGGACAAGGAAGCCCAAAACCTTAAAGAGTGAAAGGGAGAACTGAAATCCAAGTAAGATTGAATGTTGGGTAATTGAGAATGTCAGCTGTAATAACATAGTGTTGCTTTAGAGGAATCATGGTATACTAATAATTAGGATTAAATTCACCTTTGCCCCTCAACTATATATTTTGAGTTGTTTCTAAAGTATTTTTCGAAATGTTTTATCATTTAAAGTTTAAATAGTTATTTCATTTATCCCAAATTGTTAACTCTTTTAAAAAGAAACAAGAGTAAATTATATATTTAATCACTCAACTATTCTCACGGTTCCGTTTTGATCACCCAAATAAGTTTTTCTTTAAGATCTCTATCTACTTAAGTTTTTGTTTTATTTTAATTATCTAATCGATTCGATTTATTTTAAAACCTATAATATATAAAAACTCATTTACATAAGAATAAAAGTAATATATAATTCGATTTGATTTGATTTATTTTTTAAATTTTTATTAGTAATAGTAGTAGTCGTCGTCGTACAGTAAAGATTTCGTGAAAAATAAACTAATCATGTTCAATTATTAATAAAGAAAACCCTATCACTTTAAAAGTAGCAACAAACTATACTATCAGTCTAGAACTATTAAAATATTATTCATAGAAGTATAGGATAAAATCGTATAAAGTTAGAATTTAGAGAAATAACAAAGCTAAAAACTCATTTAAGATAATTATTAAATTTTCAAAAACTCAACATTTGTTTTGAATGGAAATGAAAAAATAATAATAATAAGCAATCTAAAACTACTAAAAGTGAAAAATTCATTATTATTTCTTGATTAAGTAAAAAATGGTTATATTTCTAAAAAAGAGGTTAAGATTCGAAACCACGTAAAATGAAATAATATACAAAACTTTAATCACTCATTCAACAAATGAATGTTTAAAGAAGTCGACATTAAAGTCTTAACAACCACGTTTCAGGTTTTGAATCCAAGATTTCATATCAAAGGGCTCTCGCAAATACAGATTTTTTGCATGAATGGAAACAACAAGGATGTGGTAGGAAAACAAGTTAAGAATAAGTACTGTTTTGATAAAGGCTATGAGCCTATCTCTATGCCCATCCATTGCACTTAAAATATTTTCACCTAAATTGGACGTGGTGTCTCCTCTGGTCCTCGTTTGGCGGCTTTGGTTAGGGCTATGCAAATAGGGTAGGGCTAAGCTGTTGAGGGAGAGACAGGCACCTTTCTCTATATATGAGAAAGCTCTCCATAGTTTTTAGGGTAAGCTACACTGTTAACATCTTTTGTTTTCCGTCTATCTTATTTCGGTCACTGATTTTGAAAAAGTTACATTTGATCACTTTTATTTTTTATCTTTCTTTTTTTGTTCATTGATTTTGAAAAAGTTACATTTTGATCACTTTTATTTTTTATATTTCTTATTTTGGTCATTGAGCAGTTTACTCATGTTAGTTTGTTGATGTAGCATGTTATTAAAAATGTTAAATTTTAACTTGACCCTAAATTTTAGATATAAAACTAATTTAACCCTAAGCTCTACATAAAATATTGACTTAACTCCAAAACTTTCGATAAAATATCAATTTCACCCTTGAATTCAGTGAAAGTTTCCGTCACTCATCATTGTTGGTAATTGTATACCTTTGATTGGTGTCATCGATCATTGTCAATGGTTTGGGGATCAACTTGATATTTTGAATAAATTTTAGTGATTAAATTAGTATTAATGTAAACTTTAGGGTCAAATTAATATTTTTTTTCTAAAATTTAATGGTCAAATTAAAATTTAACTATTCTTTACTAACATACCAAGACAACAAACTATCTGAACTTAACAACTCAATGATCAAAATAAGATGAGCTAAAAACATAAAGGATCTTCAGTATAGTTAACCCTAGTTTTTATAGTCAACTTGTTTCACGTATTATCCACCTTTGAATATTAATTGGAAACCAAACATGCATGTGATACAGGTTCAAGTGTATATGGAATTTTGTAACCTTCTTCTAAATATTTTAGGGTTTTTTTTTTCATTTAGACTTGCGGCCAAGAAATTATTGAAGCCCCCATTGAAATATAGTTAATTACAGTTATTATATTTGATGTATGATGATATAGGTCTTCCTAGGTCAAATTGTTACCACATAAGTTTTAGCTTTGAAAGCTTTGTCTTTCCAGTTCTTTTTTATCTTTCTGAAGGACGGAAAGCTAATAATGAGCAAGAAGAATAGATCAAAAGGAGCAGGTAGAAAATAATTGAAAATGAAATGGCTAAGCTACGCATTTAGCTGTGTGGCGTTGAGATTATTAGTTAGCTCCCCACCCTCCTTGAATGGAAAAGAGAAAATAAAGTTGGAATCAATACTACTGAAAAGCATCAAATTTCTATGATTAAAAAAAATACCCAAAATTAGTTATGGTTTAATCTTCTGATTCTAATGGAGAAGAAACCAAGTGCCGTTCGAAAGTTAAAGACTGTAACACAATCAAGACCCCAACTTTCTTTTTGTCTTCCTTTTTATCTTTACGTTGCAAGTGAGATCCTCTCCGCCGACAAATAAATGGGTGCTATGAAATACTAAAATATAAAGGATATATTGGTTGTCCCTTGTTTCCATATGTAATGGGGGTAGGGGAGGTAAGATAGTAGGCTGCCCCCAACACCAGGTTGAGAGCAGCTTCCATAGAAGACCTCCGAATTATGAAATGCCCTCAAGGATATATTGTTAGTGTTATATTGTTTTTTAGAAGAAAATTATGAATGTAAGATTATAATGTTTTGTCGGTGAAAAATAAATTAACTTTTAATATTAAATTGGTAGATATTAATATAAAAATAAATTATAAAAGTAATATTATGATATATTTTTCTAAAATAAGATTAACCTTTAATCTTGAATTGGTAGATATTAGTATAAAATTTCATAAAACTCTTTTATTGTACTTAATTTAAATTTTAAATTTTACATTTGACATATTATTAATGTATTAAATAATTTTTAAAAATTAAAATTGTGTAACAGGTAACATCTTATATTTCCAAATACTGTTTAGTATTAATAATCTTTCATTATAAATTTACAACTATCTATAATCAAACAAAAAGTATCATTCCAAATTTTTATTGAATAAGATTATCAAACTGAACCCACCTTAAGGGTGCATTATTACATGGAATATAAGAGTCATAAAATTATTTTTGTAAAAAAAAAATATTATAAAAAATGGTATTTAATATGTTATTAATATAATTAGTATATTAAAGACATTTTTAAAATTTTACATAAATAAATATATTATATTTTTTTAATTATAATATATGTTAAGACTTTAAATTATTTTTTTAATGGTTAAAAATAAATGCTTAAATTTTTAGAGTGGAAACTCACCCTTAGTTAATACATGGTGATAAAGCTTTCGAGGAAGTGCTAAAAGTAATGTTGTTTTTTCAGCTCTTAAAGAACCCATAAGTAGGATAACCTTAGAATTTTAAGTTCTAACATGTTCTTTATCAAATTAAATTCTACTGAATTTGAGTAATTTATGACAACTTCATTATCATAAGCTTTCAAATCAAATTCTCGTATAAAAAATTAAAGCTCAAACTCGAATCAAGATTATAATATCTCAATCAAATACTCGTAATCAAATTAGATAATATATTTAAAGAGGGTAAAGTACACAAATAGTCTCCCTATTATATGATACTACTTTATTAAGTCTCTCGACTATTAAAAGTTATAAAATGGTCACTCAACTATTCATTATGTTCCAAACTTGTCCTTTTTCATTAAAAATTTGATGGTATTCTTCTTAGAACGTTAACCCGCTGATTGATATGATAAAATATAATCTCATAATCTCAAACGACTATCGTATCTCAGTCATCATGTTAACGTCCGACTTAGATAATTGTCATTTTTTAACAGAAAATGACGAGTTTGAAACATAATGAATAGTCATATGACCATTTTATAACTTTTAATAATCAATGAACTTAACAATGTAACATTTTATTGTCAAATGATTATTTCGTAACTTTTAATAGTCGAGATACTTAATAAAGTAGTACCCCTATAATTGGAGACCATTTGTATACTTTATCCTTTAAAAAATATAGAGAAATCATAAATATAATATTAATAAAACATTAAATATAAATTACTATTTAAATATATAAAATGTTATTTAAACATGAGCCTAATTATTTAGCCCAATAGAGCATCTTGGTTTTTATTGTGAGAACTATGGCATATGCTGCAGTGGAGATATAACTCGTCATCTCAGCGTGACGAGTTTCATGAGATATATATTTTTTTATGGGCCGTGGGATGTGAGTCCCAAAGGTCGAATACATTTAGTATATTTTCAGGGACTCTTCATACCCTCGTGACGAGTCCCAATAAAAAATATATTTTTTAGAATTTTAAAAAACATTGTAATATATATATATATATATAGTATTTTAATGGACACGAAATGCGTCATGCCGGTGTGACGAGTTCTAATAGGTAAAATTTTGAAGTTTTCGATTGTTGGGGTGACCTGGCGAACATGCAATATTTTTTTTAAATTCAATGGAACTCGTCGCTCTTCCAACGACTATTTTGGGAGATTGTTTTAGTATAAATAGAGGTTTAGGGTGAAAGTTTTGATTTATGATAAGTGAGAAAAAATTGAGAATATCAAATAATGTGGTCGTCAGAAAAATTTGGGAATGATTTGTCTAATGATGTTTATAGGTTTGACAATACCAATTTGAAGATCGACGATTCAGATTCAAACTCTTCTTTAAATGAAAGTGGGAAAAGGGGGCAATAAAGTATATAGTTGAGGAGCATAAGAAAAAGAAAATAAAAATGAAAGAGGCGAAGAATAAGAAGTATGAAGATTTACCAAAACACTATAGCAAACTACTCGTTGAGAGGGAAGAAAAATTTAAAAAATTTAGTATAAAAATTGAGAATAAGAAGAAGACGACGAAAGAAAAATACGAAGATATTTTAATTCGACGTAGTGAACGCATTAAAGAGATATCTAAAAATATAGAAAATTGAAGTTGGGAATTAATTTTGTCGAAAGATTGAAATTATTTACATAACTTCATCATTGGGAAAAAAAGGCACGGGAAAGCCTGTTTTGTCAAGCGGCTATGGTGTACGAACGCCGTCCGTACCTTGTCTTAATCATTAATATTAATATTAATATTAATATTAATATACTTAATTAGTATTAAGAACCAAAAATTAGTGGTCCCTAATTTCACGCTGTTTCCACGTGATTGTTCGATAATTATGACGAAGTCACTTTGGTCTAGGGGTTAGTGGAGTCATTTATTTACCAATTTAATCTACCTAATAAAGTAAATAGACTATTGGTCAAAAAATAAATAAAGAAAAAATATATATTCATTGTATTTGACGATTTTGGGTTTTTCATTCATTGAATGTAATTATGGTAATATCTAATTCATTTTAAAATAGGATGTATTAATAATTAGGATAAAATATATAAATAGTCATTCAAATATGTTAAAATGATTTTTTTTGTTATTAAATTTTTAAAAATCATAAAATAATTATTAAATTTATTGAACTATTGCAAAGTACCCTTTACACGTTATAAAAAAACGATAAAATTGGATATGTTTGTGAACCATTTTGTAATAGATTGATAAATTTAATAATTATTTTGAATAGTTTATTAAAGTTAATATCATTTTGTTACTTTTTGAGAAGTTTAATGATCATTCTCTAACTTTTATAATTTTCAATGACCAAAAACAACATTTCAACATAGTTTAAAGACTATTTGTGTAATTTACCCTAATAATTTTGTTTACATTGATTATCAAAATTTCCTATAAGCTTGTATGCCATGCATAAATTGCGAGGTTAATCCCTAATCTAATTAATTAATCTAATAATTTTAAAAATTTAAAATCTTAATCCAAAAGGCGAACTCATTAATAAAATAAGAATTCAAAAGGCAAACTCGTTAATAAAAGCGAGTGTTTTCTAGAAATTTTACATAACTATGTCTATAAAATATGTGTACATTAGTAGTTGAAAAATCTTTTGAATTGATTATATCTTATAATTATTAAATTTAATGAACTATTGCAAAGTACCCTTTACACGTTATAAAATAACGATAAAATTGGATATGTTTGTGAACCATTTTGTAATAGTTTGATAAATTTAATAATTATTTGAATAGTTTATTAAAGTTAATATCATTTTGTTACTTTTTGAGAAGTTTAATGATCATTCTCTAACTTTTATAATTTTCAATGACCAAAAACAACATTTCAACATAGTTTATAGACTATTTGTGTAATTTACCCTAATAATTTTGTTTACATTGATTATCAAATTTTCCTATAAGCTTGTATGCCATGCATAAATTGCGAGGTTAATCCCTAATCTAATTAATTTAATCTAATAATTTTAAAATTTTAAAATCTTAATCCAAAAGGCGAACTCATTAATAAAATTAGAATTCAAAAGGCAAACTCATTAATAAAAGTGAGTGTTTTTTTTTAATTTTAAATAATTACATCTATAAAATATGTGTACATTAATAATTGAAAAATCTTTTGAACTGATTCTATCTTATAATTAATCATATTATAATTATAAAAGACAGCCAAATATAAGTTTATACATGGTGGAGGAGGAAAAAAAATGTAAAAGATATTACAAAGGCAGATGGGACGTATGTGACAAAATATATCCATGCCTTCCATCAACCTCTATAATACACGTACGAATGACATGAAATAGTAGCTAACAAACGATTTTCCTAATTATGTGCTAATGTGGATGTAAACGTAAGTGATCAAATATTATTATATAATATACTTATTTGCAACAAAATTGCTGTCTTTGTTTGGTTTTTCACAAATTATTTCCATATAAACACGTATTTTAATCAAATATTGTTACAAATTATTATAGCATGTATTTTTTGGAATACATGCTATAATAATTTTTAAATTACAAACTTGTCTTAAATCATTTGGAATACAATAGATAGAGAATAATGTAATTTTTATTAATAATTTGTGTTTTATCTATCTATTAATTAATTAATAGATATAGGAAGAAAAGGGTTATTTATTACAAAAGACAATCGATATCGGCCGCATACGTTACTACTTAAGTGATTTTTAATTCAATAATGTAATATATTTAAGACAGAAGGGTAACTTTTTCCTATCATATTTTTGCATCAATTTAGTCATCGAAGTTACTCTATTGCATTATTATTTACTCTACCCCTAACTTAAATCATAAAATATAAATCTTAAACCCTAAAACATAACTTCATAACCTCTAAATCATAAGTCCTAATCCTAAACCCTATCTTAAGGTTTATAATTTAGGGTTTTAAGTTATGGATAAGATATATAATGATGCAATTAAACAACTTTGAGGGCTAAAATGATGTGAAAATACGATAGGGGCGAAAATGATAACTTGGGTCTACTATAGGGCAATGGTGACCCTTAAGCCTATATTTAAATATTAAATTATTCATAATTTACACGTATGTGATATCAATTAGGAAAATTTTACGATGCTCGACGAGCGCCGTTGAGCACCAGTAACAATGAGCACCGTTAATTTAATTTATACAAATTTAAATTTTTAAGGACTCTATGTATAATTGTAAATTATTTAAAAATTTAAAAGCAAATTAGTTAAAATAAAAATATTTATTATATTATTTTTCATTGTCTTTTTTTTTCCAGTAAACTATATCAGTGACTACCTAACCATTGTCCTTTTTCATTTTGATCACCATTTATGAAATTTTGTCAATCAAGTCACTAAACTATTTAAATACATTCAATCAAGCCACTTGTCGTTAACAATTAACGGAAGTGTTGATGTGACAGTTAATAAAATTTATAAAATTTATAAAATTATACATTTAGTCATTATTACTTACACGATCTATCAAATTGGTCATATTTTGAAATTAATTAAATATATTTTATCCTCCAATCATATAACTTCAAATCTTTTATATTGAAATATTAACAAATGATACATAGAGAATTATCCTCCAATCATATAACTTCACATTTTTGAATTATAATTTGATGATTTAAAATAAATAAGGGAAATAAAAAAGAAAATCGGTGGATCAACAACGAAACATGTTTGAGATGATTATGTAGTTGTTGATATCGATATGTATACAATAAACCAAGTTTCACGTGGTATTTTTTTTAGTAACAATACTTATAATATTTTATATTATTTTGATGTTTTTTTATTTAATATTGTTTTACATCTATATCTATATGTCTCATATATATTGAGCTACAATTTTGATGTTTATTAAGATATATTTTAAAATTTTCTTAAAAGAAAGTAAAATATTATTTGTTTTATCATTGAACTTCTTAAAAATTAATTGTTATTATTTGAATAAAAATTTTATTTTTTTAAAAAATCTATTTAGTGATTAGACAATTGACATGATAAAATCATCAAATTATAATTCTCTGTGTATCATTTGTTAATATTACAATATAAAAGATTTTGAAGTTATATGATTGGAGGATAAAATATATTGAAATAATTTAAAATTATGACCAATTTGATAGATTGTGTAATTAATAACGATTAAACATGTAATTATACAAATTTTATTAATTGCCACATCAGCACTTCCGTGAATTGTTAATAGCAAGTGGCTTGATTGAATGCATTTAAATAGTTTAATGACCTGATTGATAAAATTTCAAAAATGATGGTCAAAATGAAAAGGAAAATAGTTAGATGATCACTGATATAGTTTACCCGAAAAGATTATGAAAAATAATATAATGAATATTTTATTTTAACTAATTTATAATTATATGTTAAGTTTTTTAAAAAATTTAAATTTTTATAAATAAAATTATAATATTCATCGTTAGTGATGTTCAACAGTACCAGTCGAATATAAAAGAATCATCTTAAATAATCTCAACAACATAAAAGGGGAAAATAAAATCAATCTCAATTACAAGGTCAGAAAAAGTAGTTGCGGTTTTTCGGGTGCAAGAGGCGAATAATGGAAAGTTTATGTCTTGCCACGTGGATGAAACTGGAACCAGTCGATGAAAATGCAATGGTGTAGATTCAAAGCTTTAGATTATTGAATTCACTGACACTGGAAGAGAACTGTAGTGAACTGCCCACAGACATTTTCTTCCGATCCCTGTCTCTTTTCTTTTCAATCCTCTGTCCCTCGACAAAAGTGAAGATTAATAGCAGAGTTTTGGGTCTAAATGTCTAATTACGGTTTAAAACCTCTACATATTTAAATTTAAGATTTAATAATTTATTTAATATAAATTTTGTTGATAATTTTCTCACAGAAAATATAACTCGACTAATTTTCTTACAGAAAAAAACAAATCATCACCCTCAATATCAACAGTAAATTAAAATTAAAATTTTATGATTTAATCTGATGAAATTTTTATGATTTAATGTGAAGTGATGCAATTTTTATGATTTTTATATAAATTTTGATATAATAAAATTTTAATCTATTTATGTTTTTATGTCTAAGATTTCACCTAAAATATATGTTGATTTTATTTTTCTTATTTTTGTTTTTTTATCATTGTTTTTCTTTTACATTTTGTAATGATTAAAAAATAAGTTATATAAATTAAAATTAATGGATAAATAAAAATTAGACCCTTGTTTTGATATTTGGTATGATTTTGAAGGGGAGTGGTTTTTTTTTTTTTTTTTTTTATAAATGAGTGGAAAGTGCAGCAGGGAGCGGAGGGCAGTTCTCATGGCGGCGTTGCAGGGGCTTAAATTCCGTGCATTATTGCCTAAGAACTGAAGGGATAGAGAAAACCATCGTTGTTCTCTTTATTTTATTTAACCCTAAAACGAAAATCTCAACTATTTTTCATTTTTAACCTCTAAAGAAAACAGCCAAAGATCGTAGAAGAAAGAAAACAGGCTCTGTACTTAAAATTCTAGCGGTTCCAGAGGTCAGAAACAACAAAATCGGGTCAAAACGAAACACTCCTAGACTAACAGTGGTCTTTAAAAAATCACCAGAAAAAGCTTCCTCCATTGAAACACTAGCTCAGCACGCTAGTGATCTGGGTGGGGTGAGAGTGGGGGACACACTAAATAGGGTGTTTCTGCTATGGGATTTTGGCCCAAATTGAGGAGGGTTTCAGATTTCGGGTGTAACAAATGGCCGGCTTCTTCTATCTAGGCGGACGAGAAGGAGTAGCAGCAGCAGCTGCCAACAAACAAGAAGGAGAAGATAAAGAAGAGAGTCTATATTTGTATAGAAACGAGGAGATCTACAACAACAACAACAACAAAGGGTTTGAGATATGGCCGCAGTATTATTACCAACAGCAGCAAAACATAAGCCACTACTCATTTGGAGCGGGTACCAGCCAAAGAACCACTGGGTTTAACTTATCCGATGACTCATCTTCGAGATCGGCGGGGTTCACGATTATGAGACAAGGAGGGATGAGCTGCCAGGATTGTGGGAACCAAGCTAAAAAGGATTGTGCTCATTTGAGGTGCAGGACTTGTTGCAAAAGCCGAGGGTTTCAGTGCCAGACGCACGTCAAGAGTACTTGGGTTCCCGCTGCTAGAAGGCGGGAGAGGCAACAACAGCTCGCAGCTTTGCAACCACAGCACCAAAATCAACAACAACATGAGTTTCGAGGAGAGATCACCAAAAGGCAGAGAGAGAATCAAGGCGTTCCCTCTCTTACCTGCACATCAGGTAAAACAATTGTAGTTTACGATACAAACAAAGATGAAAAATCAAAGCCAGAATGATGGTGAATTTTAAAGAACTTTGTGTTTCTAACTTAAGCTAGACAAACTCTAATTTATTGTAATGTTTTTGAGGAATCGATTCTTTTAACTTAAGACCGTATCATTTGCGTGTGAGCAAGTCCACCTCCATCGTCCATAGTCACCCGACCACCTACCTGCTACTTTTCCTTTTCTTTTCTTCTTCTTTTTTTCCCATTATTTCCGCCACTGTTTGATGGTAAAACTGACGATGAATTCCCAAAATATTCGGAAATAATTCAAAGAAAGTCTCTCTTTCTGCTTTTCTTTTCATTTTATTAACTTTACCTTATTAAGTTTTTTACACTATGAAAAAATTAGGGTTGGAACTGGGTCAATTCCCTCCCGAAGTGAGTTCAGAAGCAGTGTTCCGCTGTGTGAAAGTAAGCGCTATAGACGACGTAGACGAGGAATTCGCTTATCAAACGGACGTGAGCATCGCCGGGCATGTGTTCAAAGGAATTCTCTACGATCAAGGCCCAGAAAATCGTTACACCGGTGGCGGTGAAAGCTCTCGGCGACTTAATCTAATCACAGCAGCAGCTACGACGACGACCCCAGTTTCTAGTTCGAGCAATCCAGGCACGAATATGCTGGACCCTTCGGTCTACCCAGCTCCACTCAACGCTTTCATTGCTGGTACGCATTTCTTCTCACCTCCAAGGTATTGATTTAGGGCCACTCTATCCTTCCTTTCAGCAGAAACCTTGCACTTGTCAGATTCATCGTTTATTATTGGTTTTTTTCCTTAGCTACTAGTATGTTAAATGTTAACACCCAACGAACTAGACAGCATATAATTTAAATGAGAATAGAAACTGAGAATACATATGAATTGGGGGATGTTGATTTTTGTTTTCTAATTTCATTTCAGATTTTTAGTAAATTTTTTATACGACCAATGGATGAGTAGTAGTACTCGTTTACTTTATTTCTGTTGTTTCGACTTGAGTGTACTTTATTAGTGTAGCATGTGGATGTGTGCTTTATTTTTTTTATTTCTTGCTTTGTTGGGTTGTTGATTGATCTTGAATCTGCTTGCAAAGAAATGGGACGAGAAAATTAGATTTCGTGTAGGGCAGAAAGCCAGAAACAATGAGTTCTCAAAACCCTTTTTCTTTAATTTTTAAATCTCTCTAAACATGAAAAGAAAGAAAGAAAATATTTATACAAAGTCGGATTCAGATTTCACAGTGGATAGGTATCTACTTTCGAAAAATTGTGGATCCACCACTCAACATATTTTCCATACGTATAAACGTATTAAGCATTTATATCAGCCATTTATCTCCGGAAAAAAAATTCAAAATTGAGCCAGTTGAATAGGACGTGCATGGGGTTGTGACCCACTAATGGAATGCATAGCTTTCCTGATAAATTTTAATGCTTCACTGCAAATCATATGCATGTGATTTATAGTCTGAGACTGATGATGTAGGCTACGGTACGTAAGGTGTTAATGGATATCTATGGAGATGCTTCTGTTCGGTAGGCTTCTTGAATTATCATGGAGAAGAACACAAGAAACTCAAAGCTCAAGCAACTTTCCTATGTTTTGTAGCTTCTGATTCTAAAACATGTGCTCTCATCATTCGATCTTGAAGATATTGCACCTCTTTTAAACGACCAACTTTTCTTAAGTCGATGTTGTTTTCGTTGCCTTTAGTAAGTTTCATGTAGGGTTTTGTAGAAGATAAGCAAGGTTAGCATGAATGTAAGGACGGATGCATGGTCTTATAGAATAAAATTTTAAAATTTTAGAGAAATAAAATCATGTTATGAGAGAGAATACATAGAAAACCTAATAAAATATACAATAATTAAAAAAAAATCAAGTGACGAGGGGCTCAATCCATCCTATAGAAAAAGACTTGACCTAGAACCATCTTTTCTACCATCTATTTTCATAGGAAAAAGGATAAGAATAATAACAAAATTATGGTATTCGTTGGAGGTAATAATGTGGGATAATGATTAAATTAATGCATCATTTTGCTAAGATTAACTTCAAAAATTTCAAATTATTATTAATAATATTTTAGTTTTTTGAAATCGTTTAAACTAATGTGTATTTAATACAATATCATAAATATTAATTAATTTACTAATAGTACTTATTTGCAAAATTCAATCAGGCAAGGCAATGTACGATATTTAATATAAAGAGCAGGGTGCCCCTACCTTAACCTTAGCAACACGAAATATTTATGATTAGTGGTTTTAGATCCCAAGGTCATTTCCTAACCATAAAAGCTGCCAAACTTAATTGATTATGTGCCCTAGAATTACTTTACCAGTTCAATTCATTGACAAATAAAATTATGAATTTGGCATATTTAGAAGTGGCTACCTGTTATCGATTAATTTAATTAATTTATTGTCTTTGAAGCCAATTTGATCTATAATGGATATGACTCCATTAATGAAGTTATTATTACACCTTTAATATCATCGTTATTTTTTTTAATATTTTATTGCATGAGATCTTAAGAATTATCTATCCCATAGATTTTGTCGAAATATTTCATACGTTCAGTAGGTTAATAAAATATATTAAAAACGCCTTAAGAAATGTTAGTTCATAACTTCAAATTCTGTTAAAGATTTATTATTATAAAGATATTATACATGAATATATTTTAAAATAATGTCAGAGTCCGATATATTTGTATATAACATAAAACTTTTAATTTCACGTATCTTTTAGATCATATTAAATAAGTGTAAATAGATGATTATGTTTATATTTTTATAAATATTTTTTTATTTTTTAATATTAATTTTGTTTATCTAATTTTTACTCATTTAATAAATCTAAAATATATAAAACTAACAAATTCTATACGGTATGAACATATCTTGCATCTTTAATTTAAAATATGAGTATGCAATTTTATATATAGTAACATCCTAACATTTATTTTAATCGGACAATAGTATATGATTGATTGGATTGGTAATCAAATTCATATTTACTTAATAACCTTTGGTGGGATAGGGAATTTTTGTAAATGACACCACCCTGAGATGACATTCACATGTGGGCTGCCGCATGCTTTGGCAGCTCAATGACACGACTTGGAGTTGACTCTCATCATCAAAAATTAGATAATCCCAAGAATATGGTACATAATTCTTCTTTGATAACACTTTCATTGCACCCATAAACCCTGAAAACTTGTTTTAGGATACGAGCAAGGTCGATATAAGGTTTTAAGTTTAAGTTAAATATATAAAATTTTAAAAGAAAATAAGTAGATAAAAACATATTTTAAAAACTATAAAATATATCTAATATATATATATATATATAAATGTAATTCTTTTTAGAGAATAATTGTCTTTACATGCCCCACTTAAGTCCATCACTGGATATGAGTTAACAGATTAAGCAGTCAGTTTTCTAATTTAAAATAATTCACATACCTTAAAAATGGCTGTCCCTTTTTCCCATATGTATGAGGAAAGGACAGGTTAGATAGTAGGTTACCCCCAACACCAAGTTGAGAGCAGCTTCCGTAAGAAACTTCCAAATTATGAAATGCCCTCCGTGGAACTCGATCCCACGACCTCAAGGTTAAAAACCTTGTGTTTTACCAACTAAGCTGGATGATCATTTGATATTCGTTTACCTAATTTAGATGTATGTGTATTTAGGAATGGACATATAATTTAATATTAGGTTGAGTTTTAAAAATTTTAAGAATATATGAATTTATAAAATTTTAAAAGATGAATCTATATTATTAATAAAAAAATATATACAATAATTCAAAATTTTCAAGGAGACAATTGCGTGTCTACCCCTGTCCATCCATGTGTGTCTCCTGGTTGGCATAATTAGAAAGCAGGATTGATGAATTGGTTAATGATTATCCAGCTTAAAGATGAGTTATGGTTTTGGGGCAATAATAAAATCAGAAAAGATGCTTTGTTTGCTCTTCATCTTGTCTGAGAGAAAAGATATATGATGGGTAGTAGGGAGGGCATAGGTGTGTGTATTTTGAGTAAAACGAAAAGGCCCATTACCTGACCAAAGCTAACATTGAGATTGTGGTAATCACTGTTCGTCAACAGCCACAGAGCTGCTATATTTCGTTCTGGGAACTTCCCTAATTACCGATTCCTCTGCATCGTATGACATGGTTGGTCCTATTTATCATTTGGCTAAAAGATATCACACCTCATTCACTTATTAGTAACATCATAAACGACTCATCTAATTTCAAAAAATTATAGTCTAGTTATCCAATTAAAATCTTGTTACAATCCAGCCACTCTATTAAAAATGAAACACAGGTATGATATAATAATAGAATTTAGTTTCCAAAATGTATACATTCTAGTAATGGTTCTAATTTAAAATAATTCACTAAATGTATCCTTTTATACTTAAAAATCATACCGATTTAATCTTTATTTTCCCCTCAAATTACTCATTCTTCTCCCAAATTGCTTTTGCTTCATCATTTATTATCATCTATTGACACTTGATTAAATGTCAAACCATATATAAAAAAGTCGTCTAATCCTAAAAAAATATGGAAAAGAAATAATGTAATTAATATTTTATTTTAAATAATTTACCTTTAAATTTTTAACTAACTTATAATTATTTGTTGAATCCTTCAAAATTTTAATTTTTTTATAAATTAAATTAATGGTGCTCAACGGTATTCATCGTTAGCGGTGCTCGACGAGCGTTACAAAATTTTCCCTCTAATAAATATGATAAAATCAATACAAATCCTTGATAGAATATGTCTAACCTTAAAAACTATTATGAAATATAAACAGTGAAGAACAAGTAATTGGAGAAAAAAATAAAGAATAAATTGACATAAATTTTAAATATAAAAATTTAATTTTTTTTAATTAGCTCTAAAATAGATAGAACATATAGATTCTAGAGACTAAAACTATTATTATGTAAAGGCTCGTCAGACGTTAGTTTCATTTTTAATGGAGGAGTGACTTGATTGTAACTTCTTAAAATTAGGTGATGCTTTTATAACTTGAAAAATAACTGAGTGGTTTTGGTTGTATTTTACTCATATCCTTATTATGCTAGCGGGAAGGAAAAACAAAGGGCCAAAAGAGTAGCATGTAGGGTTTCCGGGAGTAGGGCAAAATATAGGGATGTGAAGAAAGGGTTTTGGCATGCGAATCTGCTGGTGGTATATTTTGTGTGGGGGGTGGGGGGGTGGGGTTCTTTTGCTGCAAATTGTGTGGTCCTATAACTCAGTTTTTGTTTCATGAGCAAGGCAGATCGTTGAGATTATCTATGAAGAAGAAAAAGAGAGTCTCTGTTTGCATGTAAAAGCTAAGCTCCTTGCATGCACTGCAGGGTGCAGCAACGCCAGCTACTCAATCAATAGCGTGAGGATTTCATAAGCAAAAGCCGCCATATTCCTTCCCCCCCCCCCCTTATATTTATCTTTACCACTAGCAGTACCCTAAAAGGTTAAAGCAAACCTGCTTTAAATTGGATATATATATATATGGCAAAATAATTGTGAGATAATGGTTTGAAAAAAATTGGTTTATTTAGTGTTGGTGGAATTAATTGCTGAGATGGTTTAATTGTTATAGTGTCAGTAGGAAATCATGCGAACCATATGATGTTTTTGAGAAGACTCTCGGAGAATTCAAGATCTTTCGAAAAGCACATGAAAGACACAATGTCTTTCCCAAGTCTATATGTGGTCAGAACACCAAATATTACAGAGATTTCGTGAGTTGAAAATTATATAGTCTAGAGGTCGTCGGGTAATCTAGTTGGCTTCATGAAGTCGACAGGTGATCATGACATTTTTCAACGTATACAATAACAAATACCCTAGTTGTTAAAATAATTTTTCTTACCTCTTATACGAGCAAATCCTCCCCCAACATTATTTAAACAAATTTACCATTCTA
The DNA here is from genome assembly GCF_006381635.1 of Hibiscus syriacus. Lineage (NCBI taxonomy): Eukaryota > Viridiplantae > Streptophyta > Magnoliopsida > Malvales > Malvaceae > Hibiscus > Hibiscus syriacus. The sequence goes on along the minus strand of NW_024063116.1, from coordinate 538,303 downwards.
TATATGTACTCATAATTTTATATTTAAGTATGTGATACATCCACGATGTCAAACAAATTAAAATTGTTTGGACCTCTGTCAAAGTAACTTAAATTTTCTGAAAACATGTTTAACAAAATAAAATATGTTCCTATAAAGATTTATAAAAAAAGTAATCCCCTAATTAATTTGAATATCTTATCAATAATATATGAAAAGATGGGATGGGCTATAAGGAAAATTAAGGAGAATTATTTGCTAGCCTAGTTGCGCCCATATATATGGGTCATTAAAAGGTTCAATGAGACTCGAGTCAAGATCCTAATGGTCAATAAATTTCGGCCTTATGGGCATATTGTTCTACTTACTTGATCGTTAGCTCTGTGAGACTAATATGGCCTTAAATCTCGGATTTTTCTTTAAATTTTGAAAGAAGCCCGACTACTAATTTCAATTTTGATGGCCTTTCGATCCAAAGAAAGATAAATTATACATGCTCGATTTATGACGCACCCTTGGGTGAAAAGAATAAAATTTAGGATAAACTACATTCATAGTTGTGTAATTTTTAGTATACACAAAGACTCGAATTTGAAACTTGTTTTAGTGATATTAAGTTGCTTACTAAACATTATAATCTTATATTAAAATGTAAAATTACATCGTATAATCTTAGATAACACCGGCCCAACGATGTAGAGCGAGTTGTGAACGCAACATAATGCCTGGAAATGAGCCCTTGCCGAGAGTGAATGGCCAACGCTATGTCCCCCACCGATTCTTCTTCGCGGCCAACCCCAAGATGATTAGCATCTTGACAATGACCAACTAGGAATCTTCTTTGTCACCCTTTAAAAGACCTTTCGTTTTTTCCCAAAAGATTCCATACCATCTCCTCAGACAAACATCGAACGATTGAGCTTTGGCTACTGATCAACTTGCCCTTTAATTGGACAATGTTTTGGCATTTGATGGAGTTGGAGGGTGTCCCACTTAAGGGTCCCCTCTCTTTCAACTTAAAGAGAACGGCAATGGAGACGTTGTCACTCCCATGAACGTGGATGCTTAAAGTGGACCAAGTGGGAAACCAATTACCACTGAAAGAGATGGAAAATAAAAACTAAGCAAAAGAGTCAAAAGATGGTTTGATTACAATATTGGAAGCCCACCATTTGTATTGATTGCTTTACCACCTTTATATATTAGATATTGATTCATGTTTATCTTTACAATGTACTTGAAATCGTTTCGTTTCTTCGTCTGTCCCTTCGGTTTTCGGATTTGGGCTCCTATCATTGACTGAATAAATATAAAAGAAGTTAACATTTTGAATTTAAAATTGAAAATACAATTAAAGAAATTCTATATATATATATATATATATATATATATATATATTTGCTAATTATTTTATTCTTTATTGATTGGAACTGATCTCGTTGAGTTGGTTGGTTAAAATTATTCCCATCAGCTAACTTGCATGGATATCACTCGGAGCATGAACTTCAAAAATAATAAGTATGCATTTCAATGAATCAAATCACTCATTTTTTCTTGGATTGGATAAGAATAAAGTAAATAACATCTCATTTTCTTAATTATTCCTCGTGAGTAGATTTGTTTTAGATTGATTTTATATAAATTGAATTTCCCTCTTTTACTATCCGTAACCAAATAGTTGGTGAGATTTATTCTAGTATATCATAAAAAAATTAAATCTTTTGAATCAAAATTATGACACAAATTCGACAAAAGAAAAAAAAAATCAAAGTTTAAAAGGATCAAAACTCTAAATCATCTAAATTCAGAATAATTTAAATAAATATTTCGAAAATGATATGAACTTAAGATGATCCCATTTAAAAATTCGATTAACAAACTCAAATAACTTAAACTTAAAATTACTCAAAAGATGAACCCACTGAGTTGCTTTAAGAGGTAAGAGGAAATGTTATTATTGTTAAAGGGCTTGAGCCCGAGTAGTTGTGTCTTAATAATGTATGTGAGTTGTTACAAATTAATTTTTTGGGTAAACTACAAATTTAGTATATAAACTATTAGTTTTGTTTTATTTAGTACCTAAACTTTCATTTGATTTAAAATCATACCTAACGTTTATTTTTTTTTCGTTTTGGTACCTTGCCGTTAAAAACTTAGCGAAACTGTTATACCATGACACTTTTTATGGGTAGATTACATCATTCATCACTCAACTATCTTCTCACTCTTATTTTGGTCATTGAGATTTATATTTTAATTAATTACTTAACTTTCAAATTACTCTTAATTTAACATCTCTAACTTTTAATTTTATTTTTTTATTTTAATTATATATTAATAAAATATGTCATGTCATAAAAATTAGTAATAAAATAAATTAGAGTGATTAAAACATGAACAATTTGAAAGTTGAGTAGTTAAATTGAAAATTTTAAATTTTAGTGACTAAAATAGGAGTGAGAAGATAGTTAAGTAATTAATGATGTAATTTTTTTGAAAGGTTGCTTTGTATTATTTATTGCAAAGAACATACAAAGCAGGAACATCGGTGAGTGACTCATTAAAAAACCTCCCTAAACCTATTTTGGAGGGAAAAGAGTGCACCAACCCAATGTTTAAAAACAATCAAAATGTTTGAATGACCATACCACCAAAGAATGTAATTTACCCATAAAAGAATGTCATGTGCACCAGTTCCGTTAAGTTTTTAACGATAGACACTAAAATGAAACAAGTAAACTTTAGGTATGATTTTAAAAGGTATAATGCCAAAATTACCCCCAACATTTACTAAAATGTTCATTTTGCTCTATATTCTATTTTTTGGTGTATTTTAGCCCCCCATCGTTTCATTTTATAGAAAAAATACCCATAAAATTTGACAGAATAATTACTTTGTCCCTTGTTTTTTATGGGACATTTTAGCCTTCAACATTTCATTTTAGGTTAAAAAGGCTCCTATTTTAGAGTGTTAATCGTTGTGTTAACTAATAGTTTTCATCTATAGAGATTAGATGGAGCTTTTTGCCCTAAAGTGAAATGTTGAGGCCAAAAAGCTTCAAAAAAAAAATAAGGGCTAAAATGACCAATTTGGTATATGTTGGGGCCATTTTTGGTATTATGCCATTTTTAAACAAATATAATTTACCCTAATTGTTTTTAGTAAATACTACACTTCAAACTATTAAAAGAAAGGGTAAATTACACAAAAGGTCTCCCGACTATAGGGTACTCCTTATTAATTCATTTGACTATTAAAAGTTACAAAATGATCATTCAACTATAGAATGTTACTTTGTTGAGTCATTTGACTATTACAAGTTACAAAATGGTCACTTTATTGTTCAAATGTATCAAACTCGTCCTTTTCTATTAAAAAGTTAATGTTATTCTGAGTTGAACGTTCTATGATATGATAAAATCTAATTCTACTATCATTTCTCAATCATCATGCAAACAACATTTTATAGTCGAACTATATTTTATAACTTTAAATAGTTGAGAGACTAAATAAAGTAATATTCTATAGTCGAATGATACTTTATAACTTTTAATAGTCAATGACTAATAAAGTAATATCCTTTACCCTAGGAAAATACTTAAAAAATTTAAAATCTGAACTAGTCTAATTGTTTTTCGAATTGATATCTATAACCCAAAAAATATTCCTTTGGCTTTGGGGTCCAATTTTTCAATGGAGTCAAGTTGTGTGCTTTATTTTTCTATTACCCGTAATCATGAAATCGGTTGTATAATTGCATAAAACAGGGGAGACAAGAGGTGTTGTAGACAAGACTATTCAAAGCTATCAATAACAGCCTTGAAAAAGTTTCATCGATTTTTTATATATACGCACACATAAGTACGAGTGAATGTTCGATCGAGTCGAATAAATTTTTTTTAAATTATTCGAGTTAACGAGTCTTATTTTACAATTCGGATTTTATTTAAAAAAATTTCGAGTCAAATCGATTCGAATTCAGTCAATTTTTCAAGTTTCTATTTAAATTTAATTTTGAATATTTTAAATATTATAATATTATTTGATTCTAATTTAAGGAACTTTTTATAACCATATATACAATACAAATATATTTATTCACATTTTTTTCCATACATATACATATATCATACAAAGTCTAAGGACTTGACACTAACTTAAAAATAAATTCACTAATTACTAAAAGATTTCGAGTTATTCGAGTTGCATTTTTAAACTCGATTTGAATTTGAATTTTTTTGAGTAGATTCGATTTTATAAAATTACAACTCGAAATCAATTAGAGTCAAGTTTTTTTTAGTCGAATCGAGTTAAAATTTTGATTTTTCGAGTCGAATCAAGTTTTGATCACCTTACACACCAGGGGAAGGTCCAAGCTGACCGGCTGCGTGTTAAACTAGATTCTATGTAGGATGAGAGCGTTCCCTAATAAAATTGCAAAAAGTTCTGGACATTTGAGACTGACCGATTGATTTTTTTCACAAAAACTCAGGCAAATTTTTAACCTGAGGTAGAGAGTAAAAGAAACCTACATATAAATAATTAAATAATTGACAACGTATTTACTTTGTACATATAGTTATTCGAATTTATTATATATAAAAAATACTATTTTTTATTATTAAGATTATAAATAATTACTATAAATCAAATATTATAGAAATCTGTTTTAACCAAATTTTATTATTTTTTAATATTAAAATTTGAACTATCGATTTTATTTAATAAATTTAATAATCTATCTCATTATATTGTGTAACAAAATAGATATTAATATATATTATATTTCGTATATGATTCTTTTCAAAAAATATTATATTAGTAAATTAATACTCCTAACTTATCTCCTTTATTGAATTACATTATATAAGTCAGTTTGTTAACTAATAAAATCATTTTTATATTAAATTTAGGTTATGTTGCCCATTTGTATTCCTTCTCCATTTGAATTTTTATATGACTTAATTTATTTAAATTGTTTAATTTGATTAATCGGTCAAATTAATTAAAACAACTTTAATATGTTAATACTGGTTTTTGTGTTTGATTATTGGTAAAAGAAATTGACACCTCAATGAACCGGTCAAATGAACATCCGTTTCAATCATGCATCGATGCCTAACGGTAATGAATGAGAGAATAGGGGATTGGTTTAGGGATCGACACGGGTCGGAGCAGGCCGATTTTATTGTCGTCTCCATCTCGAACTAAAAATATATACATAAAATATGACCTCGTCATGTCCCGATAAATTTTAAGATTTTTCTCGTTCTGGATCCGCTCCAAATTTTAGATTAAAATCTTAAACCCCGACCCGACCTAATTTAAATATATTATTTTTAAAATAATATATTCTATAATAATATATTTATAATTATTTTTTATATTTTAAAGGTTAAATTAATATACTTTATAATAAATTTTTATATTTTAATAATTAAATAATATATTTTAATATATATATATATATACAAAGTAATCGAGTTGGGCCAAGTTGGTGATTTTTCACCTTAAACTTGATCTCGTATCCCGTCCTAAAATTTTATACTATATAACTTGTCTCACCCTGAGTCCCGAGATTTCAAAAAAAAAAAGAGAAAATAACCTCAGTGACCAAAAATGCCTTATAATATACGATTTTAACCAACTTTTTTTGGATTTGCCAAAATGACCAACAAAATCGCAATGCGAAATAAAAAATCGCAACGCGATATCCAGAATCGCAAATCAGTTCCCGAAATCGTAACGCAATTATGAAGAATCGTAATGCGATAGTACAAATTAGCATTGCGATTTTCCAGAATCGCAACGCGAATATGAAAATCGCAACGCGAACATATAAATCGCAACGCGATTCTGACTATCGCAACGAGTATCCGTAAAATCGCAACGACAATACGTAAAATCGCAACGCGTATCCGTAAATAGCAACGAGAATACATAAATCGCAACGCGTATCTGTAAATCGCAACGAGAATACGTAAATCGCAACGACAATATGTAAAATCGCAACGCGATTTTTAAAGCGTCATTAGAATCGCTACGCGTATTTTATTTTCAAATTCCAAATACGAATATTAATTATCGGAACACTGAACTGTCCACAGTATATCCCGTAATCGCAACTCATAACCTAAAACCTAAAATCACAACTCAATCTCATCTCAATCTCTCACTCTCTACGGCAAAATCCGTCCCCATCTCCGAAGATTTCCGTCCCCATCTCCGGCGAAATCCCTCACAACCATTCACGGTCAGAAATCCCTCACAATCATTCAGAAATGGAAAATCAACCTCCGAGGGTTAGTTTTTTTAATTATTTTTATTTTGAAAATTTTGCATTATTTTAGGTTTTTCATATTGAAATTGATGATAAGTTTACTGGTAATTTTAATAATAGATTAACCATTTCACTTAGATTTCTTATTAAATTCATTCGATTGCTACCAATACTGCTAAACTGTTTAGTCTTTAACCCTGTGAAGTTAGTATTTATCTTTGTTTTGTCTTTTGGTTGAAGTAATGCAATCCATTAAAGTTTCAATTTGCAGAAGAATAATAGTTTCTAAACTTCAAATCGCAACATGAAAATGAAAATCGCAACACGAAAATGACTATCGCAACGAGAGAAATAAAAATCGCAACGAGAGAATCGCAACGCGAAACCAAAATCGCATTGCGATTTTCATTTCGCGTTGCGATTATCTTGTTGCGATTTTAATTTTGCGTTGCGATTCTCTCGTTGCGATTTTCATTTCGCGTTGCGATAGTCATTTCCGCGTTGCGATAGTCATTCTCTCGTTGCGATTTTCATTTCAACCAAAAGACAAAACATTGTTGCAAATTTTAGTTTCAAGATAAACTACTACTCTTTATGTTTATTGTTTTTGGTATATCTTCACAGTGTAGTTTTTGGTATATCTAACTTGGTATGTTTATTGTTTTTGTAGAATTTTTTTTCGGCTTCATTGACATTAAGAAATAAAGTTAGCCTAGCCACTACAATTGCTTCGAAGCTTTCACCTGCACAAAGAAAATTGTTTGAGGAAACCTGCTTCGGGCCATGGCTGAGAGTACAACATCCGGGTGGAGATGCTAATTTGACCCATTTGTGGCTTCAGACCATGACTAGCGATCTACCCGACAGTATACAACGTGGTGAGGAAGAGATATGGTTTCATTTTCCACCAGCGTATACTTGTTTTGGGCGGAAGGAGTTCTGCTTAATCACCGGTCTACGATTCGGACACGATGATGTAGGCCGGTACACTCGTCATATCACCCGCCCATCATGGTTATCCCAGGTTTTTCCTAATGAGTCAATAGAGAAGCCGAACTTACATGTCGATGACCTGAAGAAATTGTTTAATAAGAAAGATGGTTTTACTCGGATGAATGATGTCGATGTTATCCGAGTATGCCTTCTAGTACTTTTGTATGCAGGTTTTTTAGGCAGAGAGGCCAGACAATCTATTCCTCAGGAGCTAATATTATTGGTAAAAGACCTAAATGCATGGAATTTGTTTCCGTGGGGTTCGTATATATGGAAAGCTACATGGACTAAGTTGTCGTCTGCCTTTGATGACCGTAAAAGTTTGCGTGGCGATAGGTCGAAATACACTTTGTCAGGCTTTGTTTGGGCCTTTAAGGTAAGAATTTCTATATAATGTTTTCAAAATTTATAATTAATTATTTAACAATTACTAATGTTTGTTATTATATTGTTTGTAGATTTGGATATTCGAGGCTTTCCCCAGCATGCGGACATATGCATTAAAAACTTCAAATGATATTCCTAGAGCTATTTCCTGGAAGAGGAAACGTCTTTTGGATTGGGAAGACTTAATACCATATGCAACAATAAATAATGTAAGTTAACACAAATACTATCATATATAAACAAGTTATTAATAGTAGACGTTTAACTTTGCTTGAGTTTTTATATTTTTAGGAGGCCAACACTCCATTACAGAGACTGACACCCACGGAGGCTGAGCTTGCCACTGATTGGTGGCAAGCTAGTCAGCGTTTTTTTGATGGCACGAATGATGAGCAGCCTCCACTTCCTCCACTTCGAGAGCCATCACCTCACCCAGAGCCATCACCTGATCGACCCGACTATACACCTCTACAACGAGAGCCATCACCTATCCCGTCACATCATCGAGCCTATTCTCTACCATCACCTCATGATAGGCGACCAGCAAAGATGCCACAACTTCTATCTCCCTGTTCTCCACCTCCACCTCCACGGGATGAGTCAAGGGAGTTACGTGTTGAGGTCAATGCCTTGCGTGAGGAGATCAATACTCTACGCGATAACGATGTTGCATAGCGTGTGGAGGTGTCTACTTTACGTGGTGAGGTTGTCGCTCTACGTGAGATGGTAGTATCGTTGCAGAATGAGGTTCATACTCTACGCAACGAGGTAAGTTTAAGATTTTCCATATTTAACTTGATGATAAATTTACTCGTAATTTCACTTAGATTAACCATTTCACTTAGATTGCTTAGTAAATTTATTCGGTTGCTGCCAATACTGCTAAACTGTTTATTCTTTAACACTGTGAAGTTAGTATTTGTCTTTTGTTTTGTCTTTTGGTTGAAGTAAATTTATTCGGTTACTGCCAATTCTGCTAAACTGTGTATTCTTTAACACTGTGAAGTTAGTATTTGTCTTTGTTTTGTCTTTTGGTTGAAAGTAAATTTGTTCGGTTGCTGCCAATTCTGCTAAACTGTGTATTCTTTAACACTGTGAAGTTAGTATTTGTCTTTGTTTTGTCTTTTGGTTGAAAGTAAATTTGTTCGGTTGCTGCCAATTCTGCTAAACTGTGTATTCTTTAATACTCTGAAGTTAGTATTTGTCTTTGTTTTGTCTTTTGGTTGAAGTAATGCAATCCATTTAAGTTTCAATTTACAGAAGAAGAAATAGTTTACTTTCGCAACACGAAACTTAAAATTGCAACGTGAAAAATGACTATCGCAACGCGAAATGAAAATCGCAACGAGAGAATCGCAACGACAAAATCGCAACGCGAAACCAAAATCGCAACGCGAAACTATAATCGCGTTGCGATTTTCATTTCGCATTGCGATTCTCTCGTTACGATTTTCATTTCGCGTTACGATAGTCATTTTTCACGTTGCGATTTTAAGTTCCAGAAACTATTCTTCTTCTGCAAATTGAAACTTGAATGAATTGCATTACTTCAACCAATAGACAAAGACAAATACTAACTTGACAGTGTTGCCAGTTTGAAACATATTTGTCTTTGTTATCTGATGCATTTTGTGAACTATGATAGAATAATGACTTGGGTGAATACAATGCCAGTTTGAAACATATTTATCTTTGTTTTCACTGTTTAAATATCATGTCTGTTTATTTACTGATTTTTGTATTTAATTATTTAGCGGCCCGATAAGGTGGATGCTTTACGTCGGGTTTTTCTTGCACGACGGAGTTCACGCATCAGACGACGTGTATGTGCTATTAAGTCTCTGTACACCCCAATAGTGCGAAGACACCGCAAGAAGAAGCCCGACTCGCCTGTCATCCCTCAAGAGTCCACTCCTATCGTTGAAGAGGCCCCTATCATTCCTCGAGAGTCCCCTCCCACTGTTCAAGAGGCCACTGTCATCGTTGAAGAGGTCCCTCCCACCATTCAAGAGCCCGATTCACATGGCGTCATATGTAAGATTCTTGAGAAACCCTCTGACGTGCCGGACATGATGGATGAGAGTTGGCTCTCATATGAGTTACCGACCAGTACCATTCCGGTATCTGAAGTGGAGAGGAGACAACTACCGGACACAATTCTGGATAACACCCTTTGGGCTAAGACCGCAGTTGATTTTTATCTACATGAGCGGAGCCAGGGGTGTTTCACTGACATATGCAAGCTCAACGATGATATCTATTTGTTGCTTGATCGGTCTTGGTGGGGCGTATTATTAGGGGTCGAAGACAATGGCTATTTCGATGGAGGGGTAAGTCTTATATTTTTCTTATATTTCAATTTGATTATTTTTTTTAAATTTATGTAAGTCACTAATATGTCTTTTTTTGTAAAACAGCATATCGATGCGTGGGTGTCACGTCTTCTAATAATTAGGAAACTTAAGAAAAATAAAAGAAATACACGATATACAATTATTCCAGCGTCTTTTAACGCCGTTCACTTGAAGAATCAACGAGATGAATCATTTGCGTTGGGCAATGGACAAGCTAAACTTTATACTGCATGGTGGGAGGTCGATAAGGTTAGTATTTATTTTAGATTGAGTTTAAAGGTATTCATAAATAAGTGCGCAAATGAATGAATTATTACTTATGATTGCAGGTGTTTATCCCTGTTTTGGAACGTAAACATTGGTTTCTCGTCGAGCTTCAGCTCCCATCCCTTAAGGTAATAATATATGACAACATGATAAATTATATATCATTGGCTGATTTAAGAGATATTATTAAGGGATGGAGCTCTCATTTGGCTAAATTCTTGGATGCGATAAATTATTGTACTCGTTCTGGAAACAAGAAGCCAAAGAAGCTCAATATTACAGTTAGCAGAGACGAGACCGCACCACAACAAACGGAAGGAGCCAGAGGGGATTGTGGTCCTCTCGTATTCTTGGCGTTGGAGCGTTTGATCACAGGAAGTATAAAGTATCTACCTCCCACCGATAGAGATAGAGCTACAGTAGGCTTATGGTTTCGGCATTATATGGCTAGATCGATATATACGAGACGCTTCCTACCTGCATCCGCGTTATAAAAATGTCCATAAACAATTGGTAAGTTTATAGGCTTTTGGTTTGAAAATGTTTGGTTAAGTACCTAGAATTCAACAATTTGTTGTTTGTAGGTTTTAGATGTGTAGAAAGTGTTGTTTGAGCAAATGTTTGGTTTCTACAGGTTAATCTCAGAAGTGAGCTGCGTGAAAATGATGTATGGCTGCAAAAGTTGATTCAATAGTAGATGAGGAAATAAGAATTATTGCTTATTTTTTGATTGTTTAATTAATTTGTAAAAGTTGATATGTTTAATTGATGTGAACATAATTCTTATTTGTGCTTGTTTAATTGATTGAAATGTAATGGTTGATTTTGTTGATTTCAATCTGCATTATGTTGAAGGCAAAAATGACTATCGCAACGCGAAACTAAAATCGCAACGCGAAACTAAATTCGCGTTGCGATTTTCATTTCGCTTTGCGATTCTCTCGTTGCGATTTTCATTTCGCATTGCGATAGTCATTTCTACGTTGCGATATTCATATTCGCATTGCGATTTTCACGTTGCGATTTTCATTTCGCATTGCGATAGACATTAAGATGATTGCGAACGTCATTTCCGTGTTGCGATAGTAAAATGAATGGCTAATAAGTGATAACAACTGAACATATCATAGAAATTTTCAAACTCAAGTTACTAATACATGCCTAACTGAAAATATTAAAAGTTCACACATAAAATCCACATAATACAACGTTTGCATTTAAAAATCACCTAAGTTAACAGTCCCAAAAGGTGAAGCCGGTTGTGATTGGGATTTTAAAGATGATTGCGATTTTGATTGCCTTTTGCTTGACACCATATGAGCTTTGGATTTTGACGAGGATCCATATTTTGGTAGAGGAAAAGATGATTGTGATGGCACTGATGATCCACATGTCAACCTTGTATGACCACTTTCCTTGCACCGACTACAGGTCGATCTCTTCTTCTCTTCACCCTTAGACGGTATACGATCGTGACTTTTTGGTCGGCCAGGTAGCCTTCTGTCCATGGCTGGTGGCAAAACTGTTTGTAAGTCATCTGGTATGTCCCACTCAGAAGGATGTAGAATAGGGTAGATAATCTCGCCATAAGTCTGTCGATATACTTCTGTAGTGTAGCAATCCATAGCGTATGCGCTTGAATCATCTTGGTTTAGATGAAGAGAAACTTTTATAAAATGGCCACACGGATAACCAGATGTTTGCCATTTCATACAACTACACGTCTTTGCATTTAGATCGATAAGCCCATTTAAGTTATCATCCAGTACTTCAAACAAAGTGTTTTAACATGGTTCAACTCTCCATGATGTTGACTTCACAACACGTTTTGTTATCTTTTTTTCTGTCCATGGTGTAACACGATATTCTAATGTTCCTGTAAATTTAAATAAATAATACTTAGTAAAATATATGATAAGTTACGAATTTAAAGAAATAATACATGTATGGTTTCTTTTCTTGTAGTACAACTGTTGAATAGAGGCTCGAAAAAACTCCATTAACATAGTAATGGGTAATTTCCGGGAATGAAGACTTAGCGTGTTGATTGATTTTGCACTATTAGACGTCATGAAACCATATCTTGCTCCAAGTTGATGGACTCTTGACCATCTTTCAAACCTGACATCTTCTAGTGTTTGAGCACACTGAGGCAAAACACGTCTTAAACAGTTTATATGCTTATTGAAGTCCACTTCCCGATAAGCTTTTACAGCCTTCCAGTATGTCCATTTGTGATTTTTTATACCAACAGACCTTGATTTTAGATTTCTATACAAATGAACACCACAAAGTCCATGAAAAGCATCTGGGAAACACATTCTAACAGCGTTGTCAATTGAGTTTGCCCTATCAGATATGATTGTCAGATTGCTAATAGGACCTATGCAATCCCTAAGATGCCCCATAAACCATGTCCATGAATCAGAGGTTTCAGATTTGCCAACCCCGTAAGCTATTGGTAGTATCTCATTGTTAGCATCCATGGCTACTGCTAATAAGTTTACTCCAATGTATCGACCTTTTAAATGTGCTCCGTCAACTATAATAACTGGGCGCATGCAAATAATAAACGAACGAATCTACAAAATCATATATACAAGAAATATAATCATTTAAATGTGAAATGCATGTAACTAACAAAAACGAGTCATCAAAATTTTATTGATTTACTAACCGCAGCACCAATGGCAATAAACAGCAACTCAAAGCGTCCATCTCTATCTGTTTTGATATGAGTTACCGACCCAGGATTTTTCAGCTTTAAATTGTGACAATAAGCCGGCAGTTAGGCAAACGATGCTTCTGGCGACCCCCTCAACAATTCCAAGGCATAACATTTGGCTCTTCAAGCTTGAGAATATGAGATACTAATCTTGAACCGAGCATTCATGTCAGTCATAATTTCATGTCCCCGATATACCCTGCCATTCAAAAATATTAACTCAGCCAGAAAACCACCCAACACCTTTTTGTTTGCCTGTCTATGGTGAGGAAAAACTTGGGTTCTTGAACATGTATGTTTATCAATAAAAGTTCTAACTTGAAACATTTCGCAATCTCGCCACTACAGTTTTTGTCAATCATACACCTTGTTTCGAAACGATCTTTGCTTGATTTGTTAACTTTTAGTTGATAGCCATCTTCCACACATTTCGTATACAAAGCTATCTTCAAGTCTTCCTTTGTATCAAAACAATCATCTTTCTTGATATGAATAATTTTTGTGTAACAATCAACTGCTATCTTTACCAACTCTTCTTCCGGTATCTGAAGTAATTCTGGCATATTCCAGTTATACTCCCTTGGCATTTTCTTCGGGGACTTTTCTTTGGGGATTTCTTCTTCTTCTTTTTCTTCTTCAGTGTTATATGAATTACAGAATGAATGTTCAACATGTTCATTTACAGTCGTAACTTCCTCCTCATTATCATCAACAACATCTTCCTCGGCAACGACTGTTTCATCATCAAAATTCGGGTATTGACCAATATCAAAATCATTACACGCAGGGTCTATTTCTTCTTCTGAAAAATCATCAAAATCCGAGTATTGACCAAGATCAAAGTCCGGGTATTGACTAAGATCAAATTTCGAATACTGACTAGTACTCACAATTTTTTCTGTTGGCTCATCATCGTCTAACTGGTCAATACGAAAACCGGAATTTGGTGCTGAAAGTTGATTGGGATTTGGATTAGGGAAAGGTTGTGGGTTTTGATATTGTGTTTGGTATTGGAAATATGGTGAAACAATATTTGCTTGGTGATGAAATTATGGTAGAACCATTAAATTTTGAGCACCATAAACTGGGGTTGAAAAACTTAGTTGATTACTACCCGCTACTGACCCAACTTCACTACTTCTAGGTTCAACAACATACAATGTAACATCATCACTTGAAACACTAATGTAAGCAATGAATCGTTCAACATCTTCATTGTCGGTTAACAAATAAACTTTACCATTTCTCTGATAAGATAGCCTAAATCCACTTAGGGGCTCTAAATTCAATTTATTTGCAACACGTAATATTAGAGTTTCATAAGTTAACTTTTTTAATGACAGTTTTAGTTGAAGATTCATGGGTAAAGGCATATATTTTAAAACACCATGAACATTCTCCCATGACCCTCCAAAACACAAATCTATCCAAACATGATCAACATTAGATGATTTCATTATTGTAAATTAATTTACTAAACAAACGAGCTACGAAACTAAAACCTATTGTCGGATGGGGAAGGATGTTGTTGGATATAGGAACGGATGTCGCAGGAGAGAGTAATAGACGGAGATGGAATGAGTTGCGATTTAGGGATTTAGGTTATGAGTTGCTGCTGCTGCGTAGTTATATACCCAAAACATTTGTGTTGCAAAACTAAAACATGTTGCGAATTCAAAAATCGAGTTGCGAATTTGAAATTCAGTAATGCGATAGTCAGAATCGCGTTGCGATAGTCATAATCGCGTTGCGATAGTCAGATTCGCGTTGCGATTTACATATTCGCATTGTGATTTACGTATTCGCATTGCGATTTACGTATTCGCATTGCGATTTAGGAAAATCACAACGCGAATTTGAAAAATCGCAATGCGATAGTCAGAATCGCGTTGCGAATCTGGAAACTGATTTGCGATACCGGAGATCGCGTTGCGAATTATCGATCGTATTGCGATTTAGTTGGTCATTTTGACAAATCTAAAAAATGTTAATTAAAATCATATATTATAAGACATTTTTGGTCACTGAGATTATTTTCTCTAATTAATAATATATAAACGTTAAAGTTAAGATAAAATAAAGCATCAAAAAAGACAAAACATAAAATAAGAAAAGCAGACCCATTGAAAACACATCAAAATATAAAAGTTTGAACGATACGGTGTTTTGTGCGTTAGGTCCACAAAGCCATTAGTGCGATGTCATTGAGAAGAGAAAATTATTACAAATTTCTTCGATAAAAGATAGTTGAGTCAGGGACACGTGATTGGGCATCCCATTGTTTCTCCAGTGTCTTCCATGTCTTTTTCTAGTGTACCAACAAACATTTGATGATGAATTGGACACCTACTCCTTGAAGAACCAACAAACGAATTACACGTACCATTCTTACCTGTATATTCTTTCTCATCACAACCCACAAACATCATAGCATAAGAATCATGTGGAAGGAACGAAACCACAGTGATCTGCTACACTAGATAGGCTCAAAACTTGGAACTGTTTCAAGTCCGATGGAGCTGCTTAGAGTCTTCAACTCTTTCGCCATTTGTTTTCTGTGTTTGATATTGACTTCATTTGGCTTCTGCTTCTGCAATGGAGGAATAACTGGTAACTTTGTTAGAAAAGAGTATTCTCCTGATATGCCACTTGACAGTGATGTTTTCCGAGTTCCTCCTGGTTATAATGCACCTCAACAGGCATGTTTCACTTCTTCCAAATCTCATCATCTTTCTTTCAGTTTTTTTTTCTCAACATTAGATGTTTGATTTTCCTATAGGTTCATATAACACAAGGGGATATTGATGGGAGGGGAGTGATAATATCCTGGATAACTCCTGATGAACCTGGCTCCAACACAGTTATTTACTGGTCGGAAAATAGCAGTCATAAGAATCAAGCCGAGGGAATATTTGTGAGATATAACTTCTTCAATTACACCTCAGGTTGCATTCATCACTGCACCATCCACAAGTTGGAGGTATTTGACTGTTTCTTCCCTCTTTTTTTGTTTAGTTTCACAAACTGACAATTTTGAGTAGAAAAATCTTGGGTTTTTTTTTTCTTTTTCCGATTACAGTATGACACCAAATACATATACGAGATTGGAATAGGGAATTCGACTAGACAATTCTGGTTTGAGACTCCTCCAAAATCTGGGCCTGATGTTCCTTATACTTTTGGTCTAATAGGTACTCGACTATTTGTTTGTTCCCTCTGATTTGTCTGATCATTTATCACTTCAAAAAGATAAACTCCATGTAATTGTTGGTTTTTGTCTTGTTCCTAATTTTCAATTAGAATGCTTATATTTCGTTGCGTTTATCAATGTTTCAATCATATTTTTTTTTTTGCATGGATTGGTGAACAGGGGATCTTGGTCAAACACATGATTCAAATGTTACACTCACGCATTATGGATCAAATCCAAAGAAGGGGAAAACAGTCTTGTATTTGGGGGATCTCTCGTACTCCAATGACTATCCGTTCCATGATAATTCTAGGTGGGATACGTGGGGAAGATTCGTAGAGCGGAATGCTGCTTATCAGCCTTGGATCTGGACGGCAGGGAACCACGAGATCGATTTTGCTCCGGAACTCGTATGCCATTCAACGCTTAAACACTATCATGTCGACATAGAAGGTCCTAGATCCTAATGGTCTAACAACTGTGGGTTAATGCAGGAAGAAACTACACCCTTTAAGCCGTATAAGCATCGATATCATGTACCGTACAAATCGTCATATAGTACTTCTCCGTTATGGTATTCGATCAAGAGAGCTTCGGCTTATATCATTGTTCTATCTTCTTATTCTGCAAATGGTAATTGTTCTACAATTGTGTCTAGAGATGGTGTTTATCCTACTGATTTCCAACTTCAATTTTGACAGGAAAATCTACTCCTCAATATAAATGGTTGAGGGATGAGCTACCAAAGGTGGACAGAAGTGAGACTCCATGGCTGATTGTTTTAATGCATTGCCCAATCTATAATAGTAATTCACATCATTTCATGGAAGGAGAAACCATGAGAGTGGTGTACGAGTCATGGTTTGTCAAGTACAAAGTAGATGTTGTATTCTCTGGTCATGTTCATGCCTACGAGCGATCCGTAAGTACAATCTAATTCAATGTTTCTTTTATTACCAAAGATATTAACCTATAAATCACAATGTTTCACATTGCAGAATCGTGTGTCCAACATTGCATACAATATTTTGAATGGACAGTGTACTCCTGTTAATGATCAGTCGGCACCAGTTTACATAACAATTGGTGATGGTGGAAATCATGATGGACCAGCTCTAGGGTAATGCTTATCACTGTACTTTCTGTATACAATATAACTAGGAACTTAGTCAAATCGACCACCAAAAGACATCAGTAGATTCTTCTTCTTTAACATGATATACCTTCATCTAAATTTTCTATTTTATTGATTACATATCATGATACTTTTAACTAATAATTGCCACTCCTTGGTTTAAACAGAATGGTGGAACCACAGCCAAGCTTCTCAGCCTATAGGGAGACAAGTTTCGGTCATGGTATTTTCGATATAAAAAACCGGACACATGCTTATTTCAGTTGGCATCGTAATCAAGATGGATATGCTATCGAAGCTGATTCTTTCTGGTTTCATAACAGGTATTGGAATCCCTATGGGAAATCTTTTGTAGCTTCATATTAGTCAATTATTCATCTAATTAAACTATTTCAGGAATACTATGTAGCTTATGTTCATAGTATTTTCCAGCTATATAATAGTTAATTGGAACATGCATGGTCTTGGTTTAAGCATTGTCTAAGAGTTATTTGCTGTATCAGCCTTTCCATTGCTGTCAGCTTGGATGGTTTGCATGAGTTGACATTATTCATGAGCATACATTAAACAATTGTAATAATACATGTAAGCATGAGAATAATCTGATATAGCAACAATAAAGAGAAGACAATAAGACATTCTAGAAGGTAATCTGTTGCAAGAAAAGGCAATAATAATCGAACCAACCAGCTATTCTTGGTTTAAATTCTCTGCAGACTATAACATGCTGTTGGTACTCTGAGCTAAGAAGGTGAAACATTGGGAGATTTCTCAGGTTCCTCATATGCAAGCAAAGCCTTAAAATCCTATGGTCACACCATCCAACAGATAAGATCAGATGCATATAGATTTGCTAAGTTAGAAACATACTTTCGGCATATTTTTGCTCCTTACCGAAAAGGGTACATTTCATTTGTGCAAATTCCAGAGCTTCTGTGCTGCAAGTCACGATATCATACTTGAAGTTAGTATGACATTCCTCGATGAATGTCAAGCCGCTATTTCGGAGATTAGGTAAAAGGAAGTGTATCAAAATGTAGTGTGATTCACCTGGTCTTGTACCACGGGAGTCGCATATCTGATATCTCTGGTAATATTTGTCTGCTCTCAAGACTCCCAAGAGTTGTGATTCATGAACTTTCCCTAGACCTAGACCAAAATATATATATATATATGTCTTCGTCATAGGTCTACCATCAGAACATCTTGAAGATTGGTTCGTTGGCGACATGGACGGCAAAGGAACCATTACTAAAAGCAGCAGCCAAAAGTTCTATTTATGGTCTGTTTGATTTATTGAAACCAAGTTTCGGAAAATGAATTTTAGAAAATGAACTATATATTTTGAAAAAAAGTTTACAAAAATTAGTTTCTGGTATTTGAATAATGTTGTGTAAAACGATTTCGGTTGTTTGATAAATTTTCCTGAAAACATTTTTTGAAATCTATTTTTAATGGAACAAACACATTACAATTTATTTTTTGATTTTTTATCTTTTGTTTTCTTATTAAGTTAATTTTATTAGTATAAAATTATATTATGCAAAGTTTTGATTATATATTACAATTTTTTATTTTTACAAGTGTGTAGTTTCTAAAATAAGATTACAAATAGAATAACAAGTTAATGAAGATAGATTTGTTTTTCTCCACAATATGCAAGCACAATTGATTGATATACTTGGCACCATGAACACAAGACCATAATACTCTTCCTAAAAGTTACATCGCTAGCAACAAAACAGTCATGTTCTACCGCAGCCAAGCAATAACCCCTTGCAGCTTCAGTCACTTCGAACTCTTCTCCTATTCCACTCAACCATCCATTGTTTCTTTCGTAAAATCCACACATACTTGCATTAGTAGCATAACAATATCACACCTGAGCCAATAATAAAACCAAACATATCCTTAATAGCTCCTATCAGTCAATCTTAATTACTCTTTACTGCTAACTTACGAAAGGATAGTAGACTCCACAAATATTTAAAACATGCAGTTTGCAAACAATTGAAGCCATGCACATTTAGCATACCAATCTAAGCAGTGGAGTTTATCATCCTTACCTAAGCCAACCCTCCTTATATGGCATCCATCCAAAAATAGGTGAATCACCATACTCTCAAGTCACAACCTCTTCATATCTTTGAAAAGGTATGAAAGATTACAAAACAACTCCTTGGTCATAATCACCATCGAAACAAAAACAACTAAATTTTACCAACCTTGCAAATTAAGCCACGTCTTGTTCCTTGCCTTCAACACTACGCTTCTTTGCAAAATCCCAA
The DNA here is from genome assembly GCF_006381635.1 of Hibiscus syriacus. Taxonomy (NCBI): domain Eukaryota; kingdom Viridiplantae; phylum Streptophyta; class Magnoliopsida; order Malvales; family Malvaceae; genus Hibiscus; species Hibiscus syriacus. Next base: position 518,704 of record NW_024063116.1, on the reverse strand, counting down.
GCTTCTTGTATGTTTTTCATAACAAGTTTCTTCCGATTGTTGAAATCCAAGTCTGATTAAGAACTGGTACACACACTCAATGCCTTCATCTCTCGAGCCTTGCTTCATGAACATTTTTCAGAATATACGGTCCCTAGATTGAGCACTAGCCAAGTCAAACATTCCTTAAACAAGAGAATACATTTACAAGCTGTTTTGAGCATCATTGTAAACCATTTTAGTGAAGTTTACTTACATATCAGTCTGTACCGAAGACATATAATCATCAGATTCACAACATTAAATGGCGATTAAATTGGATAATAATCAAGGTAGTGAACCACATAAAACACATGAATGATGAGGCATTTGAATTCAAGCAATCAAATTCAAAGCAACAAAAAATTGAAAGCGCACTATCCAAATGCCTTTGGTCTCAATTTGACTCATCTCTAATAAACCCAAATGCTTCAGAATTTGAAAGGGCACTATCCAAGTATCTGACAATAGTAAGCGATCTAGACGCCAATACATAATCCTCATTCCAACCAATAATTTATTCAGCAATCATCAATAGATTAATTAACTCTTGATCTTCAAAAAAGCTGTGAAGATTCATTCTCTAGTTAACTACAATGCCTACTTTCAACATTTGATCTTATCAAATTTAAAATTCCAGCTTACAAATGATATGATCATCAAAAGAACAAGGATCGTCCACCATCGTCAAATAACAATGTAAAATATTCCACCATCTATTGGCTCGTAACCTAGACACCATTTACTACTTTTGTGTTAAAAAAAGTGCAAATTTCCACTGCAATATCAACATGCAATACATGGCATATATGTGCATGTGTATACAGATCATGCTAAAGAAATGCAAAGCATGTCCCACAACTACATAGAAAAAGGAAATGAATAAGATTATCAGTGAGTTCGGTGGTTTTTGAAAAATGTATAATAAAATATAATTATAATAATAGAACAATCCAAGTTTTCTTTACTTAAATTCATGCATTGTAGACATAAATTGGATCTTCAATCCTCATCTACAAGTTTATTGAAATTCCTAGTTAACTCTTAAACATTATATGGTTCTTTAACAAAGAACAAAAATTACTTCAATACTAATAAATAAAACCATGAATCTGAGGAAAAGGTGAAAAACGAATTTGAAGGAGAAATAATAAAATTACTTGAAGAGGGAGTAGAAGTAGAAGAGCATGAAGAAGTTGGATATGGCGTACGAAGGATTCAATACTCCATTGTTCATAGATGTCAATATTTTCTGATTGTGACCGGAGAGTACCATCATTATTTCTTTTTCTTTAAACAAAAATTTAAGAAAAAATATCCAGAAATAAAAGAACAGAGAAGAGACATTCAAAGTTGCCTGAGTTGTTGCCCTAAAAAGGAAGAGACAATGGCGTTGTTGTGATGCGGTGGTGGTTTGGACAATAACTTTTGAAGAATTTGCTTTGAGTGAAAAATGCTTTGAAGAAGAATGGAAAATGACTTACAAGATTTTATTTGGCAAGTCATTTTACACAAAAACACGGATTTTCCCTTGGATTTTCCTTTGACTGTAAATCAATTTACATTGACCGAAATCTTTTACATCAAAAAAACACTTTCCGTAAAATGTTTTACGGCAAACAAACAGAGCCTTAAAAGCAATATTATAACTACCACCAAATAAGTATGATGAAAAGCATCAAGCTTTTCTAAAACAATTAAAAATATCACTTCTTTATAATATGATCCTAGCTTATAATAAGAATAATGCCTTATTTGTAAGATCCACCCACATCTAGATTAAAAAAAACCAAAAATATCAGTTTTAACGTTACTGTTACAAGGGGAAAATAAAAAAGAGAACAGTCGAAGACAATCACCTCATGAATGTTTCTGGCGTAGTACTTGGAGCCAAAGATGAAGAACCCGGAATTCTCCTTGCCATTGATGAAAACAGACTTCTTCTTACCATGGTAATGCTGCAATGGATCAGTTAGAATACACTAACCATTCTGTGAAGAAGAAAACCATCAACTAGGAAACTGAGCCAGTTTCCTTTTTCCCTCTTATAATAACAGATAACTTGAAGGAAATTTTGGGAAAAAATGTACATTTGAATTGGTGAAACGAGAGAAATGATTGAATAGCAAAGCCCTTGCCTAAATTCTACTCGGAAAACTAGCAAGTACACAAGTCAAGGAAACCAAAGTACATCAAGGCTCAAGCATCAATCCAAGCTTAACAATACAATCAAATATGCAGTGACATCAAGACTAAAACATATCCAGAAGGCTAGGTTATGTGCAATTTAACCGTGTCAACATCAATAATTCATTCAAATATTCTAAAGACTAATAGTAAAATAACCAAGTAAAATACGGGAAAATGATTAAATAGGAAAAAGTACTTTGCCAAAATTCTACTCCAAAAACTAGCTAGTACCCACTTCAATTTTTGCAGTAACATTAAGAATAAAGCATCTCCAAAAGCTAGCTTATATGCAAATTAACCATCTAAACATAAAAAATTCATTAAATATTCTAATGCCTATTAGTAAATAGCAAGCAGTGTTATATCGATATTTTACAGCTCCATGCATAACAAATGAAATTACCCACGAAAACATCTAAGTAATTCACTAAATTGTTAACAAAATTTTCCTAAAATTAGTTAAATCCATCGTCATGCAGAGGGAAACACGTCCTTCACAGCTGATGCAGCGGACAAGTAGTTAAGAGTGTTCCTTAAAGTTTCCTTCTCTCTTTTTAATCTGGCCGCCGTTTCTTCCAACTCCAGTAATGCCTGCTGCTCTCTCGGCGCCCCTTCGAACGTACTCCCTACGAAAAACGAAAATGGCGTCGGGAAAAGGTTCCTCCTCAAATCATGCGCTTCTTTTTCTGATTTCTCGTTAAGCCGGTTCGATAATCGAATCACGTCTTTCATACAACTCTCCACTTCATTCGCTAATCCATCCAAATCTTCGTCACCCGAGGGTCGGTCTTCGAGCCAGTTTACTTCCGCGACGAGGTACGGTTTCGTACGAACCATGCTGGTTACACGGAACCGTTCCTGGCCTTTACATATGAGGAAGAAGCGGTCGTCGACCAGACGTTCGTGTTTGATGATCTCGCCTACGCAACCAACACTGGCAGTTCCGGATTCGTGGTCGGAATAGATAACGCCGAAGCGGAGATCGGTGTGGAGGAGCGTGTGCATCATAATGCGGTAACGGAATTCGAAGATCTGGAGAGGGAGAACGGAGCCGGGGAAGAGAACTAAGGGGAGAGGGAATAGGGGAAGCTCAACTACGTCGTCTGATTTAGCAGGATCGGCTAGGTGTTTCTCTGGGAAAGAGGATGCCGAGCACCGGAGAGAACTGAGCCTTTGCAGCCGGCGCGATTGAGGGAATGAATATGGCTTGCAAAAGGGGTTCGAATTGGGGTTCAAAAGAGAGGTATTGTCTGCGTTGGGGTTTATCGAAGGTTGGTGAGTGAGGGAAGAAGGGGAAGGAATGAACTGAAGGAGAGCCATTGACGAAAGACCAGAAACCGTTTGATGTTTTGCCCAAATGAAAAACCAAACAAATAATCGAGAGAACTACTTCGTGGGCCTTGGCTTATTTAAGTGTCTTTTTGTTTCGTGTATTTTGTCTAACAGACAATGGTGGCGCTAGTGCCTGCCTCGTATTTGATTTCGGTTCCACCCGCCTCGTGTTTAGAGTCACTATTTTAACGCAGTCCGAACAAGGGGATTTAAATTAGAGAAAATCGCCTAAGTGATCAAAATTTCCATATAATATACGATTTTAATTAATTTTTTTTGGATTTGTCAAAATGACCAACAAAATCGCAATGCGATCGCTAATTCGCAACGCGATCTCCATTATCGCAAATTCGCGTTGCATTTCGCGTTGCGATAGTTGAAAATCGCGTTGCGATGGTCTACAGTGTCGTTGCGATTTTCCCAATTCGCAATGCGAATAAGTAAATCGCAACGCGAATTGGGAAAATCGCAATGCGATACTGACTATCGCAATGCGATACTGACTATCGCAACGCGATAATACAAAATCGCAACGAGATACTGACTTTCGCAACGCGATAATACATAATCGCAATGCGATTTTCAAAGCGCCATTAGTATCCTGGCCAAGTATTTTATTTTTAAATTCCAAACACGATATTAATATTGGAACACTGAACCGTCCACAGTATATCCCGTAATCGCAACTCATAACCTAAAACCTAAAATCACAACTCAGTCCCATCTCCATCTCTCACTCTCTCACCCATCTCTGACGAAATCCGTCCCCATCTCCGGCGAAATCCGTCTATCTCCATCTCTCAGAGCCACCCTCACAATCAGAAATGGAAAATCAACCAAATCAACCAACGAGGGTTAGTTTTTTTAATTATTTTCTTTTTGAAATTTTTGCATTATTATTAGGTTTTTCATATTGAAATTGATGATAAGTTTACTGGTAATTTCAATAATAGATTAACCATTTCACTTAGATTGCTTATTAAATCAACCGAGAATCGCAACGCGAAATGCAAATCGCAACGCGATTTTAGTTTCGCGTTGCGATTCTCTCGTTGCGATAGTCAAATTCGCGTTGCGATAGTCATTTTCGTGTTGCGATTTTCATTTTCAGAAACTATTCTTCTCCTGCAAATTGAAACTTGAATGAATTGCATTACTTCAACCAAAAAACAAAGACAAATACGAAATTCACAGTGTTGCAAATTTAAGTTTGAAGAATAAACTACTACTCTTTATGTTTATTATTGTTTTTGGTATATCTTCACAGTGTAGTTTTTGGTATATCTAACTTAGTATGTTTATTGTTTTTATAGAACTTTTATTCGGCTCAATTGACCTTAAGAAATAAAGTCAGCCTGGCCAAAACAATTGCGTCGAAGCTTTCACCTGCACAAAGAAAAATGTTTGAGGATACATGCTTCGGGCCATGGTTGAAAGTACAACATCCCGGTGGAGATGCGATGTTGACACACCTATTTCTTCAAACCATGACTAGCGATCTACCAGAGACTATACAACGTCGCGATGAAGAGATATGGTTTGATTTTCCACCGGCGTATACGTGTTTTGGGCGGGAGGAGTTTTGCTTAATCACCGGTCTACGCTTCGGACACGATGATGTAGGTCGTACACTAGACACATTACCCGCCCATCATGGCTATCCCGGGTTTTCTTGAGCTGGAGAGGCCGAATCTACACGTAGAAGACCTGACAAGATTGTTGAATAGAAAGATGGTTTTACTCGGATGGATGACGTCGACGTTGTCCGAGTATGACTTCTAATTCTTTTGCATGCCGTCTTTTTAGGCAAAGAGGCCATAAAACCTATTCCAAATGATCTAATCAAATTGGTAGAAGACCTAAATGCGTGGAACCTGTTTCCGTGGGGCTCGTATTTATGGAAAGCTACATGGAATAAGTTATCGTCTGCCTTGGATGATCGAAAAAGTATGCATGACGATGGTTCCAAATACACTTTGACATGCTTTATTGGGCCTTTAAGGTAAGAATTTTATATAATGTTTCCAAAATTATAAGTAATTATTTAACAATTACTAATGTTTGTTATTATATTGTTTGTAGATTTGGATATTTGAGGCCTTTCCCGCCATGAAGACATATGCAATAAAAACTTCAAATGATATTCCTAGGGCTATTTCCTGGAAGAGGAAACAGACCTTGCAATGGGAAGATTTACTACGGTATACGACAATAAATAATGTAAGTTAACATAAATACTACCATAGTTATAAACAAGTTATTACTAGTACACGTTTAACTTTGTTTGAGCTTTTATATTGTTAGGAGGCCAACACTCCTCTACAGAGGCTGACACCCACGGAAGCTGAGCTTGCCACTGATTGGTGGCAAGCTAGTAAGCGTTTTTTTGATGGAACGATTGATGAGCAGCCTCCACTTCGGGAGCCATCACCTCGCCTAGAGCTATCACCTCACCCAGAGCCATCATCTGATCGACCCGACTATACACCTCCACAACGACAACCATCACCTATTCTGTCACATCATCGAGCCTCTTCTCCACCATCACCACAAGATAGGCGACCGACAAAGATTCCACGACGTTTATCTCCCTGTTCTCCACCTCCACTCACGGATGAGTTAGGGGAGTTACGTGATGAGGTCAATGCCTTGCGTGAGGAGGTCGATACTTTACGCAAAGACGATGGTGCATGGCGTGTTGAGGTGTCTACATTACGCGGTGAGGTAGCCGCTCTACGTGAGATGGTAGCATCGTTGCAGAATGAGGTTCATACTCTACGCAACGAGGTAAGTTTAAGATTTTTCATACTCGTAATTCATTCGGTTGCTGCCAATACTGCTAAACTGTTTTTGTTTATTTGTTTTTGGTTTTGTTTTTGTCTTTTGGTTGAAGTAATGCAATCCATTCAAGTTTCAATTTGCAGAAGAAGAATAGTTTACTTTCGCAACACGAAAATGACTATCGCAACGCGGAAATAGCTATCGCAATGCGAAATGAAAATCGCAACGACAAAATCGCAATGCGAAATGAAATCGCAACGACAAAATCGCAACGCGAAATGAAAATCGCAATACGATTTGTGTTTCGCGTTGCGATTTTGTCGTTGCGATTTCATTCGCATTGCGATTTTGTCGTTGCAATTTTCATTTCGCATTGCGATTTTGTCGTTGCGATTTTCATTTCGCATTGCGATTTTGTCGTTGCGATTTTCATTTCACATTGCGATAGCCATTTCCGCGTTGCGATAGTCATTTTCGCGTTGCGATTTTAAGTTTCGTGTTGCGAAAGTAAACTATTCTTCTTCTGGAATGTTTATATATGTTTCCTTTTAAATGTTTATTTGTCTTTGTTTAATATTATGTGTTTATTTACTGATTTATGTATTAATTTTTTTTTAGCGGCCGATAAGGTGGATGCTTTACGTCGGGTTTTCCTTACACGACGGAGTTCACGCATCAGACGACGTAGACGTGCTATTACGTCTCGTCACCCCAATGGTGCGAAGACTCCGCAAGAAGAAGCCCGACTCTGTCATCCCTCAAGAGTCCCCTCCAATCGTTCAAGAGGCCCCTATCCTCCCTCAAGAGTCCCCCACGTTCAAGAGGCCACTGTCATCGTTGAGAGGTCACCCACCATTCCAGAGTCCGATTCACAGGGGGTAATATATCGAAGTATTGAGAAACCCCACCGGTTCCGGACATGATGGATGAGTTGGCTCTCGTATGAGTTACCGGCTAGTACCCTTCCGGTATCTGAAGTGGAGAGGAGACAACTACCGGAAACAATTGTGGTAAACCCTTTGGGCTAAGACCGCAGTTGATTTTTATCTACATGAGCGGAGCCAAGGGTGTTACATGATATAAGCAAAACTCAACGATGAAATGTTTTTGTTGCTTGATCGGTCTTGGTAGGGTGTGCTATTAGGGGTTGAAGACAAGTGGCTATTCGATGGGGAGGTAAGTCTTATATTTGTCTTATATATGATTTTGATTAATTTTTTTAAAATTAATGTAATTCACTAATATATGTATTTTTTTGTAAAACAGCATATCGATGCGTGGGTGTCACGTCTACTATAATAAGGAGCTTAGGAAAATAAAAAAAAATCGCGATATACAATAATGCCGGCGGCTTTTCACGCAGTTCACTTGAAGAATCAACGAGATGAATCATTTTCGTGGCATGGACAAGCTAAACTTTATCCTGCATGGTGGGAGGTCGATAAGGTTAGTGTTTATTTTTAAATTTTTTAAAGGTGTTCATAAATAAGTGCGCAAATAAATGAATTATTACTTATGATTGCAGGTGTTTATCCCTGTTTTGAACGTCGTCATTGGCTTCTCGTCCAACTTCAGCTCCCATCCCTGAAGATAATAGTGTATGACAACATGATAAATTACATATCACTGTCTGATTTGAGAGATATGATCAAGGGATGGAGCTCTCATTTGGCTAAATTCTTGGATGGGATTAATTATTGGACTCATTCTGGACAAGAAGCCAAAGAAGTTCAATGTCACAGTTGTCAGAGACGAGACCGCCAAACAATCGCCGGGAGCCAGAGGGGATTGTGGTCCTCTCGTATGCTTGTGCTTGGCGCGTTTGATGACGTGAATCACAGAGTTTCTACCTCCCACCGATAGAGATAGAGCTGTAGTAGGCTTGTGGTTTCGGCATTATATGGCTAGAGCAATATATTCGAGACGCTGCCTACCTGCATCCGCCTTATGAAAGTGTCCATTGTTAATTGGTAAGTCAAATGCAAGTTTTGTTAACATATATACTCCTTTTGGTTTGAAAATGTTTGGTTACCTAGAATCAATAATTGCTGTTTGTAGGTTTTAGATGTGTAGGAAGTCTGTTTGAGCAAATGTTTGGTTTTGCAGGTTAATCCTTAAGTGAGCTGCGTGAAATGGATGTACGGGGTCACAAGTTGTTGATCATTGATTCAATATTTATGAAGAAATAAGAATTATTATTATTTTTGATTGTTTATTGATTTGTAAAAGAGGATTTGTAAATGTTGATTATTTAATTGATGTGTACATAATTCTTATTTGTGCTTGTTTAATTTATTGAAATGTAATAGTTGATTTGTTGATTTTCAATCTGCATTATGTTGAAGGCAAAACAGACTATCGCACACGAAACTGACTATCGCAACGAAAAATCGCATGCGAAATGAAAATCGCAATGCGAAATGAAATCGCAACGAGAAATCGCAATGCGATTTTCATTTCGCATTGCGATTTTCAGTTGCGATAGCATTTTCGCGTTGCGATTTTTCATTTCGATTGCGATAGCCATTTTCGCGTTGTGATAGCCATTTTCGCGTTGCAATTTCCCCGTTGCGATAGTAAAATGAATGTCTAATAGTGTAACAACGAAACAGATCATAGCAATGTTCAAACTCAGTTACTAATACATGCCTAACTGAAATGTTAAAGTGCACATAAAATACACATAATACAACGTTTGCATTTAAAAATCACCTAAGTTAACAGTCCAAAAGGTGAAGCCGGTTGTGATTGGGATTTGAAGATGATTGCGATTTTCAGAATCTCGTTGCGAAAGTTAAATTCGTTGCGATTTTGTATTATCTCGTTGCGATAGTCAGTATCGCATTGCGATTTTCCAAATTCGCATTGCGATTACTTATTCGCATTGAGAAATTAGGAAATCGCATGCGATTTTCAAAGTTCGCAAGTTTTAGTTTCGCAACACAAATTTTTTGTGTATATATCTACGCAGAAGCAACGACTCATAACCTAAATCCCTAAATCGCAACTCATTCCTCTCCATCTATCACTCTCTCCGGCGACATCCGTTCCTATATCCGTTCCTACATCCTTCCCCATCCGGTAATAGGTCTTAGTTTCGCAGCTCGTTTGTTAGTAAATTAATTTACAACCATGAATATCTAATGTTGATCATTTGGATAGATTTGTGTTTGGAGGGTCATGGGAGAATGTTAATGGTGTTTTACAATATATGCCTTTCCCATGATCTTCAACTAAAACTGTCATTAAAAAAGTAACTTATGAAACTCTAATGTTAGTGTTTCAAAGAAATTGAATTTAGAGCCCCTAAGTGGATTTAGGCTATCTTATCAGAGGAATGGTAAAGTTTATTTGTTAACCGACAATGAAGATGTTGAACGATTCATTGCTTACATTAGTGTTTCAAGTGATGATGTTACATTGTATGTTGTTGAACCTAGAAGTAGTTGTTGGTCAGTAGCGGGTAGTAATCAACTAAGTTTTTCTCAAAACCCACAACCTTTCTCTAATCCAAATCCCAATCAACTTCAGCACCAAATTCCGGTTTTCGTATGACCAATAGACATGATGAGCCAGAGAAAAAATGTGAGTACTAGTCAGTATTCGAAATTTGATCTTGGTCAATACCCGGACTTTGATATTGGTCAATACTCGGATTTTGATGATGTTTCAGAAGAAGAAACAGACCCTGCATGTAATGATTTTGATATTGGTCAATACCCAAATTTTGATGATGAAACAACTGTTGCGAGGAAGATGTTGTTGATGATAATGAGGAGGAAGTGGAGGCTGTGAATGAACATGTTGAACATCCATTCTGTAATTCATATAATCCTGAAGAAGAAAAAGAAGAAGAAAAAGTCCCCGAAGAAAAGAAAATGCCACGGGAGTATAACTGGAATATGCCAGAATTACTTCAGATACCGGAAGAAGAGTTGGTAAAGAAAGCAGTTGATTGTTACACAAAAGTTATTCGTATCAAGAAAGATGATTGTTTTGATACAAAGGAAGACTTGAAGATAGCTTTGTATACGAAATGTGTGGAAGATGGCTATCAACTAAAAGTTAACAAATCAAGCAATGATCGTTTCGAAACAAGGTGTATGATTGACAAAACTGTACGTGGCGTATGATTGCAAAGGGATAAAAGATTGTGAAATGTTTCAAGTTAGGACTTTATTGATAAACATACATGTTCAAGAACCCAAGTTTTTCCTAACCATAGATAGGAAAACAAAAAGGTGTTGGGTGGTTTTCTGGCTGAGTTAATGTTTTTGAATGGCAGGGTATATCGGGGACATGAAATTATAACTGACATGAATGCTTGGTTCAAGATTAGTATATCATATTCTCAAGCTTGGAGAGCCAAATGTTATGCCTTGGAATTGTTGAGGGGGTCGCCAGAAGCATCGTTTGCCCAACTGCCGGCTTATTGTCACAATTTAAAGCTGAAAAATCCTGGGTCGGTAACTCATATCAAAACAGATAAAGATGGACGCTTTGAGTTGCTGTTTATCGCCATTGGTGCTGCGGTTAGTAAATCAATATAATTCTGTTGACTCATTTCTGTTAGTTACATGCATTTCACATTTAAATGATTATATTCTTGTGTATATTATTTTGTAGATTCGTTCGTTTATTACTTGTATGCGCCCAGTTATTATAGTTGACGGAGCACATTTGAAAGGTCGATACCTTGGAGTAAACTTATTAGCAGTAGCCATGGATGCTAACAATGGGATATTGCCAATAGCTTACGGGGTTGGCAAATCTGAAACCTCTGATTCATGGACATGGTTTATGGGGCATCTTAGGGATTGCATAGGTCCTATTAACAATCTGACAATCATATCCGATAGGGCAAACTCAATTGACAACGCTGTTAGAAGGTGTTTCCCAGATGCTTTTCATGGACTTTGTGGTGTTCATTTGTATAGAAATCTAAAATCAAGGTCTGCTGGTATAAAAATCACAAATGGACATACTGGAAGACTGTAAAAGCTTATCGGGAAGTGGATTTCAATAAGCATATAAACTGTTTAAGACGTGTTTTGCCTCAGTGTGCTCAAACACTAGAAGATGTCGGGTTTGAAATATGGTCAAGAGTACATCAACTTGGAGCAAGATATGGTTTCATGACGTCTAATAGTGCAGAATCAATCAACGCTCTAAGTCGTCATTCCCGGAAATTACCCATTACTATGTTAATGGAGTTTTTTTGAGCCTCTATTCAACAGTGGTACTACAAGAAAAGAAACCATGCAGGTATTTCTTTGAATTCGTAACTTATCATATATTTTACTAAGTATTATTATTTAAATTTACAGGAACATTGGAACATCGTGTTACACCATGGACTGAAAAAAAGATAACGAAACGTGTTGTGAAGTCAACGTCATGGAGAGTTGAACCATGTTCAAACACTTTGTTTGAAGTAATGGATAATAACTTAAATGAGCTTGTCGATCTAAATGCAAGGACGTGTAGTTGTATGAAATGGCAAACATCTGGTTATCCGTGTAGCCATGTTATAAAAGTTGCTCTTCATCTAAACCAAGATGATTCAAGCACATACACTATGGATTACTACACTACAGAAGTATATCGACAGACTTATGCCGAGATTGTCTACCCTATTCCACATCCTTCTGAGTGGGACATACCAGATGACTTACAAACAGTTTTGCCACCAGCCATGGACAGAAGGCTACCTGGCCGACCAAAAAGTCACGATCGTATACCGTCTAAGGGTGAAGAGAAGAAGAGATCGACATGTAGTCGGTGCAAGGAAAGTGTTCATACAAGGTTGACATGTGGATCACCAGTGCCATCACAATCATCTTTTCCTCTACCAAAATATGGATCATCATCAAAATCTAAAGCTCATATGGTGTCAAGAAAAGGCAATCAAATCGCAATCATCTTTAAAATCCCAATCATAACTGGCTTCACCTTTTGGGACTGTTAACTTAGGTGATATTTAAATGCAAACGTTGTATTATGTAGATTTTATGTGTGAACTTTTAACATTTTCAGTTAGGCATGTATTAGTAACTTGAGTTTGAAAATTGCTATGATCTGTTCAGTTGTTATCACTTAATAGGCAATCATCTTAATGTCTATCGCAACGCGGAAATTACTATCGCAATGCGAAATGAAAATCGCAACGAGAGAATCGCAATGCGAAATGAAAATCGCAACGCTAATTTCGCAATGCGAAATGAAAATCGCAACGAGGGAATCGCAATGCGAAATGAAAATCGCAACGCAAATTTAATTTCGCGTTGCGATTTTCATTTCGCGTTGTGATTCTCTCGTTGCGGTTTTCATTTCGCATTGCGATAGTACTTTTTGCCTTCAACATAATGCAGATTGAAATCAACAAAATCAACCATTACATTTCAATCAATTAAACAAGCACAAATAAGAATTATGTTAACATCAATTAAACAAATCAACTTTTACAAATCAATTAAACAATCAAAAAATAAGCAATAATTATTAGAGAAAATAACACTTCTACTATTGAATCAACTTTTGCAGCCATACATCATTTTCACGCAGCTCACTTCTGAGATTAACCTGCATAAACCAAACATTTGCTCAAACAACACTTTCTACACATCTAAAACCTACAAACAGCAAATTATTGAATTCTAGGTACTTAACCAAACATTTTCAAACCACAAGGCTATAAACATACCAATTATTTATGGACATTTTTATAACGCGGATGCAGGTAGGCAGCGTCTCGTATATATCGATCTAGCCATATAATGTCGAAACCACATACCTACTGCAGTTCTATCTATATCGGTGGGAGGTAGATACTTTATACTTCCTGTGATCAAATGGTCCAACGCTAAGCATACGAGAGGACCACAATCCCCTCTGGGTCCTTTCGTTTGTTGTGGTGCGGTCTCGTCTCTGCTAACTGTAATATTGAGCTTCTTTGGCTTCTTGTTTCCAGAACGAGTCCAATAATTTATCGCATCCAGGAATTTAGCCAAATAAGAGCTCCATCCCTTAATAATATCTCTTAAATCAGCCAATGATATGTAATTTATCATGCTGTCATATACTATTGCCTTAAGGGATGGGATCTGAAGCTCGACGAGAAGCCAATGGTTACGTTCCAAAACAGGGATAAACACCTGCAATCATAAGTAATAATTCATTCATTTGCGCACTTATTTATGAATACCTTTAAACTCAATTTAAAATAAACACTAACCTTATCGACCTCCCACCATGCAGGATAAAGTTTAGCTTGTCCATTGCCCAACGCAAATGATTCATCTCGTTGATTCTTCAAGTGAACGGCGTTAAAAGACGTCGGCATAATTGTATATCGTGTATTTCTTTTATTTTCCTTAAGTTTCCTAATTATTAGAAGACGTGACACCCACGCATCGATATGCTGTTTTACAAAAAAAGACATATATTAGTAACTTACAAATTTACAAAAAAATAATCAAATTAAAATATAAGAAAAATATAAGACTTACCCCTCCATCGAAATAGCCATTGTCTTCGACCCCTAATAATACGCCCCACCAAGACCGATCAAGTAACAAATAGATATCATCATTAAGCTTGCATATGTCAGTGAAACACCCCTGGCTTCGCTCATGTAGATAAAAATCAACTGCGGTCTTAGCCCAAAGGGTGTTATCCAGAATTGTGTCCGGTAGTTGTTTCCTCTCCACTTCAGATACCGGTATGGTACTGGCCGGTAACTCATACGAGAGCCAACTTGAATCCATCATGTCTGGCACGTCAGAGGGTTTCTCAAGAATCCTACATATGACGCCATGTGAATCGGGCTCTTGAATGGTGGGAGGGACCTCTTCAACGATGACAGTGGCCTCTTGAACGGTGGGAGGGGACTCTCGAAGAATGATAGGGGCCTCTTCAACGATAGGAGTGGACTCTTGAGGGATGACAGTGGCCTCTTGAACGGTGGGAGGGGACTCTCGAGGAATGATAGGGGCCTCTTCAATGATAGGAGTGGACTCTTGAGGGATGACAGGCGAGTCGGGCTTCTTCTTGCGGTGTCTTCGCACTATTGGGGTTTACGGAGACTTAATAGCACGTGCACGCCGTCTGATGCGTGAACTCTGTCGTGCAAGAAAAACCCGACGTAAAGCATCCACCTTATCGGTCCGCTAAATAATTAAATACAAATATCAGTAAATAAACAGACATGATATTTAAACAGTGAAAACAAAGACAAATATATTTCAAACTTTCAACCAAAAGACAAAACAAAGACAAATACTAACTTCACAGTGTTAAAGAATACACAGTTTAGCAGAATTGGCAGCAACCGAATAAATTTACTTCAAATAAAAGACAAAACAAAAAGACAAATACTAACTTCACAGTGTTAATAAACAGTTTAGCAGTATTGGCAGCAACCGAATAAATTTACTAAGCAATCTAAGTGAAATGGTTACTTTAAGTGAAATTACGAGTAAATTTATCATCAAGTTAAATATGGAAAATCTTAAACTTACCTCGTTGCGTAGAGTATGAACCACATTCTGCAATGATACTACCATCTCACGTAGAGCGACAACCTCACCACGTAAAGTAGACACCTCCACACGCCATGCACCATCGTTATCGAGTAGAGTACCGATCTCCTCACGCAAGACATTGACCTCATCACGTAACTCCCTTGACTCATCCCGTGGAGGTGGAGAACAGGGAGATATAAGTCGTGGCATCTTTTCCGGTCGCCTATCATGAGGTGATGGTGGAGAAGAGGCTCGATGATGTGACGGGATAGGTGATGGCTCTCGTTGTAGAGGTGTATAGTCGGGTCGATCAGGTGATGGATCTGGGTGAGGTGATGGCTCTCGAAGTGGAGGAAGTGGAGGCTGCTCATCATTCGTGCCATCAAGAAAACGCTTGCCACCAATCAGTGGCAAGCTCAGCCTCCGTGGGTGTCAGTCTAATTAATGGAATGTTGGCCTCCTAAAAATATAAAAACTCAAACAAAGTTAAACGTCTACTATTAATAACTTGTTTATATATGATAGTAATTGTGTTAACTTACATTATTTATTGTCGCATATGGTATTAAGTCTTCCCAATCCAACATACGTTTTCTCTTCCAGGAAATAGTCCTGGGAATATCATTTGAAGTTTTTATTGCATATGTCTTCATGGCGGGAAAGACCTCGAATATCCAAATCTACAAACAATATAATAACAAACATTAGTAATTATTAAATAATTAATTATAATTTTGAAAACATTATATAGAAATTCTTACCTTAAAGGCCCAAACAAAGCCTGACAAAGTGTATTTCGACCCATCACCCCGCAAACTTTTGCGGTCATCAAAGGCAGACGACAACTTAGTCCAGGTAGCTTTCCATATATACGAACCCCACGGAAACAGATTCCATGCATTTAGGTCCTCTACCAATAATATTAGCTCCTGAGGAATAGGTTGTTTGGCCTCTCTGCCTAAAAAGACGGCATACAAAAGTAGTAGAAGGCATACTCGGACAACATCGACGTCATTCATCCGAGTAAAACCATCTTTCTTATTAAACAATTTCTTCATGTCGTCGACGTGTAAGTTCGGCTTCTCTATTGACTCATCAGGAAAAACACTGGATAACCATGATGGGCGGGTGATATGACGAGTGTACCGGCCTACATCATCGTGTCCGAATCGTAGACCAGTGATTAAGCAGAACTCCTTCCGCCCAAAACAAGTATACGCCGGTGGAAAATGAAATCATATCTCTTCCTCACCACGTTGTATACTGTCGGGTATATCTCTAGTCATGGTCTGAAGCCACAAATGGGTCAAATTAGCATCTCCACCCCGGATGCTGTACTCTCAGCCATGGCCCGAAGCAGGTTTCCTCAAACAATTTTCTTTGTGCAGGTGAAAGCTTCGAAGCAATTGTAGTGGCTAGGCTAACTTTATTCCTTAATATCAATGAAGCCGAAAAAAATTTCTACAAAAACAATAAACATACCAAGTTAGATATACCAAAAACTACAGTGTCAAGATATACCAAAAACAATAAACATAAATAGTAGTTTATTCTTGAAACTAAAATTTGCAACACTGTTTTGTCTTTTGGTTGAAATGAAAATCGCAACGAGATAATGAGAATCGCAACGCGGAAATGACTATCGCAACGAGAGAATCGCAACGCGAAATGACTATCACAACGAGAGAATCGCAACGCGAAATGAAAATCGCAACGAGAGAATCGCAACGCGAAATGAAAATCGCAATGCGATTTTGGTTTCGCGTTGCGATTCTCTCGTTGCGATAGTTATTTCCGCGTTGCGATTTTCATTCTCGAAACTATTCTTCTTCTGCATTACTTCAACCAAAAGACAAAACAAAGACAAATACTAACTTCACAGGCTAAACAGTTTAGCAGTATTGGCAGCAATCGAATGAATTTAATAAGAAATCTAAGTGAAATGGTTAATCTATTATTGAAATTTCCAGTAAACTTATCATCAATCTCAATATTAAAAACCTAAAATAATGCAAAAATTTCAAAAAATAAAAATAAAACAAAACTAACCCTCGGAGGTTGATTTTCCATTTCTGAATGATTGTGAGGGATTTTTGACTGTGAATGGTTGTGAGGGATTTCACCGGCGATGGGGACGGAAATCTTCGGAGATGGGGACGGATTTCGCCGTAGAGAATGAGAGATGGAGATGGGACTGAGTGTTGTGATTTTGGGTTTGAGGTTATGAGTTGCGATTACTGTGGACGGTTCAGTTTCCGATTTATTAAGAAAAAATTCGTGTTTGGAATTTGAAAAAAAAAATACGCGTTAATACGAATGGCGCTATGTAAATCGCGTTGCGAAAGTCAGAATCGCGTTGTGAAAGTCAGTATCTCGTTGCGATTTTGTATTATCGCATTGCGATAGTAAGTATCGCATTGCGATAGTCAGTATCGCATTGCGATTTTCCCAATTTGTGTTGCGATTTACTTATTCGCATTGCGAATTGGGAAAATCGCAACGACACTGTAGACCATCGCAACGCGATTTCCAACTATCGCAACGCGAAATGCAACACGAATTTGCGATAATGGAGATCGCGTTGCGAATTAGCGATCGCATTGCGATTTTGTTGGTCATTTTGGCAAATCCGGAAAAAGTTGGTTAAAATCGTATATTATAAGGCATTTTTGGTCACTGAGGCGATTTTCTCTTTAAATTATTATTTTAACTTTGTATTCTATTAAGTTGATATAGGTCTGTGTATTATAAGTTTCTATACTAAATTAATTTCTCAGGCGTTTAGTTTGTTGGAATGTTTTTTAAGAGAATTAGAATCTATGAAGAAATTAGAATCTGAATCTAAAACTTGTTTGGTTGGCAGGAAATTGAATTGAAATCCAATTCCATATTATGTTTAGTTCGCAGACATATAAGATGAATTTGATTTCAGTAATGTAAAATGACAGAATTGCTCTTCTTATTTTTTTGCTTAATTTTAGTTTGTTTTATAACTTACATGTAGCAATATATTACAAAAATTTTAAAAATATTAAATTTTCATTTTGTTGATTGATTATTCATTTTAATAAATTATAAAAAGCATACTAATAAACATCATAAGTTAAAATCATCTCAATTAGGAATGGCCATGGGTCGGGTTGGGTCGAGTTTCTTGGTTAGATTTTTAATATTTCCTTGTATGATTTGATCTTAAGTTGTTAGTTTTTGTTTCAATGATTATAGGAAATAGTCTTAATTATGCGTTTAATTTACAATTATGATTGTAAATTTTTATTATAATTCAGGATATTTCATATTTTGAATAAAAAAATTATACTAAGTTGATAAAATATCAATATTTAGAGATGGATTTAAATTTTTATATATTTTAGATTATTTTATTGATAATATGTTTTACTCCTCTAAAATTTTATAGGTTCACATTCACTTAAAACTTTATAAGTTCGCATCTCTAACATAAAATCTTTTAGTTGTCTCTGTTTATATTAATATTGAAAATTATAATTAATATTATAAACATAACGAAAAAGTTATAACATAACAATATTATAACAAAAAATCATGTATTTGATTATAATATAAATATAAATTGTTGGTGTTCTTATTTTATATGAATATCATTGATAAATTTATTATTATTAATCAATTTTGAAGGGTATTAGTCAATATTTATCTAATTTCGGTGAAATAGACACTAAATCCATATTCAAAAGGTTAAAATGAGTAAATTAGAAGTTTTAGGGTCCAACAATCGATAACAACAATGGTCAGTGCTGATTGATGAAGACGATGTGAGTGGAGATCAATGATAAGATATTTTGGTCAAATTTAGGGGTCAATTTTATATGCCATATGAAGTTTAGTGGTCAAAATAATATTTTTATAGAGATTAGGATCAAATTAATATTTTATCTAAAGCTCATGAGTCAAACTAGAAATTAATCACTTTTACCAAACATGTATGTCATCAACTTAATAAGAATTAACAGTTAAATGACTAAAATACAATAATTGATAATATAAATTATCAAAATTTAATAAATCAGTAAGTAACAAAAATTTAATATTTTAAAATTTAGTAAGCTAAAATATATAAATATGAAAGAAAATTAATCAATCCAGTAATTGACCCTTTAAATTATTAATTAAATTATTATTACCTTTGAGAATAATAACATTGTATTACCATGTGAATGTTATATTACTTTGTTTGGTTTGTTTAGCAAGAATATAAGATATTAGTGTTTGGTTGGAGAAATATATGATTACTTGGATGCATATTTTACTAAATTATCCTTATGATATATATATTTTTTAACAAGTTAAACTTTGATATTAAATTATAAGTATGTGAATGAAAATCATAAAAATATTTTAATTGTTACATTATCTAACTTTTAAGAAAAATACATTTAACCTGTAATTATTATAATTAGTACATTTATATTTTTAAATAATTTTCATAAGTATCATATTTATTTATATAAAATATAAGCTTAATATACTTTTAAGTTTCTAAATTATACCTCAAAATACGATTTGGTGTCTAATTTTTTATTTTATTTTTTTTGCTAAAAGTTGGTGTCTAATGTTACAACCATAACCATTTTATGTGTTTGAGCCATAATTATCATTAAATTCGACTGTTAAGTGAAATGTGTCACGTTCTCGTAATTTCAAAAATATTAAAAAAACTTAAAAATTTTATTATATTTATAAAAAACCTAATTTATCTAAAATTTAAAAATAAACCCAAATATCTACAAATATCCCCAAATCCCAGCCCTAACTCTTATTTCTTCCTTATCACCGACAACCACCGACGTCAGAGTCACCATAGCCATCTTCAACTATTTGACGACTAACCACCAGACAAACATCCATCGACAAACCCACCAATGGTCGGTCATCATCCAATCTCCTAAATTTCTAAACTCAAATTTATAAAATTTTAAATATTAAAATCCCTAAAAATTTCTTAAACCTCTTTGGCTACCCGTTTTGTAATACCCCAATTTAGGGGCTAAAATTAAGAAATTATAAAGTGGTGGATTTAATTGGTATTTTGAAAGAAATATTGGGGATTAAATTGTAAAGTTTTAAAGTTGGCAGACAATTTTATAAAGTACAGGAAATTCAGTGGCTAAACCCATGATTTAACCATTTCTTATATATGATGAATTATAAGCTCCTCCCCGTGCGCATGTTTCATATTTTCCAGATTTCCCTTCTCCAACAACCCAACTTCCAACTCCGATCTACTCGCCGTCCGACCTCCAATCGACGAGCTGAAACCACCATCGTGTTCGTTGTCAAACAAGGAACAAAACCCCTCAAACCTTTTGTCGTGAATCGTCTCCGTTCGTCGTTAATTTCAGTCGGAAGTATCGTCGGTAATAACTCAGTTTTAGTTGGTTTTTCATCGATTCACGACGATCGGGTCATCCGTTTACGACACCTCCCGCACCATCGTGTTCGTTGCATCGTTCCAAGTTCACCGGTGTCATCCTTGGTCTCCGTTGACTGTGGCGATTGAGGAGGTGAAGCGGTTAAAGTTTCCGATTTGTTGAAATCGAGCTCTCCGCCATTCAAAATTGTGAACCGAGCTTTGTAAGTATCTCGAAATCACTCAAAATAATTGTTAGAAATTTTTTCCGGGATTTTATCACTGTTCACGCACCCCCACTCACCGCCACTGCGCGTGGGGAAGGAAAAAGTGACCGGTTTGACCGGTTTTGGAACTATTTTGTCCGGTTTGACCGGTCACAACCCGACCCGACCCGTTGACCCGACCCGACCCGTTGACCCGACCAGTTGATCCGTTGACTGTTGACCCATTGACTGTTGACCGGCGTTGACCACTGTTGACCAAAACTTTGATCAGCTTTGACCGGGCATTAAACGACCTTTGACTTCGACCGAGTATACCTATCCTGACATTTTTCGGCGTTCCAAATTCGATTTCGCTGTCCGTTTTTCGAAATTCGAACCCGAAGGCCTCGAAATTGCCGATCAAACCCGTTGACTTTGATTTTGACCAAAATTTCCAAATTTCTGAAAAGTCATATTTTATGTTTTCGACGTCCTGAATCCGAATCCGAAGTCCGTTTCGCCAAATTCGAACCCGGTAAGCCATCTTTCACTGATTTATCACCCGATTCGATCCGTTTATCGTAATTAAGCTCCGTTTCTGATATAATTTATGTTGATATGTATCTGAGGAATTATTGGAAATTGAATTGAAGATCAAAGGCATTCGAATGGAATTTTTATGGTCATTGCACAGAAATCGAGGTAATACTTTACTACCTCTTTATGCTTTATAGAACATGTTGGTATTGGTAAATGCATGAATGGAAATGTTTGGTCTCATATGTGTAATTAATGAAGATCTACACTAGATATAAATACGGTAGAAAGTAGATAACTGAATATGGCTCAGATGACTATTATAAGAAATTGGAGGACAGTTGGAATTAAATTACAAGTTCTGGAATTAAGTGATAAAAGAATCAACCATGGATTGTAGATTATAATTTATCTCATTAAAGGTACTTAGATGATAAATTATGAGAATATTTCAAATTAGGTAAAATTACAAAATTACCCTTATGTTGGAAAATGACAAGAATTGTCTCTGGAAGTGGATTAATAAATCTGAAAAGAATTATTGATCTGCTAAAACTATTTATGTGCATAAGAAATGTTAGTTTTACTTGGAAATTATGGATAACCAGTTCTTTAACCCCAAGAAGGTTTATGCTAGATACTAGAAGTCTTTTAAGGAATCATTTCAAGATCAAAGAATATTCGAGGAAGCAATTGATCATAGGATCTCTAAATTATATTATTTTCGTTAAGAGCTAATATCAAAATTATCTGGTTAAGAAATTACGGAAATGCCCTTGAGAGGTAAAATAGTCAGAGTTGACCCTTAAGGAGAAAGTACTTTGAGAATTTGTACTTAACTCGATTAAGTACAAATTTAATTATTAATATTCTGTCTTTGTAAAGAAAAATTCATAATATTACGTTTGTAAAATCCGAGAAGGCACTTGACCCGAAAATATCTGAGTTATGAGTAAATACCTGAAGAATAATTTATCGGATGGTGCTCTTTTATCAGAATTATTCGAACGGACTGGAATAGATGATAAATTGGAATTAAATAATAAGACCGGATGAAGGAAAAAGATTGAAATATCGTGGATCTGTAAAATGACCAAAATACCCCTGTAATGGAAATGACCCAAGAATATCACCAAGCTCAGAAATGATTGGATATCCTCGAGCTCTGAAATGAATGGAATAAAACTGAATACCAAAATTTACAAAATAACCTTATGGTCTAAACTAAGTAAATGTCTTGGATTAATTAAGGAATCCAAGTAAGCATAGGTATTGGACTACCTTTAAAGATAATGAAAAATAATTTAAGTGAGTAGATCAACCCTAAACTATGTCAATACCTGAATGGCATAGATATTACTGGAACATGTGTTTGTCTTCTCAAGTTTGGCTCGATGATAAATTTTGGAAGTATTCAGCTCAGCTCAGCTCAGCTCTAGATTGTATTCAGTACTAAGAATTGGACGTTTGTTCGACAATCAACCACGAAGACCAAATTGAATAGAATGGAAGTACAACATGTATCTGAAATTCAAGAACGTTTGAATTACTCTGGAAGATCCTGAAGTAACTGGAATGGAGATGACTGCTAAATGAAATAGGTAACCTCAATGAATGAGGATTTAATAAGTGATTTGGATAAGTCTGGAAACTCTGATGAGTTTACGTAGTGTACAATTACAATGGGTTATGAACAAATTAATCAAGTACGTCAGCATTTCATGATATTGTGGAAGCGTGGAAATGAAATAAAGACATTGGAAGATTTATTCAGCGATGATTCCGAAAATGGTCTACGGACAAGAATTTGTGATATTAAAGAGTAAATACCCTGGAAGAACAATGAATTGACCAATCGATAAGCATTAGTTTTGGAAACTATTCATCTAAGAGTTGTCCGATAATTCGATCAATCGACATATAATATAAATGTCCTGAACCTTCATTTCTTCCTTATCAGCTCAAGTCACATTCTGAATAACTGATGATTCTGTCAGTTATTGAACTCTTTCAATAGTGATTCTGAATTCCGATATTCTATCGGTATACTAAAGATCTGTGTTCCCCTACTTGTTAAGATTATCCAATATCTTTGAATACTAACTGTAAATTCTGGTGTGTTCCCTACTCACATGAATATTTTACCTGAATTTTGATTTGATTTCTGATCTGATACTTGACATGGATTCTGATCTGATATCTGACATGGATTCTGATCTGATACTTGACTTGGATTCTGATCTGATACTTGACCTGGATTTTGATATGATACTTGACGTGAATTATGATTTAATTTTTGATATATCCATTTACGGATGGAACATGTTTTATTTGAGGGTTAATGTTGGAGGAAGAATACCTGGAGGTTCCTCGGCTGTGTGCTCAGGGCCTTACTTACCTGTTCCTCGGCTGTGTGCTCAGGGCCTTACTTACCGGTTCCTCGGCTGTGTGCTCAGGACCTTACTAGACGTGACGGGGTTGTATGGTTTTGGGGAACCTACACATTTTGTTCGTGACGGATGGGGGTATATATTGTTGAGTTAATCGATTGATGGATTTGGCCAAGAGGGGGGTGAATTGACAATTAAAAATTTGGTGGAAGCTTTTGCAGAAAATTGAAAGTAATTGCACAGCGATTTAGAGTGGTTCGACTTTCTCAATTAAAGTCTACGTCCACTACCTTAGCTATCCACACTAAGGATTTTCCAACAAATTCACTAATTTGTTCTTTCTTTTGAGGCCAAAGAGATAACCTTACAACACCCTCAAAAATATACCCCAATTCTTGAGAACACTCTTTTCCCAAAGAGAAGATTACAAATTTGCAAACTTACAAGGAAAACCTCACAAGGTAAGATGTTTGTACAATTCTAGAACAAGAAAAGAACACTCAAAGATAATTACAAATGAGCACAAATGGTGTTCTTGAAAGCAAAATGAATATTGAAAGGAAAATTGGCTTGATTTGCACAAACTTGGTGTTTGATGCTTTCTCTCTTGTTTCTCTATGATTTCTCATTGATCAAGGGCTTCAGAACTTGTTTAAATACACCTTGAATCACTTCTGAACGTTGGGGATAATTAATGAAGATAATATAGCCGTTTAAGTGTGAAAACAATTAATAAAACAGCTTGGAGCGTTGGGGGAATCGGTTCCCCCTCATAGGGGATCGGTTCTCTAAGTGTAAAATTCAAATATCTCGACCGTTGCACAGGGGGGAATCGGTTCCCTCCGAGCATTCTGGAAACCTCGGAGCCAAACCATTCAGGGGGAATCGGTACCCCCTTGGGGGAGGAATCGGTTCCCTCTAAGCAATCTGGAATTTTTGGCTTTGAAATGGTTCGAAATACTTTGAAAGATTATTTTGAAATTGTTTTATGATTAAAACTTAATTTTACACTTAAGTAAGGATTAAAAATGATTTTTGAAATATTTGGAGTAATGTTTTGATATTCGAATAATTATATCGAATATACTTAGAAAATCATTTTGGAAAATCTTAAAATTCATTTAACTTAATTTGTTATATCGAAATATCAAAATGTTTTCAACAATCTCCCCCTTTTTGATATAACAAAACATTTTAGTAATTTTAAGATTTTGAAATCAAGTTTTAAAATTATTCCCCCTTACTTTAACACTTCTCCCATTTATCATTTTAAAACACACTTAAAACACACACTTCTCCCCCTTTTTGTTAAATCAAAAAGATTCAAAGAAACGTGAAAAATATTTAGCCAATTGATTAGGTATATGTATGCATAAGCTGCTAAGATCACAATCAAGAGAACCGTTAGCCATTAGTTCCATAATCATTATTCATAAACAATGTGATATGGTAAAATTGGTCATATTGTTAATAATGATGTAAATGATGCAATAATGAATAAATCACACCAAACATATAAGTTCACACCATCCATAAATCCAAGCAAATCCACAATCCACAAATTCAAACATTCCAAAATATTCAAAATATTAAAAACAATAAGTTTGGAAAACAAATTAAAACATTTAATCACATATCCGGATCAGGAGGAGGAAAACGAGCTCGCATAGCGGCCATTTCGTTAGTGAGGTCATTAACACGTGCGTTGGTTGCTTCATTATTTGCACGCATTTCTCGAAGAATTTCTAATTGTTGAGCTCCCATTGTGGATAAATGGGACTCTATAGAATTAAAGCGCGAATCCATGGCCGCATATCGGTAATCAAATGTCTCCATAAAAGATTGAAAATATGGAGGCATTTGAGTCGATTGTTGTGCTTGCTCTTCGGGCTGCTCCTCGGGCTGCTCAGGTTTATCTTCAGCTTCATCGATGTCTCGCATTAATTGCTCAAGCTCGAGATCTTCGTCAGCTTCGGGTGGAGCTTGTGAAGAACTAGCTCCCGGAGTAGTTGCAGAAGATCGAACCCATTCACCGGTTTCTTTATTTTTGACCCATCCCGCTCTTGTTAAAGAAAGAAGATTGATTTGTTTCTTAAGAGGAAAAGCGGCATCTAGACCAACTCGAAGCTCGGCTTTAGAAAAGAGATTACTAAGGATACAACTGTAAACTAGTGAAGAACAGAGTTTCTTATTTGGCACTAGGTTAACAGTTTCAACGATTTCAGCAAAGATAATCTCGGAAATGTTTATTTTTATGTTGTGTTCAAAACAATGCAACCACCAAAGGTCTAAAGCTCTGAGAGTATAATAACGACCCCCGGATGGTCGAAACCACCAAGTGATCATGAGATGAAGAAAACGCTCATGAAGATCTAGAACACTTGCACTATTATTCCGTTTTTATCGTGAGCCTAAAACTTGTTTTTCAATTGATAAACCTTCATTATCCAAGCCTAAGGCATTGGCTATGTAATCTGGATCAAGATGGAAATATTGACCTAGGAGGTAGGAACGTACTCCTATGGTTTTGGTTTTGTCACGATTTTTGATACAAACGGCATTACAGTAGAAGATACGAACAAGTTGATGATAGACAACGGGTTCAAGTTCAAAAAGTTTATCAAATTTCCATTCGTGCAAGATAGGGAGATATTTAAAGTTAATAGCAACCATAGCTTGAAGAGATGGGATACGTTCTTCCCTAATCTTATACGAGTCAAAATATTGGTAAAACCAATAACGATAATCTTTAGGACCTGGTTGATTGAAACAAGAATTTTGGATAGTCAAGTTAGGATCAAGATTTGGAATAGGATTTTGAGGAATATGAGGAGGATTTGGAGGTGGATTTGGTTGACGACTAGAATGACTAGATGAAGACCTAGCACGTTTAGGATTAGACATGGTGAAGGAAATCGGAATAGATTGAATAACCTGCAATTTTAAAAACAAATGTATGCAATTCAATTAATCCCAAAACTCAATTGAGTCATCAATATTTCAAGGTTCTCTAAATCAATCCTAATGGGCAAAGTTTTTGAAATACTTTTGAAAAATATGGTTTTGAGAAACAATATATGTATAGTTTTCATAACAACAACATAATTTAATCAAAACACAATAATTTGAAAATTAACATTTTTTTTATTTCAAAAAATTAAAAATTTAGGAAAATTCTTGTGTTTTTGATGAAATTAGTTGTAACATCTAGTTTCTAATCACTAAACAATCAATGCCCGATCATTATTTCAACCTAGAACTAATTAAAACTAATCCTATGTTCAAAATCAATGAAATAGAGAGTTTAGAAAAATTTACCTTGAAAGATGAAGATTGAGGGGATTTAGATGTTGTTTGCACGATTTTAATGATGATTGCAAGTTTAGGAGATAATATTTGAAGTGAATTCCGATTAAAATCAATGATTTGAGGCAAGAATGGAGATTTAAGTGTTTGAGGGTGAGAAATGGCGGAATAGGTTTTGGGGTTTTGGGGGGTGTTCTGCCCGATTTTAACAGAACCCCAAGGGGGTATCGATTCCCCTGTGGGGGGAATCAGTTCCTATTCAAAGGGGGAATCGGTTCCCTAATGGGGGGGATCGATTCCCTCTGCACCAAAATGCTAAAATCTGATTTTTTAAGCACACGAAATGCTAAATTAATCTTCTTTAGTGGTATAGGCAACTCATTTATTGAAAAATAATTATGTTTAAACAATTAAATTAATCTTTAATCGATATTTGAACATAAAATTAATTTTTTATCAAGAATCATAAACTCCCCCTAACTAATAGCAATGAATGCAATCAAAAATTACTATTATGAGCATTTTTCAGTATTTATTAAAAGTGCAGAATTATTTTAAACACTAAGTGAAGATAGGTCAGTTAAACCTAATTCTCTCCTAAGTGTCCAAAACCTTTCCTTATCTAAGGGTTTTGTAAAAATATCCGCTAATTGATGCAAAATATCAACAAATTCTAGAACTACATCTTCCTTAGTGATATGATCTCTAATGAAGTGATGTCTAATTTCAATGTGTTTAGTTCTAGAGTGTTGGATGGGATTTTTAGTGAGACAAATAGCACTAGTATTGTCACACTTGATAGGAATAATACCTACTTCAATTCCATAATCAAAAAGTTGTTATTTCATCCATAAAACTTGTGCACAACAACTATCGGCTGAAATATATTCCGCTTCAGTGGTAGATAATGCAACACAATTTTGTTTCTTTGAAAACCAAGAAATCAGCATATTTCCAAGGAATTGGCAAGTACCGGAGGTGCTTTTCCTATCTAATTTACATCCTCCATAATCCGCATCAGAAAAAGCATGCAAGCTAAAGCTAGAGTCTCTAGGATACCAAAGTCCTAAACTAGGAGTGTCCTTAAGGTATCTAAAGATTCTCTTAACAGCTAGTAAATGTGATTCCTTAGGACATGATTGAAATCTAGCACATAAGCAAACACTAAACACAATGTCCGGTCTACTTGCAGTTAGATAAAGCAAAGAGCCAATCATTGACCTATATAATTTAACATCTACACATTTACCTCCTTCATCTAACTCAAGCTTTGTTGAAGAGCTCATTGGAGTGTCATGAGGTTTCCCATTTTCCAGTCCAAACTTCTTGAGCATATCTTTGACGTACTTAGCTTGATTAATGAAGATGCCATCTTTTCTTTGCTTGATTTGGAGTCCCAAGAAAAATGAGAGCTCCCCCATCATGCTCATCTCAAACTCACTCTGCATTAGCTTAGAAAATTCTTGGCAAAGAACATCATTAGTAGAACCAAATATTATATCATCAACATAAATTTGAACTACTAATAAATCTTTACCTTTATGCTTTAAAAACAATGTAGTGTCAACCTTTCCTTTTGAAAAACCTTTTTCAATTAAAAAATTTGACAATCTTTCATACCAAGCTCTAGGAGCTTGTTTTAAACCATAAAGAGCTTTTGTCAATTTAAGAACATGATCTGGAAATTTTGAATCTTCAAAACCTGGAGGTTGTTCCACATACACTTCTTCTTTTATAAAACCATTTAAAAATGCACTTTTAACATCCATTTGATATAATTTAAATTCATGAAAACATGCAAATGCTAATAACATTCTAATTGCTTCCATCCTAGCTACGGGAGCATATGTTTCATCATAGTCTATGCCCTCTTCTTGAGTATACCCTTGAGCAACAAGTCTAGCCTTGTTTCTCACTATATTACCACTCTCATCAAGCTTATTCCTAAATACCCATCTAGTACCTACAGTAGATTTATTACTAGGCCTTTCAACTAATGTCCATACTTTACTTCTCTCAAATTGATTTAGCTCTTCTTGCATAGCCATAATCCAATGTTCATCATTTAATGCTTCTTTAATATTCCTAGGCTCTATGCATGAGATAAATGCAACATAATTACAAATATTTCTAAGAGAAGATCGAGTTGTTACCCCTTTTGATGGATCACCTATAATTTCACCATCATTGACATAGTTGTACTCTCTTGGATAAGACACTTCCCTTTCTTCAATGGTTGGATTCTCAAGAGGATCATGAGTTTCCTCATTTTTCGTTTCTTCCTTTGATGATGGTTCTCCAACTTCATGTCTAACATCATTTGTATTTATAACACCTACATCATCATTCACACAAGAATCCTTCCTTGAAAGGGGATTATCATCGAAAATAACATGTATAGACTCTTCTACAACTAAAGTTCTTTTATTAAATACTCGATAAGCTTTAAAATTTAAGGAATAACCCAGAAAAATTCCTTCATCACTTTTAGCATCAAATTTGCCAAGTTTTTCTTTACCGTTGTTTAAAACAAAACATTTACATCCAAAAGGATGAAAATAGCTAATGTTAGGCTTTTTATTTTTGAAAAATTCATATGGAGTTTTCTTTAAAATTGGCCTAATCATTACTCGATTTACAACATAACAAGCGGTATTTGTGGCTTCCGCCCAAAAATATTTTGGCAAATTATTTTCACAAAGCATGGTTCTAGCCATTTCTTCTAAAGTTCGATTTTTCCTCTCAACAACTCCATTTTGTTGAGGGGTTCTAGGTGCTGAAAAAATATGACTAATACCATTAGAATTACAAAATTCAATAAATCCAAGATTTTCAAATTCAGTGCCATGATCACTCCTAACACTAGTTATAGAGTAACCCTTTTCATTTTGGATTATTTTTGAAAATGTGATGAACTGTTCTAATGCTTCATCTTTAGTACTTAAAAATAGAACCCGAGTATATCTAGAATAGTCATCTACCAAGACAAATGCATATTGTTTTCCACCCAAGCTAGTAGTCCTAGTTGGCCCAAAAAGATCTACATGGATCAATTGTAATACTCTACTAGTTGATACGTCATTAATGGATTTAAAAGAAACACGCTTTTGTTTTCCTTTAGCACAAGCATCACAGATTTTATCATTATCAAATTTAAGCTTAGGCAACCCTCGAACTAAATCACCTTGAATTAGCCGTTGCAAAACA
The DNA here is from genome assembly GCF_006381635.1 of Hibiscus syriacus. Taxonomy (NCBI): domain Eukaryota; kingdom Viridiplantae; phylum Streptophyta; class Magnoliopsida; order Malvales; family Malvaceae; genus Hibiscus; species Hibiscus syriacus. The sequence goes on along the minus strand of NW_024063116.1, from coordinate 488,826 downwards.
CTCATACTAGCATGACCTAGTCTCCTATGCCATAACCAACTATCATGTTCATCCTTAGCAACTAGGCAAAAATTAGTCATATCAAAAGAATCTAAATGCACCATGTAAATGTTCCCTATTCTATGACCAATAAGCATAATCCGATTAGATGCAATGTCAATGACTTTACAACCATTAATTTCAAATAAGACATTGAATCCTTTATCGCATAATTAACTAATACTCAATAGATTATGCTTTAATCCATTCACATATAAAACAATTTTAATTTGTATAGAAGAGGTATTACCTATTGTACCAATACCTTCAATGTGACCTTTTGAATTGTCTCCAAAAGTCACTTCTCCTCCATTTTTGGCGTTAAGCTCAATGAACCGGCTTTTGTCTCCGGTCATGTGTCTTGAGCATCCACTATCAAGGTACCATGAATTTGAATTTGTTTCCCGTGCCTTGTAGCAATGCTCCTTTCCCTACAAACATAGATTAATTTTTTGATTTTTGGTACCCAAATTCTTTTGGGTCCATATTCATTAGTTTCCAAAATCATAGTCCCCTTAGGTATCCATTTGTGTAGGATATTTTTATCTTTAGTAGTAATGAGTTCTTTAGGAACCCACATACTTCTAACGATTTTTCCATTAGAGGTTCTTTGGGGACCTCTATGATTGTAGTTTCTAAAACTTTTTCTAACAAAGTTGGATTTTGAATTTCCACCTTTTTCAAAATGTTTTGTTCCAACTTTATCAAAAGAAGTTTTAAGATCATCAATTTTCTTTTGATGATCATCATTGATCTTTGAAAGTAAATTTTGAAAATCTAAATTTTTCTTTTCAAACTCTTCTATTTTGATTTGCAAATCTTTGATTTTACTTTCAAGATCGTTGTTGGTTTTGGATATGAGTTTGTTTCCAATTTTCAATTTTGAAACATCATTTTTTATATTTTTAAAAATAATTTCTCATAATCCGAAGCCAACCCATTATATTCCTCTAATAACTCATCATAGGATAAATCATCAAAATCAGATGAGTTAGAGGTTACCTTAGAATCTTCCCCAAATGCCATCAAGCACAAGTTAGCTACTTCTTGTTCCTCTTCATCAGAACTTTCTTCATCGCTCCATGTAGCCACATGAGCCTTATGCTTATTCTTTGATTGACCCTTTTTCTTCAATTATGGGCAATCATATTTAACATGCCCTGGCTTTTTGCATTTGTAGCAAATGATTGGGTCCTTCTCTTTCGGTTCATTTTTGAGGCCTTCATTTCGTTTGAATTTTCTTCCTCGATAAGGTCTGATCATTTTTCTGAACCGTTTGGTAAACAATGCCATTTCCTCGTCATTGTCATCGTTTTCGAATCACTCTCATCTTTTGTGGATTTGAGAGCAACTCCAATGTTTTTCTTCTTCTCCTTCTCCTTTGGTGTCTCGTCAATTTTGTTGATGTCCACCTCATCTTCGAGCATCATTTCATGAGTGAGGATTGACCTAATTAGCTCTTCAAGAGTTAAGGACGTTAAGTCCTTAGACTCGATGATTACCGTCTTCTTTGATTGCCACGATTTTGGGATGGAGCAGACTAACTTCCTCACAAGCTTTTCATTTGAAATGATCTCTCCATATGATTTGAGACCATTGACAATCGTTGAAAATCTATCCGTCATAGCTTTGATATCTTCATTTGGTTTCATCCTGAAATTTTCATAGCTATGCGTTAGAATACTAATTTTATATTTCTTTACCTCATCGGTACCTTCATGAGTGACTTGAAGTTTGTCCCATATTTCTTTGGCGGTTACACATGATGAAACTCTTCCGTATTCATCTGGTCCAAGAGCACAAAAAATGATATGGATGGCTTTGGAGTTGAGCTGGAACATTCTTGTCTCTCTTTCACTCCACAACCTTGGATGAGTGAGAGGTTTGATGTATCCTTCTTCTACAGCATTCCATGCTCCCATGTCACTTGCTTGAATGAAGTACATCATTCTATTCTTCCAATAAGCATAGTTAGCTCCATTGAAGAAAGGAGGCTTGTTGACGGGCATCGAATCGAGACCGGAGTCGAAGTTTGAAGAGGAGGCCATTGATGACTTTGATAATCGATATAACTCTTCCCGAATCGACTCAAGAGGCGATTAAACCTTCAAATGAGTTAGGCTCTGATACCAATTGTTGAGTTAATCGATTGACGGATTTGGCCAAGAGGGGGTGAATTGGCAATTAAAAATTTGGTGGAAGCTTTTGCAGAAAATTGAAAGTAATTGCACAGCGATTTAGAGTGGTTCGAATTTCTCAATTAAAGTCTACGTCTACTACCTTAGCTATCCACACTAAAGATTTTCCAACAAATTCACTAATTTGTTCTTTCTTTTGAGGCCAAAGAGATAACCTTACAACACCCTCAAGAATATACCCCAATTCTTGAGAACACTTTTTTCCCAAAGAGAAGATTACAAATTTGCAAACTTACAAGGAAAACATCACAAGGTAAGATGTTTGCACAATTCTAGAACAAGAAAAGAACACTCAAAGATAATTACAAATGAGCACAAATGGTGTTCTTGAAAGCAAAATGAATATTGAAAGGAAAATTGGCTTGATTTGCACAAACTTGGTGTTTGATGCTTTCTCTCTTGTTTCTCTATGATTTCTCATTGATCAAGGGCTTCAGAACTTGTTTAAATACACCTTGAATCACTTCTGAACGTTGGGGATAATTAATGAAGATAATATAGTCGTTTAAGTGTTAAAACAATTAATAAAATAGCTTGGAGCGTTGGGGGAATCGGTTCTCCCTCATAGGGAATCGGTTCCCTAAGTGTAAAATTCAAATATTTCGACCGTTACACAGGGGGGAATCGGTACCCCCTATGGGGGAATCGGTTCCCTCCGAGCATTCTGAAAATCTCGGAGCCAAACCATTCAGGGGGGAATCGGTAACCCCTTGGGGGAGGAATCGGTTCCCTCTGAGCAATCTAGAATTTTTGGCTTTGAAATGGTTCGAAATACTTTGAAAGATTATTTTGAAATTGTTTTAAGATTAAAACTTAATTTTACACTTAAGTAAGGATTAAAAATGATTTTTGAAATATTTGGAGTAATGTTTTGATATTCGAATAATTATATCGAATATACTTCGAAAATCATTTTGGAAAATCTTAAAATTCATTTAACTTAATTTGTTATATCGAAATATCAAAATGTTTTCAACATATATATATATGTTTTTAAAAAGATCTAAAAAGTTACATGATTTTTGGGAACACACTAGAAAACCTATTCTGATCTCCCGAACTCAATCATCCGAAATATTTATCTAAACTGAAAGCTCATGATCCGTTAGTACCTGAAATATCCGTAGAATCTCTGCTCAGTATAAAGATCTGTAAATGTCTGAAACAATAAGGAAATAAATATTTATCTGTATCTGCACGTTCATCAGCATCATCTGGTAGTTCTGTATTACTAAGCTTTCTAAAGCTCACTCTATTACTCACCTTTTCAGGTTAAAAGAATTGTACCAGTGCATCTATCGACTTAAGTAAGGGAGTTCGTCCGGCGTTGTTGCAGAGTATGGTACATCTGATTAGGGGGTATGTAATTGTATTTTGATTTATATACGAGTTTGGAAATCTGTTTTATTTTTAAATAGTGACAACTGATTTTATAAGTTTACATGTTCTGATAAAAAGTTTTAAATTTTCCGCTATTTTTACAGTGGATCGCTCCGGTGGCCCTAATGTGACTTCCTGGATCGGATCGGGTTACCCGCATCGGTCTGGGGGTTACATTTAGAAATTTTGGTATTCAGTTTTATTCCATTCATTTCAGAGCTCGAGGATATCCAATCATTTATGAGCTTGGTGATATTCTTGGGTCATTTCCATTACAGGGGTATTTTGGTCATTTTTACAGATCCACGGTATTTCAATCTTTTTCCTTCATCCGGTCTTATTATTTAATTCCAATTTATCATCTATTTCAGTACGTTCGAATAATTCTAATAAAAGAGCACCCTCCGATAAATTGTTCTTCAGGTATTTACTCATAACTCAGATATTTTCGGGTCAAGTGCCTTCTCGGATTTTACAAACGCAATATTATGATTTTTTTCTTTACAAAGACAGAATATTAATAATTAAATTTGTACTTAATCGAGTTAAGTACAAATTCTCAAAGTATTTTCTCCTTCAGGGTCAACTCTGACTATTTTACCTCTCAAGGGCATTTCCGTAATTTCTTAACCAGATAATTTTGATATTAGCTCTTAACGAAAATAATATAATTTAGAGATCCTATGATCAATTGCTTCCTCGAACATTCTTCGATCTTGAAATGATTCCTTAAAAGACTTCTAGTATCTAGCATAAACCTTCTTGGGGTTAAAGAACCGGTTATCCATAATTTCCAAGTAAAACTAACATTTCTTATGCACATAAATAGTTTTAGAATATCAATAATTCTTTCCTGATTTATTAATCCACTTCCAGAGACAATTCTTGTCATTTTCCAACATAAGGGTAATTTCGTAATTTTACCTAATCAAAATATTCTCATAATTTATCATCTAAGTACCTTTAATGAGATAAATTATAATCTACAATCCATGGTTGATTCTTTTATCACTTAATTCCAGAACTTGTAATTTAATTCCAACTGTCCTCCAATTTCTTATAATAGTCATCTGAGCCATATTCAGTTATCTACTTTCTACCGTATTCGTATCTAGTATAGATCTTCATTAACTACACAAATGAGACCAAACATTTCCATTCATGCATTTACCAATACCAACATGTTCTATAAAGCATAAAGAGGTAGTAAAGTATTACCTCGATTTTCGTGCAATACTGATCGACCATAAAAATTCCATTCGAATGCCTTTGATCTTCAATTCAACTTCCAATAATTCCTCAGATACATATCAACATAAATTATATCAGAAACGAAGCTTAATTACGATAAACGGATCGAATCGGGTGATAAATCAGTGAAAGATGGCTTACCGGGTTCGAATTTGGCGAAACAGACTTCGGATTCGGATTAAGGACGTCGAAAGCATAAAATATGACTTTTCGGAAATTTGGAATTTTCGGTGAAAATCAAAGTCAACAGGTTTGATCGGCAATTTCGAGGCCTTCGGGTTCGAATTTCAAAAAATAGACAGCGGAATCGGATTTGGAACGCCGAAAAATGTCAGGATAGGTATACTCAGTTGAAGTCAAAGGTCGTTTAATGCCCGGTCAAAGTTTTGGTCAACAGTGGTCAACGCCGGTCAACGGTCAATGGGTCAACGGTCAATGGATCAACTGGTCGGGTCAACGGGTCGGGTCGAGTCAGGTCAACGGGTCGGGTCGAGTTGTGACCGGTCAAACCGGTCAAAATAGTTCCAAAACCGGTCAAACCGGTCACTTTTTCCTTCCCCACGCGCAGTGGCGGCGCGTAGGGGCGCGTGAACAGTGATAAAATCCCGGAAAAATTTCTAAAAATTATTTTGAGCGATTTCGAGATACTTACAAAGCATGGTTCACAATTTTGAACGGCGGAGAGCTCGATTTCAACAAATCGGAAACTTTGACCGCTTAACCTCCTCACGCGCCACCGTCAACGGAGACCAAGGATGACACCGACGAACTCGGAACGATGCAACGAACACGATGATGCAGGAGGTGTCGTATACGGATGACCCGATCGTCGTGAATCGATGAAAAACCAACTAAAACTGAGTTATTACCGACGATACTTCCGACTGAAATTAACGACGAACGGAGACGATTCACGACAAAAGGTTTGAGGGGTTTTGTTCCTTGGTTGACAACGAACACGATGGTGGTTTCGGCTCGTCGATTGGAGGTCGGACGGCGAGTAGATCGGAGTTGGAAGTAGGGTTGTTGGAGAAGGGAAATCTGGAAAATATGAAACCTGCGCACGGGGAGGAGCTTATAATTCATCATATATAAGAAATGGTTAAATCATGGGTTTAGCCACTGAATTTCCTGTACTTTATAAAATAGTCTGCCAACTTTAAAACTTTACAATTTAATCCCCAATATTTCTTTCAAAATACCAATTAAATCTGCCACTTTATAATTTCTTAATTTTAGCCCCTAAATTGGGGTGTTACAATTCTCCCCTCCTTAAAAGAATTTCGTCCTCGAAATTCATTCATGTCACATAATTGCAGAAATGAAACTTCCATCAGTTCTTTCATATCTTTCATATAGCTTTTATAGAAACACAGATCCTTCACTAATCCTTAACCAGTTGAGTATACATTCTTATCAGAAATCTCTCTCATTCCAAGTAAATAATCAAAACAACTTTATCCTTGTGGAATCAATTCAGCCTTTGTCATGATAATAGGTTCATAGAGCAGTAGCATAGCTAAATTTCATTTCCGGAGTCGATTCAAAATTTCTCGGGTAATTAACTCTCACATGGCTCGTGAGGTACTTTACGTCGTTTAGACAGATTTTACTGGTATTCCTTTTTGTACAAATATAACCTTAACGGATAGAAACTTCGGTTTACTCGATACAGATAGGGACTCAGCCCTGGAGTTTCGGCTCAGAGAGGTACGATTACAGTCTAGGGGCATGTACTGATCAGACATATTTTGACATTCGACCGGCCGGTCTAACTTGAAAATTTTTGACTCAAACCATAGCTCTGATACCACTAAATGTAACCCCCAGACCGATGCGGGTAACCCGATCCGATCCGGGAAGTCACATTAGGGCCACCGGAGCGACCCACTGTAAAAATAGCGGAAAATTTAAAACTTTTTATCAGAACATGTAAACTTATAAAATCAGTTGTCACTATTTAAAAATAAAACAGATTTCCAAACTCGTATATAAATCAAAATACAATTACATGCCCCCTAATCACATGTACCATACTCTGCAACAATGCCGGACGAACTCCCTTACTGAAGTCGATAGATGCACTGGTACAATTCTTTTAACCTGAAAAGGTGAGTAATAGAGTGAGCTTTAGAAAGCTCAGTAATACAGAACTACCAGATAATGCTGATGAACGTGCAGATACAGATAAATATTTATTTCCTTATTGTTTCAGACATTTACAGATCTTTATACTGAGCAGAGATTCTACGGATATTTCAGGTACTAACAGACCATGAACTTTCAGTTCAGATAAATATTTCGGATGATTGAGTTCGGGAGATCAGAATAGGTTTTCTAGTGTGTTCCCAAAAATCATGTAACTTTTTATATCTTTTTAAAACATATATATATATACCCCCATCCGTCACGAACAAAATGTGTAGGTTCCCCAGAACCATATAACCCCATCACGTCCAGTAAGGTCCTGAGCACACAGTCGAGGAACCGGTAAGTAAGGCCCTGAGCACACAGCCGAGGAACTTCCAGGTATTCTTCCTCCAACATTAACCCCCCAAATAAAACATGTTCCGTCCGTAAACTGATATATCAAAAATCAAATCATAATTCACGTCAAGTATCATATCAAAATCCAGGTCAAGTATCAGATCAGAATCTAAGTCAAGTATCAGATCAGAATCCATGTCAGATATCAGATCAGAATCCATATCAAGTATCAGATCAGAAATCAAATCGAAAATCAAGTAAAATATTCATGTGATTAGGGAACACACCAGAATTTACAGATAGTATTCAAAGATATTGGGTAATCTTAACAAGTAGGGGAACACGGATCTTTAGTATACCGATAGAATATCGGAATTCAGAATCACTATTGAAAGAGTTCAATAACTGACAGAATCATCAGTTATTTAGAATGTGACTTGAGCTGATAAGGAAGAAATGAAGGTTCAGGACATTTATATTATATGTCGATTGATCGAATTATCGGACAACTCTTAGATGAATAGTTTCCAAAACTAATGCTTGTCGATTGGTCAATTCATTGTTCTTCCAGGGTATTTACTCTTTAATACCACAAATTCTTCAATGTAGACCATTTTCGGAATCATCGCTGAATAAATCTTCCAATGTATGTATTTCATTTCCATGCTTCCACAATATCATGAAATGCTTACGTACTTGATTAATTTGTTCATAACCCATTGTAATTGTACACTACGTAAACTCATCAGAGTTTCAAGACTTATCCAAATCACTTATTAAATCCTCAGTCATTGAGGTTACCTATTTCATTTAGCAGTCATCTCCATTCCAGTTACTTCAGGATTTTCCAGAGTAATTCAAACGTTCCTGAATTTCAGATACATGTTGTACTTATATTTCATTCAACTTGGTCTTCGTGGTTGATTGTCGAACAAACTTCCAATTCTTAGTACTGAATACAATCTAGAGCTGAGCTGAGGTGAATACTTCCAAAATTTATCATCGAGCCAAACTTGAGAAGACAAACACATGTTCCAGTAATATCTATGCCATTCAGGTATTGATATAGTTTTAGGGTTGATCTACTCACTTAAATTGTTTTCCATTATCTTTAAAGGTAGTCCAATACCTATGCTTACTTGGATTCCTTAATTAATCCAAGACATTTACTTAGTTTAGACCATAAGGTTATTTTGTAAATTTTGGTATTCAGTTTTATTCCATTCATTTCAGAGCTCGAGGATATCCAATCATTTATGAGCTTGGTGATATTCTTGGGTCATTTCCATTACAGGGGTATTTTGGTCATTTTACAGATCCACGGTATTTCAATCTTTTTCCTTCATCCGGTGTTATTATTTAATTCCAATTTATCATCTATTCCAGTCCGTTCGAATAATTCTGATAAAAGAGCACCATCCGATAAATTGTTCTTCAGGTATTTACTCATAACTCAGATATTTTCGGGTCAAGTGCCTTCTCGGATTTTACAAACGCAATATTATGAATTTTTCTTTACAAAGACAGAATATTAATAATTAAATTTGTACTTAATCGAGTTAAGTACAAATTCTCAAAGTACTTTCTCCTTCAGGGTCAACTCTGACTATTTTACCTCTCAAGGTCATTTCCGTAATTTCTTAACCAGATAATTTCGATATTAGCTCTTAACGAAAATAATATAATTTAGAGATCCTATGATCAATTGCTTCCTCGAATATTCTTTGATCTTGAAATGATTCCTTAAAAGACTTCTAGTATCTAGCATAAACCTTCTTGGGGTTAAAGAACCGGTTATCCATAATTTCTAAGTAAAACTAACATTTCTTATGCACATAAATAGTTTTAGCATATCAATAATTCTTTTCAGATTTATTAATTCCACTTCCAGAGACAATTCTTTTCATTTTCCAACATAAGGGTAATTTCGTAATTTTACCTAATCGAAATATTCTCATAATTTATCATCTAAGTACCTTTAATGAGATAAATTATAATCTACAATCCATGGTTGATTCTTTTATCACTTAATTCCAGAACTTGTAATTTAATTCCAACTGTCCTCCAATTTCTTATAATAGTCATCTGAGCCATATTCAGTTATCTACTTTCTACCGTATTCGTATCTAGAGTAGATCTTCATTAATTACACATATGAGACCAAACATTTCTATTCATGCATTTACCAATACCAACATGTTCTATAAAGCATAAAGAGGTAGTAAAGTATTACCTCGATTTTTGTGCAATACTGATCGACCATAAAAATTCCATTCGAATGCCTTTGATCTTCAATTCAACTTCCAATAATTCCTCATATACATATCAACATAAATTATATCAGAAACGAAGCTTAATTACGATAAACGGATCGAATCGGGTGATAAATCAGTGAAAGATGGCTTACCGGGTTCGAATTTAGCGAAACGGACTTCGGATTCAGATTCAGGACGTCGAAAGCATAAAATATGACTTTTCGGAAATTTGGAATTTTCGGTCAAAATTAAAGTCAACGGGTTTGACCGGCAATTTCGAGGCCTTCGGGTTTGAATTTCGAAAAACGGACAGCGGAATCGGATTTAGAACGCCGAAAAATGTCAGGATAGGTATACTCGGTCGAAGTTAAAGGTCGTTTAACGCCCGGTCAAAGCCGGTCAAAGTTTTGGTCAACAGTGGTTAACGCCGGTCAACGAGTCAACGGGTCGGGTCGTGTCGGGTCAACGGGTCGGGTCAACGGGTCCGGTCGGGTTGTGACCGGTCAAAATAGTTCCAAAACCTGTCAAACCGGTCAATTTTTCCTTCCCCCCGCGCAGTGGCGGTGCGTGAACAGTGATAAAATCTCGGAAAAAATTTCTAAAAATTATTTTGAGCGATTTCGAGATACTTACAAAGCTCGGTTCATAATTTTGAACGGCGGAGAGCTCGATTTCAACAAATCGGAAACTTTGACCGCTTCACCTCCTCACGCGCCACCGTCAACGGAGACCAAGGATGACACCGGCGAACTCGGAACGATGCAATGAACACGATGGTGCGGGAGGTGTCGTAAACGGATGACCCGATCATCGTGAATCGATGAAAAACCAACTAAAACCGAGTTATTACCGATGATACTTCCGACTGAAATTAACGACGAACGAAGACGATTCACGACGAAAGGTTTGAGGGGTTTTGTTCCTTGGTTGACAACGAACACGATGGTGGTTTCGGCTCATCGATTGGAGGTCGGACGGCGAGTAGATCGGAGTTGGAAGTTGGGTTATTGGAGGAGGGAAATCTGGAAAATATGAAACCTGCGCACGGGGAGGAGCTTATAATTCATTATATATAAGAAATGGTTAAATCATGGGTTTAGCCACTGAATTTCCTGCACTTTATAAAATGGTTTGCCAACTTTAAAACTTTACAATTTAATCCCCAATATTTCTTTCAAAATACCAATTAAATCAGCCACTTTATAATTTCTTAATTTTAGCCCCTAAATTGGGGTGAATTATGATTTGATTTTTGATATATCCGTTTACGGACGGAACATGTTTTATTTGGGGGGTTAATGTTGGAGGAAGAATACCTGGAGGTTCCTCGGCTGTGTGCTCAGGGCCTTACTTGCCGGTTCCTCGACTGTGTGCTCAGGATTTTACTGGATGTGACGGGATTGTATGGTTCTGGGGAACCTACACATTTGGTCTGCTTCAACTTCAAGTGACTGCTGCAAACGCCAATGTGAGGGGAAGGAGAGAGAAAGGGGTGCAGGGATAGGAGTGAGAGCCAGGGAAATCTTTTTTTCTAATTTTTTTTAAAAATTAAAATAAATTTTTTAAAATTATGACATGTGTCAATTAACGATCAAATTTAACCGCGGTTATAGTTTAGACATTTGAAATAATTATGATTGTAACTTTAAGCACTTTTTTCAGTAAAATTATTATTTAGGAACCAAATCATATTTTGATATATAATTTAAACACTTAAAAAATATATTAAGCCTAAAATATAATATAATAAACAAATAATGTTGTGATCTCATGTGGACATATATATATATTATTTTTTCAATGTATAATCTTCATTTTTAATAACTCAAAGTTAAATCTTATTTTAAATAACTACATTTTTTACAATAATTTTTTCACCTTATAAATTATAAATGATTAATATATGAAATATAAAATAATTTTAATTACTCAAATTTATTATTATTTCTAAATTAAACTTTTTTTATATTATTATTCTTATTATGTTTATAATTTTGAGTAAAACTCAAAGAATGAGAATTGAAAATGAACCATATAAAAAATATTTATTATTTTAAGAGTATTTTTATTTAAAGTGATGAGAATTATGTGTAATATCTAAAAATTATTGATAATAAATTATTATCTGATAATAATTTTTTTTGTAAATAAAAAATGAGGGTACAATTTTAAGAAAAAGAAAGATTATTCCTTTTATAATAATCTTTTCTGCTAACTAAACGCCCTTAATGTCTAGGGTCTCTATTTTTTTGCAGCGTTAAGAAAAAACATTATTTTAATGCAGTCTGACCGGAGATTATAGCTATCAATTTCGGATGGTGATTATAATTTGAATCAATTTGAATTTTACATTTTTATTTATTTATTTATTATTTATGATTTAAGTTAATTTTATATTTGAATCATTTTTTAAAAATTATATTTTTTCGAATAGTATCATTTTAGACTTAACATTTTTCCAATCATTTATTTATAGTTCAAGTCAATTATATTTGAATCATTTAAATTTTAAATCTTTCTGATTTATAAGTTATATTTTTCGAATAAAATCATTTTAGACTTGGAACATTTTCTAATTTAGATCATTTTAGATTCAAATCACTTTTTATTGGCTTATTATAAAAAATAGACCAAATTATATTTTTTTCGTGAGGATGTCTGAACTTATTTTAGTCAATTCATGTGTCTAAATTTTTTTTTCACTTTTAAAATTTTATTTAAAAAATAAAAATATTATTATATTTAAAAAACTCTAATTTCTCCCAAATTACAAAAAAAAAAATCCTTAAATATATAATCTTATCCAAACCTTGCCTCCCTTGTCACTCACCGCGTGATTCGTCGGTTCCATTTTCAGTTCGTTAACTCTTGTTTCAACGGGAAATTGGTCGTCTGATGGAGTTACAATCAGGTGAAAGTTCGACAGATAGAGAAAAAGAAAACAAACACTAGGGTTTTCGACTCTTATCTTATATTTTTCTCTTATTCTTATGTTCTAATTACTTTTATATTTGAGTGAACTTGTTAGCAAAGGAAAATATTGCATTCTTTAATAGATTTAAATTTGAGTAATTACATCTATAAAGCGTACCTGTTGAAATAAAATCTCTAAGTGTTGCATCACCAGCAAGAATGATTCATTTCTTCAAATCACGGCTGCATAACATTGATTCTTGCTTTCCAAACAATCACAAAATTGGATTTTCAAACACAGATATCAGCTGCCTTGACTCTCATCACCCATGCCAAACCTGATTGATTATGACTGCCTATTTCTAAAACCCTTACATTTCTGCTACATTTAAGCAATACCCAAATCTCATTTAGACTAACCAAACTGCAATATCTTATTTATTCTTCCCTCCCGACTTGTGATGGTGTCCACGCGACTTATACGAAACTGTTCTCCTCACAAGAGAAATCTTAGTTGCATCGCCGCCGAGTTCTTCAAAGAGTACCAACAAGTTCTTTCTTGGTTTTAGCCATGATCTTGGAACGTGGTACCTGATCATGTTTCGTAACATGGAAATATAAGAGCTCAACAAGTGAAATATACTCATTTTATGCCAACTGCAAAGTCCATTGGAGTTTTGAGAGTGATTACCATCTTTGTGTTGGATGGCCACAACCGCTCTGGCACTTTGTCGGTCGGAATGTCCCTGAGTAACTACAAGTTGCACAGTCACCGTTCCCATACGCCATCCAATATCTTCCTAAGCTCTGTCCGTTGATCCATGCTTGACCCTTTCCCATACTCCGCATATCCAAAGCCAATGGATCATTACCCTCTGGGGCATCAAAATATGCCTACAATATCCAATGGTTAACTTCGGACCCATTGAAATATCGAAAAAGATGAAAATGAAAACCGCCTTCAGCTTCTCTACCTTGTACCATGTCATGGACTGCCTCCGTGCAGCTAGTAAACCTCGGATCCATTCAACAGATGAGACCCCATCTGGAGAGACCAAATTCATTGCTTCTCCTTTCAAGCCAACCTGTTTGTAAGTACTTTTGTGAGCCAAACTAACTTCTGGCTTTATATAGCATCATCAAAACATGTAAAATTGTAGATTTTGCATATTAAAAGGCTATCGAACCTGGTACGACCATTTCTGCCATGTCAAATCTTTCTTTCCTTCGTCAAGGCCATTCAAGTAAACACCCACAATTCCCGTTTTCCATGTCTCGTAATGCAGTCCAACGTTCTACAACACCACCATAAATTTGTATCAGTAGTTGAAAACTTTCCCATCCAAATGGATCCATGTGGTAAAGGAATGGCACGTTCTGAAATCGTATATTTGCTACCTAACATTTAGATCCAATTAGACACGGTAAATAACAAACCGGTAATCCGACAGATATGCTGACAAGTGCAATATGATTTGTTCCAGCAAGTAGGTTCACTGGCCCTGAAAGTGTGAATGCCCTGTCTTTCCTAGTCCCATATGCTGACCCTGTGATATTATCATAAGAATTAGAACATATATCGAAATTCTGTGGTATCAACATGTTAGACGAACTTAAATTATATTTTACTTAGTGATATACCCGAAAACTGTCCATTGATGTAAACATGAAGGGCATGGCCAGCTGAGTCCACATTGAGAGTTGGCTTTTGTCCTCCTCGTAGAAACGATTCCGATGGACTGATGTCGACACTGGAATGAAAGTATATGTGGGGTTTCTAGATGAGTTTCAAGATGCTATTTCAACAATTACGAAAATAGTAGTGTAAAAAAGGCAGTTTCGCACCTTGTTGCATACCACAGGTAGTCACTAGTATCTCTGGTGACATTCATCTGCTCCAGGAGTTCGTTAGCTGTGAGTCTCGAACTTTCACCCAGAGAAGAAATGGATTCATCACAAGTCTCCCAAGAGAACATCTTTGAGCTCGTCGGCACCATGTGGGTATGTGAAGTTTTAACCCGAACCTTGATATGCATAAAAGGTACAAGTACTTTCATAGGAAAATCATCATATATAATGAAATAGCCTCAAGTACATTAAGATAGGGCCATAGGATTCACTCACTTTTGCAGTATTAAACACCACGTTTCTGCAATCATAAAGGATGCTAATAGACCAAAGGGGCAAATTGTAGTGCCTGTTATTAAAAATCACCCTGGCAGCAGATTTCGTATTGTAATTAGAGAGAAAAGCTGCACAGCTTCCTTTAGAAGAAAATACATGAGCCTGAAAGATAAAACATTACTAGCATCATGAGTGTAAAGTTATATTTAATACCATATTATCATATTACCAATGGACACCAAGAATTATGACTAAAAAAGAATGCTTACTTGATGATAGGTTCCCAAAGAAGTAACAGTAGGGTCTGAGGAAACTAAAGCATGTTCACATAGCTTAATAGCTCGATGAAGCTCCAATAGATGATCATATTTAGGCTGCCGGATTAATCCTAAAAAAACGTGAACTTGTAAGTGACAACTCAGAGTTCAAAGTTTGTTTCTATATGTACAAAGGGTCTGTGAGAACATAGCAAGGAAATGAATACAGTTTCTCACCATATTCATCAATTGGAGCATCGTAGTCATAACTGGTTGTAATAAACGGTCCCCCAGCAGTCCGTCCAAAGTTGGTTCCTCCATGATACTAATGAAGGCAAATAGATATAAGCTGTAAGTTTAAACTTGCTGATGGCTGCATGATTCTTTTTTCCATTAGAAACCGAAATGGATATGCTAACTAACCATATAATAGTTAATATATGTGCCACCCTTTTGTATGAAACGAGCAACTGCGAAGGCCAAGTCTTGAACCGGCCGGTGGTGAATCGCACCACCAAATTCCGTAAACCTTCTCATTGTTGAGGGCAGAAATATCAGATCAACAGATAAGCATTAGATGACATCTTTAAGAAGTGGCAAATTAAGTACTTACCAACCACTCCAAGCCTCTGTCCACAATGTAGGCTTGTAAGGTTTGTTAGGAGAGAATGCATCACAGTAAAAGCCATTACATGTATTTATCTGTATTCAAGATGTGAAGGAAAACAGAGTCAGGGTCTTCCTAGTCCACATGAATTTAATAACAAGTCAGTCACGACGGGAAATCCGGGAACGAGAGAGCACGAGATGGCTTACCACAGGGTCTGGGGTATCATCTTCCTTGCACATGACCCATGGTACTCCAGTATCTAGTCCGACCGCCATTTTTGCTGCCCAATTAACGTATGCATGACCAGCTGCTCCAAGTGCCTTACTCTCAGGACCATATTCATTCTCAATCTAAAAGGAAAGTCTCAAAGAATTAGTATTTGTCAACATGGTAAGTCAGTTCAGGCCAATGCATAGGCTTTAGCCACGCTTTTGAACAAAATCAAAATTCCTAAAATAAGTTCCAAATTATTGAGAATCCCATACCTGAGAAAGGATGATGGGGCCACCTTGTGATGCAAAAAGTTTTTCGTTCTTCATCATTTGGACAATTTTCTGGGTAAATCCTTGCATTGCACTCTGCAGGAAAAAAAACAAAAGGAAAGAAATTGGAATTTGCATAACATCATTTTAACTTTATGACTTATCTTCTTCCTTTATATCTTATTCAAGGTGGAACAGGAAAGGTCGACTGAAAAAGAGCAAACACCTTGAAGGGCTCATTATCTGTTCTGAAGCTGATACCAGGAACATACTTTAGCCAAACTGGAAATCCTCTGTATCAGAAAATAGAGTATAAACCACTCAAATCCAGCATTTTTTATGATAATCAAATAAAAAACTTATCTTTTATTCAATCATTCATGGCTCTAAAACAAGCTAAGAAGGTTAAAATTTGTCTTTCCAACCGAAAAAGGCAAGTAAGGATAGAAATGGTAAGTACCCAAAGTTCCACTCTGCACAAACGTAGGGTCCAATGCGAAGATTAGCGTATAATCCCATTTTTTGCACCGTCTTGATGAACCGGACAAGGTCATATCTCCCTTCGAAATTATACTATATCATCACAAAAATGGAGGGGGAAATACTAAAAAGTTAATGAAGTAAAATGAGTAAAAAAAACACAATTTTTAAAGATGGTCCAGTTGAGATCTAAGATAGTACATTTCCTGGAGAAGGCTCGTGACCATTCCAGAAGACATAGGTGTCTATGACATCCAAGCCTCCCTCTTTAGCCTTATGTATAAGACTCTCCCACATCTACATCCAAAAAAAATGAAAACCCAGAACTTGTCTTTGTTTCACTAGTGTTCTTAAGGGAGGAAATAGAAAGAAAAGTATGAAAGAAGATTACATCAGGGGTGCTTCTGGGATAATGAATGGAGCCGGAGATGAGGATTCTCCTTTTTCCATTGATGAGAATAGATTTCTTGTCATACGTAATGGTGCAGTAGATCAGCTTAGAACTCACAAACAAGGCCGTGAAGAACAAAATTAACAGCTTAGAAACTGAGCTAGTTTCCATTTCCATTCAATGAAAAAAAAAACTTGAATTTTTTTTAGATGAAAGAGAAGTTTGCTGCAACTCTGCAACTAGCAGCAATTTAACAATGTTCTATGTTCACATGACATGATGAAATCTCTGAGGTCTGCTGTTTTTATATGTACTTGGATCATGCATGTGAGAAATCATGGCAGAGTCCTATGCATTTTCAGCCATTAAATTAGAATACTGGAGAAGAAAATGGTATTACAGCTAACTAGAAACACCAAGTAAAAAAAAATTAAAAAAGGGCTCCAAATCAAAAAATGATTACACTTTGCCACAGCAAATAAGAGAGAGAATGACAAAGGAAATGGAAATGGAATATTTAATTGCATTGCCCTAGAGTTTATATACTAATGTTTTCATCATGATATTTGAATTTTTAGAGTTTGGAGTGAAGCGTCACGAGAATTTGGCCTTCCGATATCTTAGCATTATTGCTAATAAATAAGACAAAGAACATTTGTATATATTACTATCCCCCAGTAGCGATAAATGCAGCTTGAATTTCAAAATCATAAAAGAAAATAAAAACCTTGGAATTAGCATTTTTTATATTTAAAATTAAATTATATATCTTGCAGAAGGAACAATGATGAAAATTAATTTAGTTTCGTCAAACAAATATGCTCTAATAAAAAAATATTTTACAAAACTCGTGATAAATTCTTAATCCACCATAATAAATACTATACATTTCTAAATAATTTGTCATTATTTTCTCGCTCATAATATTTCTCTAAATTTATTTGGCATCCGTGATACAAATGGGGGATCCTTGTTTACTTCGTCTAGGTGTTCTTCCCCATGTCTTCCTCCTTTCTTTCTCCCCTTACGGGTGAATGTGGATGACCTCAAACACAAGCAAATGCACGACACATTATTAATGTTTGCTTCATTAATAATATATAATTCATTCTATTTATCAACGAAGCACTGAAGAGAGGCCAAGCACATTTATTGTATTAATTGCAGAAACGAATTTGAAGTCATGCAGTACGCAAATATTATAATATAAAGTTAATTTCGGGAGATATATACACCACGGTGTACTTTATGGTTTTGCATGATGATTCCTTTATTAAGAGAAGAGAGGCGTTTCTCCTAATTACAATGTGGGAAGTGGTTGCATTCCACTCTCTCTTTTTCTCCTGCTTTGTTGGTTTTAGAGTTTGACTGCTATTAATTTGAATGATAATGATGGTGAGCAAAAAGCAGCCGACACCCTTCAACCATTTACTATTTAGTGGACGTCGTCGATGTGCCGTTTGTTTCTCTTACATTTAAAGTCAACAGTTTGTGTGCCCCTAGATCTCCGTTCCGTTTACGTCGGTGCAGCATGCTATTACAGAAAATTATTACAGCCTACAGCAGTTCTTGGATCACGTCACCTAATTTTGATAGATGTGGATCCTCCATTTCAATAACGGTTTACGTGGGTTTAGTTCGTGAAATGTAAGATTATAAGTAAGAATAGAATTATTGACAAAAATAAGATTACACAGAATATTGTATTTTGTATTTGATTTATTTAGTAGGAACGTAAGATTACAGTGTTTAGTTAAAAGAATAAAAGATTATTAGAATACATATTTTACTAAATTATCCTTATTATAAATTTATTTTTTTAACAAGTTAAATTATACTATAATATTACTATAATCAATTTATATATTTTTCTTTAATTAAATTCATAAAATTTATATAATTTTTTTTACAAAATTAAAAAGATAAATATGTTTAATGAAAAGCTAAAATTTTATTTTAATCCCTGAACTTTATATAAAATTTTAATTATGGATTTTTTTTAAATCTAAAATAGTTTAAGGATAAATTTGTAATTTAACCTTCGTAGAATTTTTATTATTCAACGATAGAAGAATGATATTTTTGGGGGGGGGGAAATTTAAGGGCATTTTAGTCCAAAACACTGGTAATCCAACAATACCTAAGGGAAGGGATAATCACATTCCCGATAATATACCCCCAAAATATCACTGTTGGGAATAAAAGATTATCGTGAATAAGATTACTGGTCAACCAAACGAGGGAATGACATTCTTTTTCCATGATAATCACATATTTCCTGAACCAAACAACCCCTCAGTGTTTATTAATTACGAGTTCTGCTCAACTGATTTTAAAAACTATATATACATGTGAAAACAAATAAATCTAAGAATATGCACAATTAATAAAATAAATAAATATAAAAAATTAAATTAGTTTAAGTTTTAAAACAAATATTTACTCATCCTAATAAATTGTAAATATGCCACTTATCATAATGCTTAAAAAACAATGGTACTCAAGTACGTACAAGTTTACAATCTTATTATAATAAAAAATATTGATTTAATTTTTTTCTCTAACTTAAGTTTTTCTTAATACTTTTTACCTTCTTTCTTTTTTTTTTTTTTAGCCGACGGCAACACCAATCTAAATATTGATTTTTTCTTGAGTTTTTTCAATTTCAAAGAAGAATCTATGTCCTTGTGACACATTTTTTCTCTGTTCTTGTGACACGTTCCTTATGATTTTTGGTATGTTTTTTGCATACCTCTGCGGTCGTGTTAGTGCTCGCACAAAGTTGTTTGCTGATATAATCATAATTATGTAGCGAAGTAGTTTGTCAAATTGCTTGGTTCATTCACCACTCATTTATTACTTCGTAAAGTATTTCATTTGACAGAGATAAGAAATTCTATAAAGGTTTTTGGATTTATTTTATGTTGGATGTCATTCGGAGGTTTCTTTGTTCTTTGTATCTTTGGGTTTAGTTAGAGTGCATTGTAACTTGATTCATTCGATTATTTCTACTAATGGAATCCCGTTACCATTGTAAAAAAAATACTAATTTAGCTAAATATAGTTGGTATGGTTTTAATATTGTTAGTATTTTAAAATTTTATATTTAACCATGTTATTTTTACTTTTATAATATAAAAAATATTTTTCAAAAAATAACATAATTGAGTTTAATGAGTTGATGGGCAAAAGTTTAGGCTTTAATTAGATTTTAAAAAGTCCGGTATGTTTTGGAGTGACTTGAAGAAAGAGACCCTGAAAGGCTTCATAATGGGCCTCAGCAAGCGGAATCTAAGGGTTTTTTTTACCCATTAGGTCAAGCGGAGAAATTAATTAGCTTAACAGGTCACTTATGAATTTATTTTACAATCTACAACAAATGTTATAGTACATGATGAATTCTTCACGTCGACGTGACGAGTTTACTCAAAAAATATTTTTTAATGGTCCCAGGTCAGTGGGTCCCATATGGGCTAGTATTATAATATACTTCATGAGACTCATCACGTCCATATGATGAGTTTTATAGGTAGTGTTTTTTAGATTCAATAAATAATTTAAAAATTAAAATAATTTTTAAAAAGTATGAAACTCATCATGTCGAGATGACGAGTTATCCTGAAATTTAAAAAATCAGCTATTTATAGTCGTCGGACAACGGACAACAGCAACAGTTTGATTCCAATGGACATATTGAAACTCATTACCTCGACGTGATGAGTTCTATGAGATTTTTGAAAATATATTTGTTTATAATCATTGAGATTAGGGTTAAAAATAGTTGTTGCGATCGTTTGCTTCTCGTCAACCAATTCCTATGTGAATATTTGATATAAACGTGTTCCATATAATTGATATGCGTGAGAAACATAAAGAGAATTGGGTTAGGAATCACTCCATAAAGAGAATATATTTTGCATCTCATGCAAGTTATGGTTTTTTATCCTCCATAGCATGATTCAATGGAGAGTTAGTCAAATTAGATTTAAGGTTCATGAGATGTAATGCAAATCAGTTAAGCATCTTCGATAGAATATGCAAGTGATGGTGAATGAGATCATATTATATATGGTCAACAAGGTAATGATTTCGGTAGCCAAGTCAAGTCAATGATGACAATGATGATGTCAAATACCTTAAGTACTCTATAACCATATTTCAAAGGTGGATATCAAAGTGGAGTGATGTTCATTATACCAGTTGAAAAAGCAAACGAAAATAAAGACGATCAAGGCGGATGACCACAACGTAATTGACGAGTTCCACACCATTATCATTCGACCACTCCTCGGCATCATAAAAATTACGAAAATTATTTTGTCATAGTTAAATTTTTTAAAATTCAAAAGTTGCTCGTTGCCCAACGATAATTTTTTGAATTAAATTCCAGGGTAACTCGTCACCTCAACATGACGAGTTTCTATATTTTCTTAAAATTTTAATTATTTATTGAGTTTAAAAAATAAAATTACTTCCCATGAGATTTGTCATGTCGACGGGACGAGTATATAAAAATATATTATAATAATAGTCTAGGTGGGGCATGTTGAATTGAGATCATTAATTTTTTTTTAAAAATCACGTCACGTCGACGTGAAGGATTTATCCTGTACTGTAACAATTACGGTAGATTATAAAATAAATTCGAAAGTGACCTATTGGGCCAATTAATGCCGGGCTTGACAGGCCGAAAAAGCCGGAATCTATGTCTCCAAATCAGAAAAGTGTGTTTTCTTGGGGTAGTTCTGCGGTGCGGCGCCTAAAAAACGGCTAATATACGGCGTGACCGGTAAAACAAGTGACCGGTTAAAATTTAGACCGGTTATGTTATATTATTTAACCAAAAATATTATAAAGTACAATAACATACTAGGTAGCGCTTATATAATGTAATAGGTAGGCTTATATTTACCTATTTTATAAGTAAACCGGTATATTTATACTGATAACATTGCAAATTTACCTATTACATTATAATATGTTGAAAGTGTCCATACTTTTTATAAAAATGATCGATAATTTTTTTAAAGTTATGTAATTTATGTTTCAATTTTTTTAATAGTGTTTCATGTTTTTCACCTACAATATTAATTTAATAATTTCATTTGCACAAAAAATTATTTGATTGTTTTGATATTTTATAAAATAATATTTAGAATTTAAATTTAACAATATTAACCAAAGATAATAATAAATATGTAATATATATTTTTATTATTTTTAATTTAATAATAATATATATCGTAACGTAAAAAATAAATCATTAGACGCCTATAATTACTAAATTAATATCTTAAAACTCACTCAAAAGATAACCTTAAATTAATGTTTTCCACAATGAAAAAAGTATGGACACTTTTATAAAAAGGATAGATACTTTACAACTACCTATTACATTATATAAACGATACCTATTACATTATATAAGCGCTACCTATTACATCATATTTTTACCTATTATATTGAAAGTGTCCATACTTTTTATAAAAATGATCGGCACTTTTTTTTAAAGTTATGTAATTTATGTTTCAATTTTTTTAATAGTGTTTTATGTTTTCCACCTACAATATTAATTTAATAATTTCATTTACACAAAAAATTATTTGATTGTTTTGATATTTTATAAAATAATATTTAGAATTTAAATTTAACAATATTAACCAAAGATAATAATAAATATGTAATATATATGTTTATTGTTTTTAATTTAATAATAATATATATCGTAATGTAAAAAATAAATCATTAGACGCCTATAATTACTAAATTAATATCTTAAAACTCACTCAAAAGATAACCTTAAATTAATGTTTTCAACAGTGAAAAAATTATGGACACTTTTATAAAAATGATAGATACTTTACAACTACCTATTACATTATATAAACGATACCTATTACATTATATAAGCGGTACCTATTACATCATTTTTACCTATTATATTGAAAGTGTCCATACTTTTTATAAAAAGGATCGACACTTTTTTTAAAGTTATGTAATTTATGTTTCAATTTTTTTTAATAGTGTTTTATGTTTTCCACCTACAATATTAATTTAATAATTTCATTTACACAAAAAATTATTTGATTGTTTTGATATTTTATAAAATAATATTTAGAATTTAAATTTAACAATATTAACCAAAGATAATAATAAATATGTAATATATATGTTTATTGTTTTTAATTTAATAATAATATATATCGTAATGTAAAAAATAAATCATTAGACGCCTAAAATTACTAAATTAATATCTTAAAACTCACTCAAAAGATAACCTTAAATTAATGTTTTCCACAGTGAAAAAGTATGGACACTTTTATAAAAAGGATAGATACTTTACAACTACCTATTACATTATATAAATGATACCTATTACATTATATAAGCGCTACCTATTACATCATATTTTTACCTATTATATTAAAAGTGTCCATACTTTTTATAAAAAGGATCGATACTTTTTTTAAAGTTATGTAATTTATGTTTCAATTTTTTTTAATAGTGTTTCATGTTTTCCACCTACAATATTAATTTAATAATTTCATTTACACAAAAAATTATTTGATTGTTTTGATATTTTATAAATAATATTTAGAATTTAAATTTAACAATATTAACCAAAGATAATAATAAATATGTAATATATATGTTTATTGTTTTTAATTTAATAATAATATATATCGTAACGTAAAAAATAAATCATTAGACGCCTGTAATTACTAAATTAATATCTTAAAACTCACTCAAAAGATAACCTTAAATTAATGTTTTCCACAATGAAAAAAGTATGGACACTTTTATAAAAAGGATAGATACTTTACAACTACCTATTACATTATATAAACGATACATATTACATTATATAAGCGCTACCTATTACATCATATTTTTACCTATTATATTGAAAGTGTCCATACTTTTTATAAAAAGGATCGACACTTTTTTTAAAGTTATGTAATTTATGTTTCAATTTTTTTTAATAGTGTTTTATGTTTTCCACCTACAATATTAATTTAATAATTTCATTTACACAAAAAATTATTTGATTATTTTGATATTTTATAAAATAATATTTAGAATTTAAATTTAACAATATTAACCAAAGATAATAATAAATATGTAATATATGTTTATTGTTTTTAATTTAATAATAATATATATCGTAACGTAAAAAATAAATCATTAGACGCCTATAATTACTAAATTAATATCTTAAAACTCACTCAAAAGATAACCTTAAATTAATGTTTTCTACAGTGAAAAAGTATGGACACTTTTATAAAAGGATAGATACTTTACAACTACCTATTACATTATATAAACGATACCTATTACATTATATAATCGCTACCTATTAGATAATATTTTTACCTATTATATTGAAAGTGTCCATACATTTTATAAAAATGATCGATACTTTTTTTAAAGTTATGTAATTTATGTTTCAATTTTTTTTAATAGTGTTTCATGTTTTCCACCTACAATATTAATTTAATAATTTCATTTACACAAAAAATTATATGATTGTTTTGATATTTTATAAAATAATATTTAGAATTTAAATTTAACAATATTAACCAAAGATAATAATAAATATGTAAATATATGTTTATTGTTTTTAATTTAATAATATATATCGTAACGTAAAAATAAATCATTAGACGCCTATAATTACTAAATTAAAATCTTAAAACTCACTCAAAAGATAACCTTAAATTAACTTTTTCCACAGTGAAAAAAGTATGGACACTTTTATAAAAAGGATAGATACTTTACAACTACCTATTACATTATATAAATGATACCTATTATATTATATAAGCGCTACCTATTACATCATATTTTTACCTATTATATTGAAAGTGTCCATACTTTTTATAAAAAGGATCGATACTTTTTTAAAGTTATGTAATTTATGTTTCAATTTTTTTTAATAGTGTTTCATGTTTTCTACCTACAATATTAATTTAATAATTTCATTTATACAAAAAATTATTTGATTGTTTTGATATTTTATAAAATAATATTTAGAATTTAAATTTAACAATATTAACCAAAGATAATAATAAATATGTAATATATATGTTTATTGTTTTTAATTTAATAATAATATATATCGTAACGTAAAAATAAATCATTAGACGCCTATAATTACTAAATTAATATCTTAAAACTCACTCAAAAGATAACCTTAAATTAATGTTTTCTACAATGAAAAAAGTATGGACACTTTTATAAAAAGGATAGATACTTTACAACTACCTATTACATTATATAAACGATACATATTACATTATATAAGCGCTACCTATTACATCATATTTTTACCTATTATATTGAAAGTGTCCATACTTTTTATAAAAATGATCGATACTTTTTTTAAAGTTATGTAATTTATGTTTCAATTTTTTTAATAGTGTTTCATGTTTTTCACCTACAATATTAATTTAATAATTTCATTTACACAAAAAATTATTTGATTGTTTTGATATTTTATAAAATAATATTTAGAATTTAAATTTAACAATATTAACCAAAGATAATAATAAATATGTTTTCCACAATGAAATAAGTATGGACACTTTTATAAAAATGATATATACTTTTTTTAAAGTTATGTAATTTATGTTTCAAATTTTTTAATAGTGTTTCATGTTTTCCACCTACAATATTAATTTAATAATTTCATTTACACAAAAAATTATTTGATTTTTTGATATTTTATAAAATATTATTTAGAATTTAAATTTAACAATATTAACCAAAGATAATAATAAATATGTTTTCCACAGTGAAATAAGTATAGACACTTTTATAAAAATGATATATACTTTTTTTAAAGTTATGTAATTTATGTTTCAATTTTTTTTAATAGTGTTTCATGTTTTCCACCTACAATATTAATTTAATAATTTCATTTACACACAAAATTATTTGATTGTTTTGATATTTTATAAAATATTATTTAGAATTTAAATTTAACAATATTAACCAAAGATAATAATAAATATATTTTCACAGTGAAATAAGTATGGACACTTTTATAAAAAGGATAGATACTTTACAATATAACAAGTAAAAATATGACAAAATCAGATTCATTATGATAAAACCGGTAAAATTTACTTGATATGTTAAAAGTATGGACACTTTTATAAAAAAGATAGATACTTACCGATAACCAAAGTTTACCGGTTACCAAATTTTTTAATAGTTTTTCATATTTTTTACCTAAAACATTATTAGTTGTCAACATAATAGGTACCGCTAAACCGAATTTATTAAATACATTTTAATGTATCCGGTACTGCCGTATATTAACCGTGTATTAACCCGCATTTCCTGAGACAATCCCGTTTTCTTGTGCATCTATATTTTCCTGCAGAGAAAGCAGAATTGGAATTTGAAGAGAGTAGTGAAAGCCAGCTATTTGAGTAAGATGAAAAATTAACGCATGTTATTTTGAAATGGACGAAAGAGAAAACGCGAAGGATCCATGACGTGAACTCAATCGCTTCATGCTGAACCGCTTGAAAACAACATTTTGTTTCACATGAGCCGTGGATTCAAATCACATTGATTCCCTTCATTTTCCTTTGAATCGATTCCCTTCCAAGTGGAACACAGAATAAGCTTCTTCGTCACAGTTTAAAATTACATTCGTTTTTGCTTCATAATCATTGCCATTCTAAACCAACCTGCCTACTCTTTGCTCCAGGAATGGTAAGTAAACATTAATCTTCTTTTACTATTAGTTTTTTCAATTTATTGATCATTAATTTTCCTATACCTTAATGTTTTCAGAGTTTCGAGGACGACAAGAAACCGGCATCATTCGGTCCATGGGGAGGCAAAGGAGGGTCTCATTGGGTTGGGACGACGGAATGCACTCGACGGTAATGCAATAATTGATATCTCATTGAAGACACCTAATTTCGTCCATTAATGTTATTATGTTATATAATATATTTTCATTACAAATTATATTATATAATATATGTATTTATATTTATTATTGTTTTCATTTGTTTACATATTGCAAGCCTAAGCCCAACTCATTTACAAAGGGTGACCCATCACAATTTACAAGACCAACAGTGGCCCAGTAGAAGCCAAAACACGCGACCCGGTCCACTGGAGCAACCTGAACCGGGTAGGGTTTTGAAACCCTAACCCTATCTTCGCTTCCAACCACTTCTCACCCCAGCGCCGCAACATCTTCTCTTGTTCGAAGTCCCCATACCTCACGCCTCATGCAACCACAACCCACGTACGAATTTCACGACGCTAACATCACCACCAACAAACGTGGATGAATGGAACACAAAGACACCAACAAAGCAAGAGTTTCACTCGGAATCAAACACTCAAAATAGTCTAAAAATAGGGAATTGTTTACCTATAAATAAGTGTAAATCGAACACTATTGTACTCACGAAATACACACAATAGATTACACACGATTTACACAAGAGATTACACACAAAATACTCAGAAAATATGCCAGGAATACGTGTGAAAAATCGAAAGCTGTACCTTGTAATCGTTTCAAGAAGCAATAAAAAAGTGGAAGTTTTTTCCTTTATTTTTTCACTTGCATGCGTCGTTTTCCTATTGTTTTTACTTGAAAAAAACAAAGAAAAGGTTGGCCGAGGAACAAAAAGGGGAGTTTTTTTCGAAATTTCTTTCCTAGATCTACTCTCCCCCGGCTAGTTCTAAAAAAAGTGTTTGGATTTTTGAAAGGAGGATGAGAGGAGCTTTCAAAAAAAGCAAACATTTTATGTTTGGTCGCCGATAAATGATGGCTGACAAGGCGGCGGGCCACCGATTTCTGGAAACCACAGTGGCAATTCACCCTTTGGATGAACACACGAGAGAAAATGAGAGAGGGGGAGGGCGCTTTGGTTTTTAAAATGAAGTAAATGAGAAATTTTAAATTTTTTTTACTTAAATGTACGACCCGTGGACCCAGTTGAGACTCGTGCGTCGACCCGACCCGATCCAGAGGGTTCGCACGTTTTTGTTTAAAAATGGGGAAATCCCCACTTCAGTCCCCCTGATTTTTAAATCTCTTGTTATGCTCCTAAATTCTCAATTTTTTCTTCGATTGGCTTTGAAATTGACCCTCAAATTAGGTTTTTATTCCAATTCAGTCCTTTTATAATTAATATATTTTTTATTTGTCTTTTTCTATTTATTATTTTTATTCTTTTTTACTATTTATTCTTTTTGGTTTTTTTATCATTTGTTTTCATTACATTCTATTTTTATGTATATATATATATTTATTATTATTATTATTATTTTATTTATTTATTTAAATACTACATATTATATATATACTTTTCTTTTATTTATTTAATTTATTTTAACATTAATATTTATATATACTTTATTTCTATTGTTTTCTTTATTTTTCTTTGTTTTTCTTTGTTTTTATTTTCTTTACCTTTATCTTACTTTTATTTCATTTGTATTTATTTTATCTCTTTATTTATTTTTATTTCATTCTTGTTTTTATTTATTTATTTATTATATGTACATATTATTATTATTTTCTTTAGTTCATTTATTTTTTTCTCTCTTTATTTTTACTTTTATTTCTTTTTATTTTCTTTAATTTTATAACTTTTTTCCTCTAACACGTTTCTCGAATTTTTAAAGGGTACACTTTTGAATACATCAGAGGTAAGTAATTTGGATCATATTTTTACATTTTAATTTAAACTTACAATTTTCTTAATTAAAGACAACTGGAATTAACTAGTACCGAAAGGGCAGTTCAAAGGTGTTAACCCTTCCTTGACTGTAACCGACTCCCGAATCCGACATATCGCTGGTAGGATGCATATCAGGTAAGAAATTAGGGTGTCCGATCAACTCGTTTTATACTTAAAATAAATTATTGGTGGCGACTTTAATTCATTTTATTTAAGTCGAACCCCAATTTTGGGCCTACCCGAAAGACGGTTCCGACATTCATTGAACTGGGATTGACTCGATCCAGATAGAATATGATAACAAAATAACCTCTATGTTACGGAAGACGGCTATCAGATAGAGCAAAATCACAATTGATAATTTGAGAAAATAAAAATGAAGATAAAAGAGACACAAAATTTACGTGGAAAACCCCTAAATAATATAGGGTAAAAACCACGAGCAACAATAGAAGAATTTCACTATGAGAAAATAGGAATTACAACTTCTCTCGATCTTCTAAGGAGAAAACAATGATAATTCTCTCTTGATAAAAAAAAGGAGAAAACAACTCTAAAGAAACTCTCTAAATTCTATAGTATAGGGAGAAAGCTAAAATGATTTGGGATGGTTTTGAAGCTAAATGGGTTAGGGTATTTATAGTTGAAACTTAAGGACTAATCTTGTAAATACTCTAAAGTACAATGACTAAATTTGATATTTTACTATCCATGAAATTCAACAATTTCAACTAATTTTTTTCCACAGCACCGAAAGCCACCGAATTGCATGCTTTATTTGACTTTCAACAATCTTCCACTTGAAGATTTGATTGGAACAATCATATCTTCACACCATTCTTTCTACCTTGTACCATCATGTTGCTTACGTTTCTGACAGGCTATAAGAGGATCGACACCAAGTAAATTTATCAATATTGATCGCCTTCGTCATGAAATTTGCTATGTTGTCTTTGGTATGGACCTTCTGCATATCTACCGTCTCTTCTTCCACATTTTCATGAATAAAATGACATTGAACTCGTATGTGCTTTGTCCTTGAATGAAATGTTGGATTCCTTGCTAGATGCAAGGCACTTTGACTGTCACAGAATAGAGAGACATACTCTTGATTGTGCCCAAACTCCTCCAATAGCATATTCAACCAAATTGTTTATTTACTGGCTTGTGTAGCTGCTACATATTCTGCCTCTATTGTGGATGTAGCCACAACTAACTGCAATTTTGAAACCCAACTTACAACTCCACCAGCAATTTTGAACACATATCCTGTAGTATATTTGCTTTTATCCAAATCCCCTTCATAGTCAGAATCAACATACCCATTGATAAGTAAATTTGATCCTCCGTAACACAACAAAATATTTGAGGTCCCTTTGATGTATCTCAGGAACCTCTTTACTATATTCCAATGCTCTTTGCCTGGATTCGCCATGTACCGACTAACCACTCCCACTGCTTGTACAATTTCTGGTCTTGTGCATATCATAGCGAACATTAAACTTTCCAATGCTGATACATATGATACTCGAGACATCTTCATCCTTTCTTCTTTATTGCTAGGACTCATACTGGAGGATAATTTGAAGTTAATAGGAAGAGTGGTAGAAATTGGCTTATAATCTTGCATGTTGAATCGTGATAATATCTTCTTCAAATAATTCTTTTGTGAAAGCCAAATCTTCCTATTACTTTTGTCTCGGTGAATTTGCATCCCTAGAATCTTGTTTGCTAATCCCAAGTCCTTCATTTCAAATTCCCTAGCTAGTTGTTCCTTCAATTCTTTAATATGATCTTTGTTGGGTTCTGCAACCAACATATCATCCACATACAACAACAATATAACAAAATCATTATCACCAAACCTTTTGAAATAAGCAAAAGGGTATGCATTAAGTATGTAGTATCCAAGACACATAATGAAGGAATCAAATCTCTTATACCAACACCTCGGCGCCTGCTTTAGACCATACAGAGATTTTGTAACACCCCCAACCCGTACCCAACCCGGATACAAGTCTGAGGTGTCACATTGACTTTTCAAACTTTGACTCTTGACAAAATTCAAAGAAAATTTAAAGCTTTCATTAAAGTAAAAACGGTTTAGTTACATAAATTGACCACAATAACCAAAATCAATAAGAGCATATTTAACTCAACCAATTAGTACATGCCAACTATATTCAAAATAGCCAAAGTCATTTAAATCCTCTATTTTCTGATCTGAAATTTTGTAAGGGAGATGCTGACCTGTCTTGCTCCTCTTAACCTTTCTTCTAGCTTCCCGGAACCTACGTGTGAAACATTCACAGGCTAAGTCGATGACTTAGTGAGGCATAAATAAACTGATTATAGTATATCATAATTAATTCCTATTATTCACATTCCATGTAATCATGATAAACCATAAAATGCATCCAAACATAAATATATATACATATATATATTCTATACATACATATTGTTTCACAAAGAAATACCAATATCATCATATAATTCCGATAACATATTTTCTAACACAAAACATATAAAGCGTAGGTAATAAATTTCTCATTATCTCTTTAATAGTCTTATTTTCTTCTTTATCTTTTAGTCATATGTTCTTGTACCTATTCTTCTTAACCAAGCTATATACACATCACCATCATATCACATATATCATTTCACCATAAAGATTACAAATAAAACACATAATATCATACAAGGTTCTTTTATATCATATTCTTTATTAGCCCGTGTACACATGTGAGAACTATAGATATGTGAGTCTATAGAGGTTGTGCACTAATGTTGTCACTACAGCTCGTATAAATGCACTGAAGTGCCATGTAGAATTGCACCTAAGTGCCGCGTAGAAATGCACCGAAGTGCCATATAAGATGTCTCTAAGGACCACGTAGAAAATTCCTTTAGATCCATATACATATTCCAAGGACCAAGTATGTGTCTCAAAAGACTTCATAGATGTTCCAAAGGATACATATATGTCCCAAAGGACCGCGTAGACCCTCGACTCTTGGCATGCCAACTATACCCCTAGCTCTCATGACACATAACATGAGCATTATCATTTATGTCATTTCACATGTTCATATATTCATATTACCTAGGCACGTAGTCTCATAGTTTTTGCACATAGCTCATTATCACCCTTTTCATATAATCACATAGTCACGTAGTTCACTTACACGTAGATCATTTCCATATAATTCACATATCTCATGTTCTTGTATTCATATAACATATAATCACGTAGTTCATGTAAATTCTCATATCATTTCGTATTCGTGTATCACATGGCATCTAACAATTCTACTATGTTCCTATAAACATGTCATATCCTATGACTTATATCTTTTCATATAATTTATACTTTAATCTCTTATATTCACCTGATTCAATATCATTTAACTTGTTTCACTTTCTCTTTCATATATCTAATGTCCAGTATCATATCTTGTAATCGTGTAAACATGTCTCTTTAATGTAATTTACATAGTAATGCCCTATATTTATATCATATAATGATTTAACCTAAGTCCTCCTTTATAAAGTTTATAACACATGTTTCAAATAATCTCATTCTATCCGATAAATAATTTCAACTTATTTTATCTCATTTCCCCTTTCACGTATATAATTTATTTGATATATACTAATTTAATCTATTTAATTAGTTCAATTTCCCATTACTTCATACATATACTCTTTCATAAAGCTTTGTAACTCTTCACTTTATAATTCATAAACATAGTTCGTTTAACTATATAATCTTTCCTATATAACTTATGTATCCTTATTTATGCATATACCCTCGAATTTATACTATCCTCATAGAGTCTTCTAACCTTTCTCGTGTAATCACCTATACCATATAATATGACTTATACTCGATTATCTTATGCTCACTCGTTCATTTCATTCCTTATGTCTTTATCATATAATTCATTTCATGTTCTTCCATTATTACATTTTAGTGTTTTACACAAATCCTATAACATATACCAAGCATATCAATATCTTTAGTTATGCATACATACAATTAATGTAAAATATATAATCACATATAACACATATAATAATAACAACCACATAATCTCATTCATGACTTCATGCATATTATTCTAGGAAATAGACTCTTCGCAAGCCCTATTTCCATTAAACAATACATGTCAATATTATGCACTCACCTTGGCCTCACTAAGTTTCGATCACCTTTTATGATTTCATCTCTTTCGATCGAATCTTAACTTGATACTCGTTCCAGAACTTGTTCATGTTCGATATCTACATAATCATACATTAATACATATCAGTATCTCATTGATATACTCTAATCTATCATTTCTTAGACCAAAAGAAATGTCTATTTCAATTTCTCCTTGAAGTGCATCGATGCATTCTACAGTGCATCGATGCATTCTTTAATATGTGCATCGATGCACTACCCATACATCGATACACAGATCACCTTCGATGTTTTCATTTTAATGGGGTGCATCGATGCACTCCTTATGCATCGATACACACTGAACAATTTCTGGAAATTTGCCCTTGATGCATCGGTGCACATTGAATGTGCATCGATGCACATAGCCCAGAATTCTAGTTTATGCCCGAAAATTCACTATTTTCAGCTTAATTACTTCATATATCATCCCCTTCCTTATTCTTAACTTACATACTCATATTCAAACTCATTTCTATTCATTAATCTCATCTTGAACCTTAATACCATCTCCTCTTTATTAACTTCAAGAATCATACCAGATTTTCAACATGTTTTAAAACTCATTTTATCACTTCATATCTCTTAATTTAACCCTTGACAAGTTAAATTCAACTTCAAAATCTATTAACTCCTTCTATTTCACTAATTCACTTAAAAACTCTTCATATTTAATCCTTCATAACTCATCCATTTTGAAGTTTCAACATACTTTAATCTCTAAATAATCTTTCTTAACACCCCAAAAATCAAAACTAAGGTTAAAACTCAAGAATTAACCAACTGAAATTAAGCTTACCTTTGCCATGGAGCTTATGGGAAGAGAAGAGGAAGGAGATAACCCAAGCTCCAGACTTTTCTTTTCTTCTCACCTTTTCCACGTGTTTTATAACCTTAAAAGAAAGATAAAAATCTTTCTGGTCAAATGACCATTTTACCCTTTATTTCCTTTAATAATTACTAACTAACCTTCATTATATTCCAATAAATCATTAAACTATTCAATTATCCTACTTTAATCACCAATTTCTAAAACTTTATAATTTGGTCACTAACCCGGTATTGAGGATGTTACAGATTTGTTCAACCTGCAAACCAAGTTCT
Organism: Hibiscus syriacus; assembly: GCF_006381635.1. Classification (NCBI taxonomy): domain Eukaryota; kingdom Viridiplantae; phylum Streptophyta; class Magnoliopsida; order Malvales; family Malvaceae; genus Hibiscus; species Hibiscus syriacus. The sequence continues at coordinate 454,904 of NW_024063116.1, read as the reverse complement.
TCTTTTCTTTTTCTTCAAAACCTTCAGGCTGGAGCATGTAAATCTTTTTTTCAAGATTTCCATGAAGAAAAGCTGTTTTAACATCTAGCTGCTCTAGATGTAAGTTCAATGTATAACACATTGCCAAGACTACTCGAACTGTTGTTAGTCGAACCACATGAGAAAAAAATTCATTGAAATCAATACATTCTTTTTGAGGATATCCTTTGACCACCAGTCTTGCACGATACATCTCAATTTGATCATCACCATTTCGCTTGATTTTGAAGACCCATTTGTTACCAATTGGCTTCCTCCCTTGTGGTAGTGGCACAATATCCCATGTATTATTTTTATGAAGGGCTTCAATTTCTTCTTGCATCTCCATCATCCATAGTGAAACATCTGAGATGTTTATTACCTTCTGGTATGTTGATGGCTCACCGTCATCTTTTAAAAGGCAGTATGCAATATTTCCTTCTATAACATAATCTGAGTGCCAATTGGGATATCTTCTCACACGATCTGATTGCGAGTTGTTGGAGCTTCAGAACTCTCTGGTTATTGTTCATCATGTGCTGGTTCTGTTTCAGAAGAATCTCCTTGTTCAACCTCATTTTCCATATGTATCTGTGTAGTCTTTGACTTTTCAGCACTATCATCGTCTTATTTTCTTCGTAGTTTATCTTCTAGAAGGATAACAACCCTGCTGATGATCACTTTGTGGACAGTGGGATCCCTCAAGCGATACCCCTTTACACCATCAGCATACCCCAAGAATTTGCATTTCCTGGATTTTGGATCCAACTTTGAAATTTCTTGGGAGTTGTACATCACGTACACTATAGTTCCAAATACACGGAGGTTTGACTAATCAGTCGGTTTACTAGTCCACATCTCCATTGCTGTCTTCAGCTCTATTGTAGTTGATGGAGCTCGATTCACCCAAATAATAGGCGGCATTGACTGTTTCTGCCCAAAATGATTTTTCTATGCCTGCATCCCTCAATATTGCTCTTGTTCTTTCTAACAAGGTTCTGTTCATCCACTCTGTAACTCCATTTTGTTGAGGAGTATTCGCCACTGTGAACTGTCTTTTGATGCATTCTTTCCTGCAAAAGTCATCAAATTCTTCACTTGTATATTCTCCTCCATTATATGTTCTGAAAAACTTGATCTTATTTCCAGAATCAAGTTCCAGCCGCGCTTTGAAGTTTTTGAAAGTTGAAAAAATGTCTGACTTCTTCTTAATAGGGTATACACCCAACATCTCCTAAAGTAGTCATCAATAAATGAGACAAAGTATTTTGCTCTACCTAGGGATGTAACTGGTGCTTTCCATATGTCAGAATGAACCAATTCTAGAACACTTTTACCTCTAGAATTTGACGTGTTAAATTTCAACCGGTGCTGCTTACTTGTTATGAAATGCTCACACAAAGTAAATGATACATTTGTTAAGCATGAAAGTAGCTTTTGCTCTACAAGGACTTTCATTCCTTGTTCTGACATGTGTCCAAGTTTCTGATGCCATAGCATTACAAAATCTGAACTACATGAGGCAACAAAGGCTTCTGCTTTTAGCAAAGTCTCTCCCTTCAGCATGTACAAGTTTGCTGTTATCTTTTCGCCTTTCATCACCACAAGCGCTCCAAGGAACACCTTCATGATTCCTTTACGTGTTTTAATCTTGCTTGCATTATTATCCAATAATCCGTAGGATAATAAATTTTTCTTCAGGTCTTTCACGTGCCGCACATCCCGAACAATTTTAATTGTTTCATTATATATCTTCAATTTGATGGTTCCAACGCCAACTATCTCTAAGGCATGGTCATTGCAACTATACACAGATCCTCCTGAGACAGGTTCATAATGATAAAACCATTCTCTTCTTGAGGTCATGTGATATGTTGCTCCCGAATCAATGAGCCATATATCTGTAAATCTTTTCTTTCCTTCCACGGTGGTTGACGCTTCACAGCACAGAGCATCTCCATCATCTGAAGTATTTGTGGTATTGCCTTGTGAATTGGAGTTTTTATTTAGACTTCAACAATCCTTCTTCAAGTGACCATTCTTTCCACGGTGGTAGCACTTTAAATTCTTCTTACTTCTCGGCTTCGATCTACCATGTTTGTGACTACTGCTTTGGCCACGTTCTGTTGATATCCCTCTCATCGTTGTCAATGCTTCTGCTTGTTGTAGATTTACTTGTCTATCTTTCTTGTTCTTACAACAACTACAACATCATCGAAGACTAGACTAGTGCTATTACTGTTTGTCAAGTTGATGATGAGTTGATCATACGAATCAGGTAGACTTTGAAGTATAAGTTCAACACGTTCTTGTTCTTCTATTATACATCTTAAGGATGTAAGCTGAGAAAATAACGTGTTCAGTGTGTTTGTTTAAGTCTCCATCACTGAAGTAGATTCTGGCATACAAAGAGTGTACAATTTCCTCTTAAGTAAAATTTTATTATGCAACGATGTGGCCTCGTACAATTTTGTGAGATGATCCCATATCTTCTTAGCTGTCTTCTTCTTCTCGATGCTTTATAATACTTCATTTGCTAATGCTAGATAAAAGTTTGCCATAGCATTCTCGTCCATTTTGATCCACTTTTTGTCATATGTGAAATCTACTGGCCTTTCACTGATAGCTGCTAGACAACCTTCTTTCCTCAGGATGACCTTCATCTTCAATTTCCATAATGAGAAATTTCTCCCATTGAATTTTTCAATATCAAATTTTGTTGTCATAGCTTCTATTACGGATAGCTCCCATTCACTATTGTGAATAATTCTCTGTAAGCTTCAAAGAATGGGTAATACCTTCTTACTTTCTTATGTTAGAGGATCCACCTTTTGGTGGCAACCACAAAGACAATAAGCAGATATTACACACTCAAATCTGACTCTGATACTAATTACTGCGGAAGACGGCTATCGGATAGAGAAAAAATCGCAACTGATAATTTGAGAAAATAAAAATGAAGATAAAAGAGACATAAAATTTACGTGGAAAACCCCTAAATAATATAGGGTAAAAACCACGGGCAACGGTAGAAGAATTTCACTATGAGAAAATAGGAATTACAACTTCTCTCGATCTACCAAGGAGAAAACAATGATAATTCTCTCTTGATAAAAAAGGAGAAAACAACTCTCAAGAAACTCTCTAAATTCTCTAGTATTTGGAGAAAACTAGAATGATTTGGTATGGTTTTGAAGATAAATGTGTTAGGGTATTTATAGTTGAAGCTTAAGGACTAATATTATAAATACCCTAAAGTACAATGACTAAATTTGATATTTTACCATCCATGAAATTCAACAATTTCAACTAATTTTTTTTCCACAACACCGAAAGCCACTGAATTAAGCATGTGCACTGAATTGCATGCTTTATTTGACTTTCAACACTCTATTTGGTTAAGGAAACATGGGGGTGATGGAGGCTCCAAGACATATAAGGTCACATTTCGAAATACCAAATTGGTAAATCTACTTCAAACTCAAAACTGATATTTTTATTGTTTTAGGTCAAACTTGATTGCCCATATGAGTTTCTTACTTCCATCCATGGATACTGCGGTACCCTAAACGAAAGGGACCTCTTATGGTTCGATCGCTCACTTTGTAAAGCAACAGAAAAGCTTATGGACCTATGGTATGGAGCAAGGGACTAGTTTCTCGATGAGTAGGAGAAAGATTGTGGTATTTCATAGGAGGGGTGGTGTGCATTTGGACACAATTGTTGTTTATTAACGAAAGGGACCTCTTATGGTTCGATCGCTCACTTTGTAAGCAACAGAAAAGCTTATGGACCTATGGTATGGAGCAAGGGACTAGTTTCTCGATGAGTAGGAGAAAGATTGTGGTATTTCATAGGAGGGGTGGTGTGCATTTGGACACAATTGTTGTTTATTCGAAGCCTGTGATTAAGTTGAATCCCTGCAGGACTATCATTCATGCCCAGCGCTTCGTTTCTAATGGGGATGACAAAGATGGGTTTTTAGTGATGCAAGGAAGTCCTTTCCAAAGCCTCTCCCCAGCCTAACTTCTAGTAGCTTTGATGATTCCAGCGATGTAGAAACCTAAAGTAAGGTAAGAACAACAGTCGATTTTATACTAATAATTCGACCTTACTTAACTTAGGTGAGTATTCGGTCGAGTCTAGTTAATAAAATTTTAATTGGTCAAGTTGATAAGTTCTCTTCTATAAGTCAGAATTTATTTAAAATAAATTTTGTATTAAATTGAGTCGAATTATTTGAGTTTCTATTTAAATTTAATTAAAATATTAATAATGTTACGATATTATCTTATTTCAATTTAAATAGTTTTCTTTAACTATATATATATATATCATACAACAGAGTTGAAGGATTCAATAAAAACTTAAAATCAATCTATTAATTACTAAAGATTTTGACTTATTCGAGCTCTATTTTATAATTCGATTCGAATTTAATTTTTTTAATCGAGTCGTGTTTATGAAATTAAGAGTCAAGTCGAGTTTGTTAGCCTCAAGTTAAGTTAAGTTGTTTTAAAATACCTAGACCCAAAATGACTCGCAATGAGTGGTGAGCAAAACTCGACAACTCGAAAAATTGATTTTCGACTCGACTCGAAACCCTAACTCTAATTTAAAGTCATAATTTCATAAACTTAACTTGGAAATTTTTAAATTCAAATCGAGTTATAAATAAAACTGAATAATTCAAAATTTTTTAGTAATTAGTTGATTGATTTTCAAGTTTAAGTCAAGTCCTTCGACTCTTTATAATATGTATATATCACATATGAAAAATTATAAAGAAATATATATGCATTGTATATAGTTATAGAAAACTATTTAAATTGGAATAAAATAATATCATAATATTATAAAAGGTAAACTATGCATTTAGTACTTAAAACTTTAGTTTTGGTATGTTTTAGCACCTAAACTTTCAATTTTTCAAAATCATACTTAATGTTTAGTTTTTGTCTCATTTTATTACTTGTAGTTAAAAACATAACTCATTTAGTAACCTAACCAAAATTCCATATTAATAAACTCGAATTATCTTGAACCCAAAATCTAAATTAATCGATAACCTTATCCAAAACCAATATCATCATCGAGTTGACAGGTGTAAATGTGATTTTGATTTCACTTTTTATGTTACATATGTGATGCAATTTTTGTTATTTGTTTCTTGCGTGCTCAAGGTTTATTTAGGACTCTAGAGAAGGTACCCTCAAAAGTACCGGATGGATTGAAGAGTCCCAAGAGGGTACCCTCAAAAGTACTGGAAGGATTGAGGATTGAAGAGTCCCAAGAGGGTACCCTCAAAAGCACCGGAAGGAGTGATAACTTATGGACCCTAGGGTGGCAATGGTGGAACCAGTTAGATGACGGAATCTAACCGGTGTAAGGCAAATCACTTTGTCACCAATGTCAGAAGTGTATCGATAAAGGTTGTTACGATCGCGACGGACAAGCGGTATGGGGAAGCAAACATGGAGGCATGGAGGATTCAAAACCGATAGGGTATGAGTCTAGCTTTTCTTATAAAGATTCAATCAACATTGCTGGTATTTCAACAAATTCACTTGTTGCATTCTCCGCAGATAATGTTTGATTATCCTCAGAAATTTTGACACACATCACGGGGACATTCGGGCCATTAATGTACGTGGGGCGTAATGTAATCAAGTCATTAACGTCTACACCAACAAAGAAGCATGGGCCATATGGAGATGAACAAGGACCCTCTTTCTCCAACAAGATGAATGAAGGCAAGATTGTTGGATTCCATGGCAGTGAAGGTTTGTTCCTGGATGCCGTTGGTGTGCACGTGATGGAAGCCAAAATACCACCTCCAAAGCCACCTTTGTCCAAAGCAATCATCCAAAGTGAAAAGAGTATAGCCGAAATTGATAATTCTCCATGGTCTAACAAGCTAGTACTAGCAAAGTGAGTACCTGAGGAAGAGGAAATTCATATGTTTCAATTGTTTTGAATAGTCTGGGATTGATTATAAGGTAGTATTTGTTTAAAATCTTTTTTAGTCATTAACAACGCGCGCGCGCACCCTACAAACACAACTGGTCAAACCCAATATCTCTGGGGAAAACGACAATCTCTTTAACCATTGATGTTGCTTAATGGATTCTCGTATGTTTCATTCTAAATGTCTCCAAAAGGATATATATGTATATATATATATATATATATATATATATATGTAATTTGGATTGAATTTGATCAGGTTGCTTGTAGTGTGGTAAAAGAACAGCACCACGGGGACCAGGTCCTTGGGGAGGAGATGGAGGAAGACCATGGATGATGGAGTATATTCTGGGATTAGGCAAATATATATAACCAAATCTGAAGCTATTTGCTCAATGCAGATAGAGTATGATCGAAATGGACAATCTGTGTGGTCTACAAAACATGGAGGTCATAAAAGAACCACCACAAATCGGGTAAAATTAGACTTCCCGAACGAGGTAGTGAACTGCGTGTCGGGATATTATGGGTGCATAGACAGTGAGGAGAAGAGAAAAGTGGTAACGTCGTTAACGTTATACACAAGCAGAGGGAAGTATGGTCCATTTGGTGAGGAGAAGGGGACGTTTTGCACTTCAACCGTGACAGAGGGAAAGGAGGTAGGGTTCCATGGGAGGAGCAGCGCTTACTTAGATGTCATTGTTCATATGCAGCACTGGCTTGGAAATCAAAGAACCACAAGATTGTCTCTCTTCAAATATTTCACTTGAATTATACTATAAACTTCAAATCATTGTGTTGCAATGGGAGTATGAGCCTGTTGGGTTTCACGTCTAACCAAATCCTAATTATTACTTAAGAATACTCTTATTCGGGTGATAAACATGTAGCTATTTGTGGTAAGTGTAACCCAGTTCACAGGGTTCGAATCATGCTGGCTAACTAGCAGTGAAACTGCTACACATGGTCTGCAACGACGCAAGTTGCACTCATCTATGGGCCTTTGGTGAATTTATCTCTAGTGTTATTAAATTGTCATTGTATCAAATCACATTAGTTTTCGTTCTTTTGTTAGGTTTAAATTTGCGAACAAGTATGCACACTTCATCTCTTTCCTCTTATTATTCCAATTTAAAACATTTGTTCATTTTGTATTAGAATAGAAACCGACTTTTTCTTATCAAGCACACTCTTTTTTTCCTTCAAATTTTTATTGAACCAAACAGACCATAATTATAGGTCCCCGGGTCCAAAACAGAAAAATCAAAGGAAAAAAAAAGAACACCAAAGTGTAGGTACACATGTATATTATAAGCTGGTATCATGCATAAAATAAACCAAAGCAACTAGAGAAAATTTTGTAAACCCACGTGACAATTTCAAAGTGGACATGATTATATATAAACCTAGCACAATAGGAAAGACATTAATATGAATTATCAATGTATCAATTTTTTTTTATAAATATAATACTTTAACCGTGATCATAGTGTGAAAACCCAACACGAATTGGCAGATACCACGGGTGAAATAGTAATTAAGAGATGGTTAAACTTAGGAAAACTGCAAACCGATAGTACTTCACCTATAATTACTGCTTTTACCTTAAATATGGCCATGCTCCCTAGCCATGTAATGTAAAGCATGCCATGCCCCTCGACATCCAAAAATGCAGGCGAAAAGGAAAATAACCTAGTGCTGGATATGGATTTTCCCTGTTAAATTAAATAGATCAAAAGGGTGAGTTTTGTTCTTGGCTTTCGAACTTCCAAGTTATCGAACCCTTCTTATTCAATTCTACCGGAATGCTTGACATTAATTTGAATCCTCTGCTTTGTTCTTCTTTGCAAATTTTCTCAGGGCAAGGGAATATATCGTTTTCTTTTTCATTGATGTTCCTTTCGCCACCAATTTGACTGCCTGCAACATAATCGTATTTAGTTATTTTTATCAAATAGAAACAATGTGGAACATTCTTCAAAAGATATAAGTTCTTCCGAATTTCTTAATGTCTAAATGGAATATACTTCATAATGACAGTCGCATAAAATTAATAAGGAATCTATTTAAAGCCTTTGCAAGGTATAAATTTGGTAAAATGTGAAGACACAACTCAAATCATACCGAAGAAAGACTATGGCCACTGGAGATCAATTCTCTCAGGTCATTTTCTAACTCGCTCTCAGATGGAGTTTCCACACTGCAATTTGAATTGCCCTCAATCAAGAGGGTAATTTCTCCCTTTGGGTGGCGAGTTAAGAAGCCTTCCTTTGCTTTCCCCAAAGTGCCCCGCCAGGACTGCCAGAATTAACAGTCACTAAAAAAGAAAAACCAACAAAACAAGGTCACACTGGCTAATAGATTTAGCACTATTCAAACCTATATTGCACAAGCACTTTATTGTATTTCTTTAAAATAAAATCTCTACTCAAACCTATTGCATAAGCACTTTATTGTATTTCCTTAAAGTAAGATCTCCAAATTTAAACCATGTAATGTTTCAACTCATTATGGGGTGAGAATTATTGCATCTCTTTTCTACCTTCTATAGCCTACAAACTATAGGGTACATTCATATCATTTTATTTTCCTCCGGCTTTCCGAGCCAGTGAATTTTATTGTATGCAATAGCATTTCTGATAAGGGGTGAAAATTGTTGGATCATAAACTTGATCCATTATGGGAGCCTAAACCCAAACCCAAACTAAATTGATGTCATTACTTACATCATTTAATTAAAGATGTCATTGCTTACATCATTTAATTAATGATGTCATTGCTTACATCGATTTAGTTAGGTGAGAGTTAGATATTTGTTGAATTTGTAATGGTTTAAATTAGTTTATTTGTGTGGTGTAGGATTGTTCTTGAGTAGTATAAATACCCCTTCCCATTTTAGTTTTAAGCATCAAGAAAAATTAAGAGCTTCTAAGTGAGTGAAGAAGCAAAGTCTTATAAGAGTGAGTTGTAGTTCTTGTTTTTTGAGTGAGAGTACTCTTGTAATATTTGTTTGAGTTTCAATAAAAGTTGTTTGTGTGAGTGTTTTATTTCCAACAAAGTGGCATCAGAGAGAGTTGGAAAGATCGAAGGTCTCGACGAGAGGAATACGCCGCCGCCATAATTTTCTCAATCTGAGTTTCTGACGCACCGCCACGCATCGCCGGAAGACTGCTGCCAGAAAATCGAGTTGAGCCGAGTCAGCCGAGTTGGAGCCCTTGACCGAGTTGTCCAAGTCCCTCCAAAGTTTTTTTTTCATCGTTCCGGATTCATCCGTGCAATCGGATTTTACAAAATCTCATTATATTGAGAGATATGGAAAATGGTATGACACCATTCCAAGTTCCGACACTCAACAACAACAACTACGACAATTGGAGTATCAAAATGAAGGCACTTCTTGGATCACAAGATGTGTGGGATATCATAGAGAAAGGCTATAACGAGCCTGCGGATGATGATGCTTTTGCTACTCTTACAACCAGATCAAAAGACAACTTTGAAGGATTCAAGAAAGAGAGACAAGAAGGCTCTCTACCTCATCTATCAAGCATTAGATGATGATGGTTTTGAAAATATTTCAAGTGCAAGCTCTAGCAAGGAAGCGTGGGAGAAGCTGCAAACCTCTTACAAAGGATCCGAGCAAGTGAAGAAGGTTCGTCTCCAAACATTAAGAGGTGAATTCGAATCCTTAAACATGAAAGCATCTGAGTCTATTTCAGATTATTTCTCAAGAGTAGTAGCTGTTTCTAATCAATTAAAAAGAAATGGTGAAAAGTTAGACAATGTGAGGATAATAGAGAAGATACTCCGTTCGTTGGATCCCAAATTTGAGCACATCGTCGTGACGATTGAAGAAACTAAAGACTTGGAAGAAATGAAGATCGAACAGCTCCAAGGATCATTGCAAGCATACGAAGAGAAGCATAAAAAGAAGCATGAGTTTACTGAGCAACTCCTCAAGCTGCAACTCAAGGATATGCATGAGAGCCAACGCAATGATAGAAACCAACGTGGCCAAGGCAGAGGTAGAGGCCATGGACAAGGTGGAAGTCGAGGTCGTGGACGAGGCTGGAATTACAACAATAACAATTCCAACAACAACTATGAGAAAGGAGAAAGCTCAACACGAGGCGTGGAAGAATTAATCCAAACTCAAAGTATGACAAATCTCAAATTCGATGTATAATTGTCAAAAATTTGGGCATTATGCTTCAGAATGTAGAGCTCCCAACAACAAAATTGAGGAGAAGGCCAATTACGTGGAGGAAAAGACAGATGGCAAAGAAACTCTTCTTCTAGCACGAAAGGAAACTGATGATGGCCAAGCAAATTCCTGGTATCTTGACAGTGGTGCAAGCAATCATATGTGTGGAAGGAAAGACATGTTTGTGGAGCTAGACGAGTCAGTAAGTGGAAATGTTTCATTTGGAGATGATTCCACAATAGCAGTGAAAGGGAGAGGTAACATTCTTATCCGTTTGAAAGATGGGAGACATCAATTTATTTCAAATGTCTACTATGTGCCCAATATGAAAAGTAACATTTAAGTTTAGGGCAACTGGTAGAGAAAGGTTATGATATTCATATGATAATTATAATCTTTCTATAAAAGATGATAAGAATAACTTCATTGCTAAAGTGCCGATGTCAAAGAATAGAATGTCTTGATCAACATACAAAATGATGTTGCAAAGTGCCTGAAAGCTGCTACAAAGATGCATCATGGCTTTGGCATCTTCGATTTGGGCATCTCAATTTTGGAGGTCTAGAGCTATTATCTAAGAAGGAGATGGTGAAAGGACTACCTCACATCAACCATCCTGACCATCTGTGAAGGGGTCTAGTCGGGAAACAATTCAGGAAAAGCTTTCCAAAGGAGTCAGAGACAAGAGCTAAGAAGCCACTTGAGCTCATCCATACCGATGTGTGTGGACCGATCAAGCCAAGCTCTCTCGGTAACAATAACTATTTTCTTCTCTTCATTGATGATTTTTCAAGAAAAACCTGGGTATATTTCTTGAAACAGAAGTCAGAAGTTTTTGAAGTCTTCAAGAAGTTCAAAGCAGCAGTGGAGAGAGAAAGCGGTAGAAAGATCAAAGTCATGAGATCCGATCGAGGTGGAGAATTTACTTCCAGGGAGTTTCAAGAGTTCTGTGAAGCAAATGGAATTCGTCGACCGATGACAGTTCCTAGATCCCCCAGCAAAATGGTGTGGCAGAAAGAAAGAATAGAACAATCCTCGACATGGCACGAAGCATGCTCAAAAGCAAGAAACTACCCAAAGAATTTTGGGCGGAAGCAGTATCGTGTGCAGTCTACTTGTCAAATCGATCTCCAACAAGAAGTGTATGGGGAAAGACACCGCAAGAGGCATGGAGTGGAAGAAAGCTGGCATTTCCCACTTGAGAACCTTTGGAAGTATAGCCCATGTTCACGTACCAGACGAGAGAAGAACGAAGCTTGATGATAAAAGCGAGAGTTTTATCTTCATCGGCTATGATGCTAATTCGAAGGGCTACAAGTTGTACAATCCAGAAAATAAGAAGTTTGTGATTAGTCGAGATGTGGTCTTCAACGAAGAAGGAGAATGGGATTTTAACTCTCATACAGATGACTTCAATTTCTTTCCTTAGTTTGAAGAAGATGAGCAGACAATAAGGGAGCAACTAGATGAATCTCAACAAGAGCTTGCAACTCCACCCACTTCACCAACATCAACCACTCAAGGAGACTCATCACCTTCATCATCGTCAAGTGGGAGTCAAAGTGAAAGAGTTGTGCAACGCACAAGAAGCCTTAGAGATCTCTATGAGGTAACTGAACGACAAGATAATCTTACATTATTTTGTCTGTTTGCCGATTGTGAACCAGTGAGCTTTCAAGAAGCGGTACAAGAAAAGAAATGGAGATGCGATGGACGAAGAAATCAAGGCCATCGAGAAGAATGACACATGGGAACTTACCTCACTTCCCAAGGGACATAAGGCGATAGGTGTCAAATGGGTGTACAAAACAAAGCAAAACGCCAAAGGAGAGATTGAAAGGCACAAGGCGAGGCTAGTTGCTAAAGGCTATAGTCAAAAGGCTGGAATTGACTATGATGAGGTATTTGCTCCTGTTGCTCGATTGGAGACTATCAGACTAATCATTTCTTTGGCAGCTCAAAACAAGTGGAAGATACAACAGATGGATGTAAAGTCCGCCTTCCTAAATGGAGTTCTTGAAGAGGAACTTTACATTCAGCAACCATCAGGCTATGAAGTCAAAGGGCATGAAGACAAGGTGTTGAAGTTGAAGAAGGCTCTTTACGGGCTAAAACAAGCACCAAGGGCATGGAATAGCCGAATCGACAAGTACTTCCAAGAGAATGGCTTCAACAAATGTCCCTACGAGCATGCTCTATATATCAAGATCAAAGATGAAGATATTTTGATCGTGTGCCTCTACGTGGACGATTTGATCTTCACTGGAAGCAACCCAAGCATGTTTAATGAATTCAAGGATGTGATGATGAAAGAATTCGAGATGACAGACATGGGGCTCATGGCGTACTACCTTGGCATTGAAGTTAAGCAACAAAATGATGGAATTTTCATTTCACAGGAAAGCTATGCAAAGGAGATACTGAAGAAGTTCAAGATGGAGAACTGTAAGCCAATAAGCACACCGGCAGAATACGGGATCAAGATGACCAAACATGAAGAAGGCGAAAGTGTAGATCCAACATTCTTCAAAGTTTGGTAGGAAGTCTACGCTATCTAACTTGCACGAGACCCGATATTCTTCACGCAGTTGGATTGGTTAGTCGCTACATGGAATCCCCAAAACCACCCATTTTAAAGCCGCAAAGAGAATTCTTCGCTATCTGAAAGGTACAATTGACTTTGGCTTGTTCTATTCAGTTTCTAATGATTACAAGCTTGTTGGATATAGCGACAGTGATTGGGGTGGAGACATAGATAATCGAAGGAGCACTACTGGATTCATATTTTTCATGGGAGATATTGCATTCACATGGATGTCAAAGAAACAACCGATTGTCACATTGTCCACTTGTGAAGCGGAATATGTTGCTGCTACCTCATGTGTTTGTCATGCAATTTGGCTTAGAAATCTATTGAAGGAGATTGGTTGATACAAGAAGAGCCTACCAAGGTTTGTGTCGACAACAAGTCAGCCATTGCCTTAGCGAAGAATCCAGTATTCCATGATCGAAGCAAGCACATTGATATTCGCTACCACTATATAAGGGAGTGTGTTGCAAGAAAAGATGTGGAAGTTGAATATGTGAAGTCACAAGATCAAGTTGCTGATATTTTTACCAAGCCACTGACCAGCGAAGACTTCTTAAGATTAAGGAACCTACTAGGGGTCACGAGATCAAGTTTAAGGGAAGGTGTTGGATCATAAACTTGATCCATTATGGGAGCCTAAACCCAAACCCAAACTAAATTGATGTCATTACTTACATCATTTAATTAAAGATGTCATTGCTTACATCATTTAATTAATGATGTCATTGCTTACATCGATTTAGTTAGGTGAGAGTTAGATATTTGTTGAATTTGTAATGGTTTAAATTAGTTTATTTGTGTGGTGTAGGATTGTTCTTGAGTAGTATAAATACCCCTTCCCATTTTAGTTTTAAGCATCAAGAAAAATTAAGAGCTTCTAAGTGAGTGAAGAAGCAAAGTCTTATAAGAGTGAGTTGTAGTTCTTGTTTTTTGAGTGAGAGTACTCTTGTAATATTTGTTTGAGTTTCAATAAAAGTTGTTTGTGTGAGTGTTTTATTTCCAACAAAACAAGGTCACACTGGCTAATAGATTTAGCACTATTCAAACCTATATTGCACAAGCACTTTATTGTATTTCTTTAAAATAAAATCTCTACTCAAACCTATTGCATAAGCACTTTATTGTATTTCCTTAAAGTAAGATCTCCAAATTTAAACCATGTAATGTTTCAACTCATTATGGGGTGAGAATTATTGCATCTCTTTTCTACCTTCTATAGCCTACAAACTATAGGGTACATTCATATCATTTTATTTTCCTCCGGCTTTCCGAGCCAGTGAATTTATTGTATGCAATAGCATTTCTGATAAGGGGTGAAAATCACATCAACGAATACCTTGAAAAGAAAACAAAGAACATTAAAAGAAAAACTCAATTATCAAAAAAGAACATTTCTCCATTGGAAAACGCAAGGCCAAAAAGGCCTAAAACAAAAGGCCACATGACATAAGGTTCAAATAAAATGGTGTTAAAGCCTCATGAGTTACGCCATATTCCTGATTTCCGCCCCCCCCCCCCATACAGGCCCATTGAAAAAGTTTAGGCATTGGCCTCTTCTACTGGTCTTTAATCAGAAGCCTGAAACCAGAACATGATTAGTTATTGAAGCTATAAACATTAACGATTTAGTAACCGAAATAAGGTGAAAAAAGGCTACGTTAGCATAAACATAAATGGTAGGTAAAAATAAAATAAAATCTGCCTAACACTTGACAAAGTAGCATACGATAACATAAAGAGAATAAATACAGACCTACCTCTTCATGCATTTTTGTTAGTTCCCGAGCTATGACACATTGCCTGCAACGATATCAAGTCACCTGTCATAATAGGGACTAAGAGCCATCAGTCATTTCCACTTAAGACTTAGTTTAAAGATGCCAATACATACAACTAAGAATTTTGAAAGAAGTATCAGAAGGCAGATAACTAACTGAAGCAAGGGAAAAGTACATAATGTCAATCAAGCAAACAGAGGATCTTGCACTTAAAGATGAAACGAACCAAATTTCTTCACCCCTCTAATTTGATTGCCTTGGAAACTGCTGATACAGTTTCTTTAATGATATCATCTTATAATAGAGATTTCAGCTATTGATCTGATAATCAGTTACTACAAAATTAGAGCAAGTTAACTAACAAGCTTTACATATTTGGAGCCACTATGAGTTATTTTCCCTCTGCAGACTTTCTATATATATTTTTGAGTAATGCAGATAAATAGATGCATACACATCCAAAAATGATACACCTAAAAAAGAGAATACTTCTGGCTCAAGCGGATTTCTCCTCGCAAGAAAAGACATTCCGCATCTTCATACAAAATCCCTTCACCAAGAATGACTTGATCTTTCAATCCTTTCCTCTGATTCTCACCATTTGTTACTATACTGATCACGGTTCATGGAAGAAAAGCAGATGCATTTTTTACCTTGAATCGCCAAAATTCAGGGAACTTTCTTCAAGAAACAGGCTAAGCTTGTGAGGAGGAACATAAAATATCTGTGTTGGTTTTTCACTTGCAGAAGTCATCAGCCTCTCCTTCCGTGAACTGGCATGTTTTGGAAGAAAACCAACTGCAACATTATATGCCATATAACAGTCTTTAACTTTCCAGGAACACAGAGAAACGCATTCAATCACAATATTTTACAAAGGAATTACCAAATGTAAATTCATCAGTGGACAATCCTGAGGCAGAAAGAGCAGTTAAGAAGGCAGACGGTCCAGGAATTGGAATAACAGGAATGTTCTCATCCACACATATCTTTGCCTAAACCGCGGTTCCAAACATCAGTCACTACATTCTTCATCAAGACCAACCAATCTATAGAATTCAGCCAATAGGGATGCAAATACTAACCAGTTCTGTACCGGGATCGCTAATGCCAGGCATTCCAGCATCACTGACCAACGCTATGATCTCCCCTTGTTTTAACCTCTTCAAAACTGTTTCCTCTCTTTGAGATTCATTATATTTGTGATAACTTAGCTGGAATTCTAAAACCCGCACAATCAAAAATTTTGAAGAACAAAATGAATGATATCAACTGATCAAGGAAAAAATGGCTCAATCTCACTTACAAGAGCAGTTTTGATGCTATAATAGTGAAGCAACATCCCGGAATGCCGTGTGTCCTCTGAGAGTATGACATCAGCTGATTTCAAAACCCGTAGAGATTGCTTTGATGAAATCACCAATAATGTGATATATAAAAAAATTAAGGTCAATATATGAAGTCAGATCCTATACTCAAATGAATTGATATTTAGTCATGCACTTTAGAACTTTAAAAATTAAATCGTTTTGTTTTATTCATTTAAGCTAATCGTTAATATTTTTCGTCAAAATTTAACATCAATATACACATAAAATCATATAAACTTGATAGGAAAATATATTTAATAAGCAAACTATTAGGAAAATTATAAGCAAACATAATTGTATATACCCGTTTTTGTCCGGGTTCTCAAATTTATTAATTTTTTATTTATTATTATATTAACACTTTAATTACATTTTGCAGACCCAATATATTATAAACCCAGAGCCCACAAGGACAAAAACCCAAACCAGATTACAAGCAAGACCAAATCCGGATCCAGACCCGACCCAGGATCTGACCCGAAGCCCAACCGAATCCCAAGAGTCCAGACCTAATTATGGTTTCATTTTTACTTCTTGGCGCCGCCACATTTCCTGCCGTTGGATCTGATGGAGATCCAACGGTCCTCAGCTATCAAGATTAGGGTTTAACTCTAAATATCATCCAGTCGTCACCGACAAGGGAATATGGACCGTCCATCACTGATGCGTGTGATACACGCGCCCAACCTTTCAACTTCCTAGCCGCGTGAACCGCCACCGATGACTTCCTGAGCTGTCGTTTCAGCCATCCATCAAACAGTGACTGAATCTGCCCCAAATCAAACAAAAATTAAAGCAAATTCAAGGCAAATCCTAATGTGTCAATCAATGGAGATAGGATAATGATATCCTATCTACTTAGCAGCATATATAATCAATCACACATGCAAAGGATAAAAATAAGAGAGAAGTAACAGACAAAGGGGAAGAGGGAAACCATTCGAAAAATATCAAAGATGGCAGAGAGATTTGGAGGGGTTTGAATAGATAGGTACCACTCGCAAAAACCAAAACCAAATTTAAAGAAAAAAACTTTGGAACCTAAAAAAAAGAAGAGATAAAGAAAAGAGAAAAAAAGAAAGAGAGAGATCTTACCCTTCATCCAGATCTGATCGTTGTATCCCTACCGGAAATAGGAGAGCCCATCACCTTTTCAGATCTAGGTTTTCGAGAGTGGTAGGTCTCGGTTTAGAAAATAAGAGAAGAATGCTAAGGGTTGGTTTTCAGGTAGGTTTCCCACGTCATCACTAGTGATTTACGTCGGTTGTGGCTTTCGCTCTTTTTCCACGGTGGAGAAGTAGAGAAGGGAGGAGGGGAACATTTGAGAGAGTTTCACTCTCTTATTTTGAAGAGAGAGGGAGCGAAATCTGGAAATGGGAAGGGAGGGACGAATTTTGGGACTTATTTTGGCTTTAAATGTAGATCATGATACGACATCGTTTAAAGAGGGAGAGGTTCAGCGTGTTTTCGGGTTTGGGTTAGTAGTTGTTGTGGTCCTTATTATTTTGTAATCTCATCCATGTTTCTAATTTTTCAAGGGCTAATTGCAGTATAAGTCCTTGGTTATGTGTAATATTCTGTTTTAGCCATTAATGGAAATTTATGATATCTCGTTTTGGGCATCTATTGTTCTTTGTTTATATTTAAGTCCTTACCCTTTTGTATTATACCAGTTCCGTGGATGTTTTACTCTGGTCTCATATGTTGTAATTTTTTCATTTTAATCACTGAATAGAACTTCAAATCTTTTGATTTCCAGCTTCAAGTTTTGATTGCTTGTGTTTTAGTCATTATATGTTCTTTAATATACATTTGGTTTAATGTCTATTTTAGGCCATTGATTTGTGATTCATTTAGCTTAGATCCTGATCTGCATATTAGTGAAATTATTAATATTTATGATTTGGTTTCTGAGTTTGTTGGGCTTTTGTTTTCGTCTTTAAATAATATTTTATGATAAATATTTATTTTGTGTTATGGATATGATGTATTAATTTGATTTCATTTTGATCATTGTTTGGGTATTACAATTGAAATCCTAATGGTTTATGACATGTTTATGCATGGGTATCTTATGTTTTCATGATTTAATCCTTTTATCATTTAATTTCATTTTAGTTAATATTATTTTGATTTAAATGTTTGATTAATACATTGTGTTTATTTATTTTCATATACATAGTATTAAATGTTTAATGTTACATTATACGATATAAGTGCATATGTTTAATGGGTTTTCATTAATCCTTGCATGCTTATAAATATTAATAGTTTTTTTTTCATTCATGCTAATTTTAGTTTATGAATTAATCTTGTGTCGAAATTGTGCATATCTCCCAGACTTGATTAAAATTTTATCAATTCATTCAAATATTTTCAAGAACAACACCTTGTAGAATGGGCGTGGAAATCATTGTTTGATCGAAGTAGCGTGATCCGATACGGCATTCAAACAAAGTGAGAACTTGAAATAAATTGAACTTTATTTTTTAAAGCGCTAAATAATTTGTTTTAATTCAAATAATGCAATGCATGATAAAGTAAATAGCAATTTATTTTGTTGTATACAAAATGTTGATTTTCAATTTATATTCGATTCGCGCTTTTGTCGAGGAGGGAATATTCTTTTTAGACAAAGAAATATACGAAATAACTTTCCCGACGGAGGATTGCTAATCTCGAGATTTCTTTTCAAATTAAAGAATTCTTCCTAATAAATAATTCGAAATAAATTATCCAATGTTCAGTGCATGGATCATAATTTAACTTTATATTTGATTTATAATTGCCACTATTAAGACAATGTGTAAGCGATTGAGTACCAATTTTGGGCATTGTGGGGGTGTTAATCCTTCCCCACGCGTAATTGACTCTCGAACATGTTAAATCATATTTTTGGTAAACGCAAACCATTTTTTGTCTTAAAAATGATTTTTTATTAAAATTGTTTTAAATGACGTTTTAAGGTATTCGACCTATCTAACCCCAAGGTCAATGGCGAATCCCATCTAAGTTAATTCAAAATCTTAAATTTTCAAATAAAAGTCATAATTGTTTTTTAAAACTTAATTGTCTTAAAAAATGGTTATGACAGCTTGGCGACTTCACTGATGACCTTTTTTAAAGTGAGGCTATAAGTCACTTACACATTGTCGTTGTGGTGGAAATTATGAGTTCGAGTCTATAGTTATCCTATGATCCATTTATTGATTTTTTTTCTAATTTATGTATGTTTATCGTACTAACGTTTTAATCTATTGTTTAAGCTTTATTAAGGTTTTTGTCAAGTTTTTTTTTTGTTTCTTTTTGAGTCAAAAGTTTGTATGTTCCTTCTCACACACATCACGTGCATTTGTATAATATAAGATCTATACCTGAGCTTCGTTCCAAATAAGTCGGGGTGAATGCTTTATTCTCGTAAGAATTTATTCTTCGTATGAGTTTTAGCAAATAACCCCTGGGATACATGCCATATACCTTCGTAGAGATTTATTCCTCGTATGGGTATAAGGAAGTGAATCCCCTCGAATTGAACTCGATCCATTTGTTCCTATAATGGGTTAGGATTGAGGGTTTGGTAGCCCAAGGGGGCACCAACATCAAAGACAATTCGAGTACTCTTTCCTCATAGAGCAAAACTATGCATGTAGTGAACCGTAGAACGATCACCCTAGGTATAGCCATACTGAACCTCTGTCCGTCGGTAGGTGCCCAAAATAATTGTACACAAAGGAGGAGTGTTTCTAATCCTTTACCTTTTGCTTTAAGTTCGTAGAATATATTTATTCTTTTTGAATAAAAGCATGCAAACTAGAAACCATGCGGTTAGGATCAATTTCGCAAAAATAAATCATTTTGGGTAGAAAACATGTCCGGGTAGGATTGTTATCAAATGAAAGCATGCTTGGGTAGATACCATGATCGGGTAGGTGGTGTATTTATTTTATATAACATCATTTAATTTTATTGATTATCTTGTCTGTACTAATTTATTTCTTTTATTTTGTTTGTGTCATTTTCACCTTTTTGCATTACATTTCATCGACATGACATAATGCGAAAGTGTTGATTCGCAAGGGGATATTCAAGAGAAAATTTTCACAAGAAAAGATAAAAGTTTTCAATCAAGCAGTCGCGTACACAGACATGCACCGAGGGCTTAAAGAAGTTTAGAGAGTAGAAGAAGGAGACTTGCTTGAAGATCGTGGAGTATTCGAGACTGAAATGATGATCCACTGATCCAAGGAGTAATCCAACAATAGAGCCTTATTTACAATCATTTCATCGCTAGTCATCAAGGAGTGACACACTGACTTCAGCACCGCCAGGGCATTAACGGAGTTAGTTTACAAAGTGCTTGAGGGGCATCATTTTCAAGAATGAAGATCCGAGATGAAGCATTGAGCCATTTAAGACTCAACGTCCAAGAGAAAGCATGTCTGTAAAATGGAATATCTTGTAATGTGAAGACTTTTATCTCTGGTAAAAATTGTTTTACGATATTCATCGTTGGGATTAATCTTTTTGCATTTGCATCTTTGCATTTTGTATATGCATTTCATGTTTTAAGCATTTTCACATGCATCATTCATGAAAACATGAAATTAATCCGTGGAGGATTCAATGAAGTGGTCCTAATCATGTGACACCACATTGAGAATAGAAGCAAGATTTGAATAATTGAAGGAAGAAGCTGAAATCAGTACGGTAGAAGCATATGCAGCTGGTCGTAGGGCTGAGCCTTCCAGGATGATCCGAGAAAAGAGTCTCTATATCTTGAGTTTTACGATGTTGATGCCTTATGTAGCTATCACATAATAAGCTCAGGGCATTCTATGGAGAACAGTGGGACATTGAAACAAGGTCCAGAACATGATTGATTCAGGGGCATGGACATTCGAAGAATGATGAGGCATTCTGATGTTGATCAAGAAGACATTGCATTTACCGCTTGCATTAAGAGCATTGTTTTGTTTGAACTCGTTTTTGTTCTTTCTTCAATATTTGCTTAAATATTTTTTAAATCTTAATGATTGAATTTATGCTACCTTCTAAGGTTGAATAATTGAACGAGTTTTAATCTTGTAGTTATTCGAATATCGAATGAATTACATATTCTTTTAATTCTTCAAGAATTATAGATTTTTGACATAAGTCAAGATTAGACCTTTCTTATACCGTCCAAAACCAGAAATAAAATCTCTCGATTCTTTACCCGAATAATTCATGATCAGTACCAAAGAACCAAAATTTGACATTACCTCTCTTTGAGACTTTTAAATATTGCCTTTATCTTTTTTGAGACACAAAAAGTCATACCATTACCTTTTGTTGAGCCAATAAAGTCACCATCGTCTTCTTAGACGCAAAACTGACATTTTTTCTACCAATAAAACCTAAAGACATTGAGTACAAGATGTTCACTTGAACGTGAACCTTCATACAAGAAGACACAATGTGGGGCATCTCGCATCAATTTTCTGGAGAAGATCCTGAACAATTGAGACATGCTAGAAGACAAGAAACAAAAATAAAAGGAAATTGATTCGAAATAATTATATCTGCATTAATTACATTGTTTTCATGTGAATAAAATTAATCCTAAAAATCTAAGCCTCTAGGGATACCTCTTCTGCAAAGTCTTCCGTGTATGAAATGATGAATGATTTTCTTTCATTATCCATTCACAAAAGGAGAAAATATATCCCTTGTGTCCCCATTTGATGCTGAATTATATTTTCTTCTGACTCAACCCTAACCAAGTATCACCCTCCACACTGGAGGGAATGTGAAGGAAATCTGCTCGCATGAGTGAAGACCACCGATCCAGATAAGATACCAAAAAGTGAGCCAAATGCAATGTGCGAAGATCAAATCAAAGAAAAGAGAAAAAACAAAGAAATAAAAAAGGGCAAAGAAAAGAAACAAAAAGGAAAAAAAGAGAAAAAACAAAGAAAAAAAAAAGAAAAAGAAAAAAAGAAGACAAGATGCACATGCAAAGAGTCCCTCGAGTCAAATGGCGCATTGAGCTTTAAACCATAAGATTGATCAAGTACAATCATTCCAGAATCATTTCACCAGAAGATCATAGAACATCAAGAGAAATAAAGGACGCATACGAGCAGATTCAAATCGAGCAAGACAAGATTGAAGGCATCAGATTGAATTAATCCTTGGTTCAATTACCCTTAAACATTTTTTGGGCCTATTTATCATTTTCTTTCATAACCGTGAACCATAACCTACATTACGTGCTTAAAAAGTCCCTTTTAATCATACATAGATTCCTAAAAAGAAGAGATTATCTTCAGATCTCATCCCGCCCATCGGGATTAATCTTTTATTTAAAAAAGGTTTTCTAAAATCTTTAATGTATAATAGGAAAAAAATAACAAAGGGGGGTTCAAGACATAAATTTTGAATAACATCTTAAAACCAAATGAGGATTTGAGTTGAAAACCTGAAAAGTCGACTCAAATATAAAAACTGTGCAGTTGTATAGAAGGCGATTTGATAAGGTATCGCACAACCCGTATATGATCATGAGAGCTAGGAGTCGGAGAACACTTCTAGTAGACGAGCATATAAGCTACTCCATCAGATCAGTGAACATCAAAGAAATGAGAATAACCAAACCTTTGACCATATGCAACATCCCGAGACACCTTGTTCTTTCCTTACTTAACCCTACCTCAAAGATAGCATTAGTCTTGACACTTGTCAAATAGCTATAATTTGTTGAAGGATTAAAAGTCTAATTAATTCTTTGATATCCAATGAACACTTGTTTTATGGTTTGTTTCAATTGTGAAACCTAGAAAGGGGTAATATTTTCAACTTTTGATTAAACATTTTTCAAAATTATTTAATTGATATTTTTCAAGTTTTGAAAATAAAAGAAGAAGAAAAACATTTTCAATCAAGATAATCTCTCCGAAGTAGATATTGGTAATTGACATGTGGCTCTCAGACACAAAGTTCATGCTTAAAATTAGTTTGAAGTAAGAAATGAGGAATATTGGGGCATTTTTGGAGGCTTGTATCATCCAAGAATACAAGATCATTGAGTTGAGCAGACATCAATGAGCCAGAAAAATGCGAGAAGAATGAAAATGGTGAAACAGAGACAATGGAGCTTACCATATATGACTGTTTTGTCCATTATCACAACATACAGTTGTATTGATCAGGTGATCACCCATGCATTAATGTTGGCAAGCCAAAGCGTCCCACTAACATTCCCATTTATCTTTACTCTTTGGTTTCCTCACAACGCTATACAAAGCCTTGAACACCATGCAAAGAGATTCACTGGTTGAAAAATCTAGACATAAGCCACAGGAAATGATGAATAAGTTGCCAAATGTTTGAGGACATCCAAACTTCCTGGAGTTCCACATTTCTTCTTTGTGTTTTACCTGATAAGAAAATTCTGATCTCTATGAGTCTTGTCAAGCTTGGCAGAGTCACACAGTGTATGACTCCAACTAGGATCAATGATCAGTACCTTACGAATTTGCTTTTAAAATTATTTTACGAATTGATGTCGAAACCTATATCTATAGGACACAAATTATTTTATCATTATTATTTAATTAATAATAATTACTAGTTTAATTGAATGGATAAAATATAATAAATTTAAATAAATTTTATAAAATTATATCAAATTAATTGTATAAATTGATTATTTCTTTAAATTATCAAGGTGTACAAAATAACCTTTAAAAAGTAAAATAGGTCCTTAAAATCATATAAGGAAATGATTAACAAAATAATCAAACATATTCAAATCCAGTTGTTTCTAAGATTCCAACCATCATCCTTGGCATGTAGATGTCTCTTGGCTCTCCTGGGTAGTCTGATATTTCATCAATTGCTATAGTGGTTATCTCCAGACAGTGGTCTTTGATTTCCCGCTACAAGGCAGTTATGCATACACAATCTCCGAGACCTTTGGAATGATAAATTCTCCTTTTTAAAACCATCTGACAAGGATGATGATGGTATCATAGGGAATATCTATTGGATTTCTATACAAGTCCAAACAAAGGAAGCCAAATTCATCAGGGGCAAAATTGGCTGGGGCAAGAAGAAATTGTCACAAGTCTAGATTTGCCAGGATGCACACTGGTGCAAATAAATAATGAAGAATGCCCATACAATCATTCTCACCATTGATCAAGAAAACATACATCAACACATATATACATGTTACATGAAATTTGCATATTTGCATCAAACATTCATCATCGTGTGTAATAAAGACTTTGATATTCCCTCCCATGAGGATACTTTTCAAAAACAATTCACTTGAAATTTTGTCTTTCTTAAAGACATTGTCCCCTCTCATGAGGACAAATTCAAAATTCATCAAATCAAACATAAAATAAACTTTATCTTGGCATCCATCATAACATCCAAGATAGTCATTCATAAATGTATCATTCTGATCTTTCAGGAAATCAAAGTTTGGTGATGACCAAATGTCCTCAACATGAAGAAACAATTTTGACATACTGAAGTCAACGATAAGATCTTCTAGAGGAATATCCTCAACATACAGAAGTGGGCAGTCTATAGGCCTTGGAGATCGTCTCTCAAAACAAATTTTGTCTCAATTGAGATGGTTTTCCATAAATTTTGAAAATTTTGAAATAAAATTGATCTCACTTGAGATTGTTTATTTCAAAATGAATTTCGTCTCTCTTGAGACAGTTTTCTTGGGGGAAAAATTGAAATTTTTCACTTGAAACAATGTAACACCCCAACCGTATCCGAGTCCAATATGTCACATTGACTTTCAAACTTTAACTCTTAAAGAAAATCATGAAAATTTTAAACTTTCATTAAAATAAAAGATGTTAATTCACACAAGTTGGACCAAATAAACAAAATCAATTAGAGCATTAGCAATTCACAATTTCGTTACATGCTAACACACTATATACAACCAAATATCTACACTTAACTACAATTCTGATCTGATCTGTGGAAATGAGAGTCTGACTGTCTTGCTCCTCTTCACTTCTCCTCTCGCTTTTTAGAACCTACGTGTGAAACACTCACACGCTAAGTCGATGACTTAGTGAGGCAAATAAACATATAATGTAAACTATAACTTGTAATCATGCATGAATAATTACTGTATTTATCATACCACTCATATCCTTATTCATGTAACAAATACACTACATACATGTCATATCATTCATATATCTTATTCTCTTGTTCATATAATCTCTCATGTTCATATATATCTTAACATGTATTCACTTATCATATAACATATACAATCAAGCAACTATATCATCATATTCATTTTTATCACTATCATAGATTCCTTTTATCAAATGATCTTATAATTACCATTTGTACAATCATATATCATACATAACATTTCACAAGGAAACAAACATATCATCATATCAAGTTTATTTATATTATCTCTTTATTAGCCCATGTACACATATGAGAACTAAAGATATGCGAGTACATAGAGGTTGTGCACTATGCTGTCACCACAGCTCATATAATTCCCTTAAGGGGCACTGAATATTTTTCCCGAAGGACACTTTTTATCCAAGGACCACTGATAATCCCTCGACTCTTGGCATGCCAACTATACCCCTAGCTCTCATATCACATAACATGGGCATTATCTTTTATACCATTACACATCTTCACATAGCCACATAGCTTTTCACATAACATTTCCATTTGCACATGTAATTACTTAACTTATTTTCACATAGCTCATGTTCCATATTCATATCTCATAAGCACGTAGCTCATATTACTTATTCATATACATTCACATCACTAATTCATATAAGCTCATGTATTCACATGGGTCATTTCTCATAGCATATCACATAGCTTCACAACTCATCTCATATAATTTTATGCATATACCCTTACAACATACAAAGTTTATACTAATTCCATATATTTACTTAATTCAACCTCACATATTTTATTATCTAAACCTATATTCACATATGATTTCCTATATAATTCTTATATAACTTCTATTAAATGTTAATATAATAACTTATGTTAGTGTTTCTTAGTTACATCTGATTCACATTTTCTATCATATATATACATCAATGTTACTCACTTATTTCAGTCTCATTTAATCACACGAGTCCATCATATTAGTTATCATATTTCACATAAATCATTGCCCTATAATATACTATATGTCATATAGTTACCTTCCACTTATAACATTCCCTAGAGTTTGTGTACACTCATTATATATTTACCCATGGTTCTTATATCTTCACCTAGTCATATAGACCCATAATTCCTCATTACCTACCCTATATTACATGTTATATAATTCTGGGTATTTATACCACCAAGTGTATACCACTTTCTCTTGTTATTACTTAAATCTTTATTATCTACATAGTTCATGATCATATAACCTATATCATCTTCTTATCTAATCACATGAATTAGAATATATATATATATATATTCATATGATTTACTACTCTAACATATATCCATACATATCATAATATACACATATACTTATACCAACCACATGCTTATATTCATTAATTCATGTATTCTAATATAGGAAATAGACTTAACACAAGTATTATTTCCATGAATCACCATATAAATACACTATGCACTCACCTTAGCCTTGCTTTGGTTCGATCCTAATTCTTCAATTGTTCTTGAACATGATTACGCTCTAAACCTACATAGTAATACATTGATACGTATCAGTATACTAATTGATATCTTCTAAACTATCACTTCTTGGGCTAAAAGAAAGACTATTTTCATCTTTTAATGAAGGTATGCATCGATGCACTCTACAGTGTATCGATGCATTCCTTAACGTGCATGATGCACTCTCTGTGCATCGGTACACATTTACATTCGATGTTTTCTTCTTAAGGGGGTGCATCGATGCACTAATTGTATTTGATGTTTATTTATTTGAGAGTGCATCGGTACCCATTGAAGATGTACCGATGTACACAACCCAGAAATGTCATTTTGAACACGAAAATCCCTTCATTTTCCTCTCAACACTTCATATTTCACCTTCTTTAATATTCCTAACTTTCATACACATATTTACACTTATTTCTACTCAATAATCACTTCTTTAACCTCCCAATCATATCTTTTATATGACATTCAAGAATCATACGCAAATATCAACATGTTCCAAATCTCATTCTAACACTTCATATTCCTTATTTAGATTTATGACAAGTCAAATTCAACTTCCAATTCTAATTATCAACTATATCAAGATTTCATTCAAGAACTCATAATCTTTAATCTCTCCTAATTCCATCATCTTTTGATTTTAAGATAACTTAAGTTTTCCTTAAGCTTAGTTATCATCTAATGATCGAAACCCAACTTAAATTTCAGCTAATAATCAACTATTAAGAAATCTTACCTTTCAAGTTGGAGTCCACGGCTGGGAGAAGGAAGAAGAAAACTCTGGAAAATCTCTCATTTCCCCACGTGGTTCCCTTATCTTATAAGAGGGAAAAAATATCTTTTATGCTAAATACCATTTTGCCCTTTGATTCCTTTAATAATTACTAAAACCTTCAGGAAATATTTCTGAATAACTCATTGAACTATTCAAATATCCTACTTTAATCACCACATTCTGAAGTTTTACAATTTAGTCACTAACCCATAGTTTGGGATGTTACAAACAAAATTGCTGACATTTGATATTGTTTTTTTCGTCTCGCTTGAGACATATTTTCACAAAATTTGTCTCGCTTGAGTAGTTTTCTCTAAAAACAAATTTCGTCTCGCCTGAGACAGTTTTCCCTTGAGATGCAAATTTTGAATTTGTTTCACTTGAAACAAAGTTGATCTCACTTGAGATTATTTTTCTCAAAACAAATTTCATCTCACATGAGATAGTCTTCCTCAAGACACGAACATTTGAGATTACTTTTCTTAAAAACAAATTTCGTTTCACTTGAGATAATTTTTCTTCAAAACACAAAATTTGAAAATTGTTTCACTTGAAAAAAATTTGATAAACTTTGAGATTGTTCCTCTTGAAACCAGTTTTGTGTCTTTTGAGACTTTTTCTCTTGAAACATACAACCTTTAAGATTGTTTCCCTTGAAACTAGTTTTTTCTCTTTGGAGATAGTTTCTCTTGAAACATACAACATTGAGATTATTTCCCTTGAAACAAGTTTTGTTTCTCTTGAGACATTTTCTCTTGAAACAAATTATCCCTAAAGATGGCAAGCCATCCTCATAACGTAAGAATTGTGTCATCCACCGACCATATCTCCTCATCACGTAGGAGCCGCGTTATCCTCGGATAGCCAAACTTCCTTATCACGTATGAACCATGTTATACGCCTTTATCCCTAAAGATGATCAGACGTCCTCATCACGTAGGAACCGTGTCATCCACTGACCAGATCTCCTCATCACGTAGGAGCCGTGTCACCCTTAGATAGCCATACTTCCTCATCATGTATGAACCATGTTATCTCCAAATTTACCTAAAAACGACCAGAACTCTTCATCGCGGATGAGCATCGTTGTCTTTGACTATAAAATTTCAAAACAAAAGGGAGAATCGGACAAAAACTTGTTGTCTCGTTGTCTTTACCCTATTCTTGTTAATACAAGAATGTGAAAAGAGGGGCAGCTATAGACACCCGTTTTTGTTCGGGTTCTCAAATTTATTAATTATTATTATTGTTGTTGTTGTTGTTGTTTTGTTGTTGTTATTATTAATATGATTATTTTATTAACAATTTAATTACATTTTGCAGGCCCAATATATTATAAACCCAGAGCCCACAATGACAAAAAACCCAAACCAGATTACAAGCAAGCCCAAATCCGGATCCAGACCCAACCCAGTATCCGACCTGAAGCCCAATAATCCAGACCCAGTTAGGGTTCCATTTTTGTTGCATGGCGCTGCCACCTTTCCAGTCGTTGGATCTGATGGAGATCCAATGGTTCATAGATATCCAGATTAGGGTTTAACCCTAAATATTATCCATCCACCACTGACAACGGGATCTGGACCGTCCATCATCGGTGCGTGTATCAACTTCCCAGCTGCGTGAGCTGTCACCGATGACTTCTCGAGCTGTCGTTTTAGCCATCCATCAAACAGTGATCGAATCTACACCAAATCAATCAAAAATTAAAGCAAATCCAAAACAAATCCTAATGTGTCAATCAATGGATATAGGGTATACTCATCAGTAGATATCATCAATCACATATGTAAATGATAAAAATCAGAGAGAAGCAACAGACAAAGGGGAAGAGAGAAACCGTTCGAAAAAAAACAGAGAGCGCAGATAGATTCGGAGGGGATTTGAAGAGATATGTACCATTAAAAAAACCAGAACCAAATTTAAAGAAAAATCTTTCGAATATGAAAGAAAGAAAGAGAAAGATCTTACCCTTCATCCAAATCTGATCATTGTATCAACGCTGGAACTAGGAAAACCCATCACTGAAGGTATAGCCTTCTTGTCTCTTTTTCAGATCTAGGTTTTCGAGAGGGTAGGTCTCGGTTTTGGGGTGGTGGAAGGGTTTAATTTCATAGAAAATGAGAGAAGAAGGCTAAGGGTTTGTTTTCAGGTAGGTTTTCCATGTCATCATCGGTGATTTATGCCAGTTGTGGCTTTCGCTTTTTCTCCACGACGATGAAGTAGAGATGGGAGGAGGAGAACATTTGAGAGAGTTTCACTCTCTTATTTTGAAGAGAGAGGGAGCGAAATCTGGAAATGGGAAGGGAGGGACGAATTTTGGGACTTATTTTGGCTTTAAATGTAGATCATGATACGACATCGTTTAAAGAGGGGGAGGTTCAGCGTGTTTTCGGGTTTGGGTTAGTAGTTGTTGTGGTCCTTATTATTTTGTAATCTCATCCATGTTTCTAATTTTTCAAGGGCTAATTGCAGTATAAGTCCTTGGTTATGTGTAATATTCTGTTTTAGCCATTAATGGAAATTTGTGATATCTCGTTTTGGGCATCTATTGTTCTCTGTTTATATTTAAGTCCTTACCCTTTTGTATTATACCAGTTCCGTGGATGTTTTACTCTGGTCTCATATGTTGTAATTTTTTCATTTTAATCACTAAATAGAACTTCAAATCTTTTGATTTCCAGCTTCAAGTTTGATTGCTTGTGTTTTAGTCATTATATATTCTTTATATACATTTGGTTTAATGTCTATTTTAGGCCATTGATTTGTGATTCATTTAGCTTAGATCCTGATATGCATATTAGTGAAATTATTAATATTTATGATTTGGTTTCTGTGTTTGTTGGGCTTTTGTTTTCGTCTTTAAATAATATTTTATGATAAATATTTATTTTGTGTTATGGATATGATGTATTAATTTGATTTCGTTTTGATCATTGTTTGGGTATTACAATTGAAATCCTAATGGTTTATGACATGTTTATGCATGGGTATCTTATATTTTCATGATT
The DNA here is from genome assembly GCF_006381635.1 of Hibiscus syriacus. Lineage (NCBI taxonomy): Eukaryota > Viridiplantae > Streptophyta > Magnoliopsida > Malvales > Malvaceae > Hibiscus > Hibiscus syriacus. The sequence continues at coordinate 424,487 of NW_024063116.1, read as the reverse complement.
TAATCCTTTTATCATTTAATTTCATTTTAGTTCTATTATTTTGATTTAAATGTTTGATTAATACATTGTGTTTATTTATTTTCATATACATAGTATTAAATGTTTACTATTACATTATACGATATAAGTGTATATGTTTAATGGGTTTTCCTTAATCCTTGCATGCTTATAAATATTAATAGTTTTTTTTATTTCATTCATGCTAATTTTAGTTTATGAATTAATCTTGTGTCGAAATTGTGCATATCTCCCAGACTTGATTAAAATTTTATCAATTCATCCAAATATTTTCAAGAACAACGATTTGTAGAATGGGCGTGAAAAGTATTGTTTGATCGAAGTAATGTGATCCGATAAACATTCAAACAAAGTGAGAACTTGAAATAAATTGAAGTTTATTTTTTAAAGCTCTAATTAATTTGTTTTAATTCAAATAATGCAATGCATGATAAAGTAAATAACAATTTATTTTGTTGTATGCAAAATGTCGATTTTCAATTTATATTCGATTCGCGCTTTTATCGAGGAGGGAATATTCTTTTTAGACAAAGAAATATACAAAATAGCTTTCTCGACGGAGAATTGTTAATCTCGAGATTTCTTTTCAAATTAAAGAATTTTTCCTACTAAATAATTTGAAATAAATTAATCAATGTTCAGTGCATGGATCATAATTTAACTTTATATTCGATTTATAATTGTCACTATTACGACAATGCGTAAACAATTGAGTACCAATTTTGGGTGCTATGGGGTGTTAATCATTTCCCACGCGTAATCGACTCTCGGGCCTGTTAAATCAGATTTTTGGTAAACACATACCATTTTTTATCTAAGAAAATAATTTTTAGGTATTCAACTTACCTAACCCAAAGATGTTTTTAAGTATTCGACCTACCTAACCCAAATGTCGATAGCGACTTCTATCCAAAATAATTCAAAATCTCAAATTTTCAAATATAAGTCATAATTATTTTTTTTAAATTAATTGTTTAAAAAAATGGTTATGACAATTATACTAAGCGAATTTTGTTAAGAAAATAAAATTAAAAATATCAATATTGAACAAAGGGGCTGTTTGTTTAGCTCTGAATGGAACCATTTAGCGCATCTGAATGATTTAGTGCTGACTAATTCAATAAAACAGTGTTGAATGATTCAGTACAGAAGTACATTCTGAATGATTCAGAGTCATTATCAAACTACATGTCACATTCAGAGCTTATTCATATAGAGCCTCTGAATCATTCAATATTTGAATCATTCAGCACTTAATCATTATGAAGTAAACAAACATCCCCTAAATTGTTTAACTTGAATAAGTAAGATAATTTATATTTTACGTTTTTAAGTATAGTAATAAATCTAAAATCTCTGATTTTGCCAGTGGGACTGATTGCATATTTTGATAAAAAAATATAAATGAACAAAAGAAGAGAAACAATGCACTGTAATGTGATGTCTTCAAGGTTTCCGATAGGTGTTCCGACGAGACAGAGTCCAGGTTTGAGGGGTCCCTATAAGTAACGGAAATTTAATTAAATATTCTTTTAAATAAAGTTCAAAAGAAGAGAGAGAGAGAGAGAGAGAGAGAGTGTGTGTGGAGGTTTTACGCGCTTGGAGGATTCATCGGTGATTAAGTCGGTGAAATCAGATGAAATGTCTGAGGTGGAGCTAAAGGAAAGGAGGTTAAGATATGGGTAAAATGATATGGAATTGAAGGATTTGATGCAGCGCTGAGGAAAAAAAAAGGAGCAAGGAGAAGAGTAATGCCAGGATAGGGCAGTGACAGCGACGCAAAAGGCGGTTAAAGGCAGTCGTCGGAGAAGCGTTATTTGTGGTAAGAGAGTAGGGATTATCCCTCCGCGAATTTTGTGTTTAAGGAACGCCACCTGAAGAACCCGTACAAATAATTTCAGGTAAACAACACTGGTGGTCACTATTTCTTATAGTTGTTTTATTTTTGTCACCTATTTTCTAAAAGTTTTGTTTTGGTCACTTTATTTATTTCGTACATAATCTAGTGCTTAGTCAAGTTAGAATAGATATTTGGTAAATTTTCACTAAAATTTATATTTAAGTTATACTATATCACTATCTTAAAATTATTATCAAAATACAAACCCGTGTAAAATGAATATGATATTTAATCATTGATCCAAATTATATAATTGATATATTTCAAATTAGGTATGTAAATGAATTAAACGAATACGAACGATGGAATGTTTACGTTCATTCGTTTAATTCTAATTGAATAAACGAATGAACATGAACATCTAAACGAACATAATGTCTTGTTTGTGTTCGTTAATTAAGGAATGTAACTTATTCGTGTTCGTTCATGTTCGTTAGTTAAAATGATAAATGAATGTAAATTAACGTAAGTCAACACAAACAAACTTAAATGAATGCAAGCGAACACAAACAAATGAATATAAAATGTAACTTTCTTTTAAATCAAACAAAAATTCTTAACATAATATAAATTTAAATAAACGAATGAACATAAACGAATAGATTACCAAGCATAAAAGAATATAAACGAATGGATTATCGAACATAAATGAACCAATGAGTCATTTATTCGTGTCCGTTCATTTAATTAAATGAACAGAAAGTCTTGTTCATGTTTGTTCATTTAAATAATAAACGAACATAAACAAACTTACTGCCAAACGATTCATGAACGATTTGTTAAACATTCGATTCTTTTACAAACATTTTTCAAACTAATCTAATATTTAACTTAAATTACAATTATAAATTGAAAACTAAATTAGATTTTTTTACTTCATTTTATTGATGAAAAAATTGAGTTATTGTGATTGTAGATAGTTCTTCCTTATAGTTTGAGTAGAGAGTCACAATCAATAAAAGAACAATCGTTGGCTAATGTCAATGTTACGTATCTCCACGATGAGGTAACAAAGAAATAAGTGAGGATGAGGTGGTTCCATCCTTCCCTTTGATCTTGGTAGAGAGATTTTATAGTGTCTCTTAAAGTTAGTGTTATATGCATGGTCATCATAACATGTAAGTTATTGAGCTATGTGGATACGATCATGTAACAGTAGATCTGGTTCTGATAGGTCACGTGGCGTGAGTTTGTGAAAAGTCATGTTAACATATAGTAGTTTCCCGAAGGGTGTTAGATATTTAAGATCTTTTTTTCTTCTTCTAGGAACCTTCTTTCTATATTTTTAGGAGTTCTCGAGATTCTTTCTCTAGAAGTTCAAAGGTGCAGATGATGTTTAGTGAAGGTACAACATTTGTATCCTTTAATCAAGAAAAAATCGTAAAATGACTTGATACGAAATTTTATTATTAATTGTTATTCGCGTTTTGATAGATTCTTTTTGGGGAGATATTACAATTATTATTTCTTGCATGACTTGAAGAGATTAAGTGTCAACGATTTATTTCTGGTGTGGTAAAATAATGAGTTGTTTTGATCGTTGAGGGTATATTATTCATCGGACTATTCAAGGAGGATGTAAAGTAGCGGTTATAAATCTTCTAGTTTATATATTTGCTCTATTTTTCACTTGAGCTTGCTGTTGCGATGATGCCGATGAAGGCGTTGAAGAGGTGAAAAAAATAAAGGAAATGACTGTCCCTTTTTCCCATATATATGGGGTAAGGGGAGATAAGATAGTAGGCTACCCCCAACATCAGGTTGAGAGCAGCTTCCGTAAGAGACCTCCGAATTATGAAATGTCTTCCGTGAGACTCGATCCCACGACCTTAAAGTTAAGAACCTTGTGCTCTACCAACTGAGCTGGATGGTCATTTCGAAAAAAATAAAGGAAAATAAAGGTAAACATAGAAATTGTCTACGCCGTCCCATGATTAGCGTAATTGCGCCATTAAAAAGTTAGGTATCTAGTTGCATAAAAAAATTGGATACCACATTACACATAAATATCAAAGTTAGGTATGAAATGTTATATTTATCCGTTAATTCTAAGTATTCTATCAAACAATTTCTATTATTTTTGTTTTAAATTTTTATCAGATATAAATAGTGAAAACAGATCTTGGGATAGGGGTCTGATATCGACTTTGGGTCACCATGGTGGGCTATTTTCTAGCCAAATTTACCGACAAAAGTCGGACTGGACTTCATTTATTAATGGCCGAGGCCCACCCTACAACTTTATTCTGCAAACCTTACCCTCTGCTAATTTTCGCATTGAATTCCGACCCATAAGTATATCTCAAAAACCCTGGACCCTTTCTTCCCCAGTAAAACAAGATATAATTACGATGACGAAAGTCGATAGCAAGCGGGCATAGCACTACCATTTGGCTCTCGAATTCCAAGCCGCTTTGTTTCGTTATTCTCCGATTCATGGTAATCTCTCTTCTTGACATCTACCCAAGGCTTTAGTTAGAATAAAATTCATTGGCTTTCTTAGTTTTTGGGGTTTTGTTTCTTTATCAACCGAGCTTAGGATAGGGTTCACAGGATGGTTATTAAGTTTTGAATTTGACGGTTGAGACTTGAGATTAACTCACTATGTGGTCCCCCCTTTAGTCGTGGGTTGAAAATTCTAAAGCGTGAGACATTCCTTTCAGTTGCCCAACAGTATGTTATCTGCAATATTTCTCTTTTTAGTTTCATATTTACTTGTTGCAGGAAATGGAATGTAGATTAAGATTTAGTGTTATGCTTAAGCAAACATATTAGCAGTGATGAGTGACTGTGTAATCTTAATCTTACAACAATGGGCATTCTAGCTGATACTACGGGTTAAGAACCAATGATAAAATGTGAACAATGTTGAACCAGAAACACAAATGATTTTACTGGTGCTAGGGTCTAGGAATATACTTTGTCAAAGGATGTCTTTTTTAGTATTTACTACAATTTACAATGTGGAAATAACGATTTGGGATGGAAATATTCCTCGATTATCATGAACAGAATCTTTTGTGGTATAGTGTCTTCCTGATATATGCTTGAACTTTCTGATGTTTATTATCTGGGGAAACCTAGCTCCCCATGTCATTTCTTGCCTATTATGTTTACATTATTTGAATGGGTGGGATTGCATAGTTGGTCTGATTATATTTTAAAGTTTCCCCATTTTTCTCTGCCGTGCTGATAAAATTTCATACATCATCTTTGACAGGTAGCTGCCATGATTCTGAATGGATTAACCTTGCCCTCCAGGTCTGTTTCCGTGAGGTCAAGGCTTCCTAAGCCTGTTCCATGTAGCTCTAGTTTTTCATGCTATCATCGTTGCCTACCACAGCTCTATTTCGAAGCAGCAGTAGATCTTCAGGTTCTTATTGGGATTTAAAATCCTGGTCAGCTGAAGGTATATGTCATTGCTTGCCCTTTTTTCTTATATAGACATCATTTGGTGTACAAGAAGTTAATATCAAACACCATTTGTAGATCATTTTGAAGTAGGCCTGTGCATTATTTGGTTAAAAATGAAAAATGGGGGACCGAATCTATAATTTGGTTTGATATGAAATCTGAAAAAAATGGTTTGGTTTCAAGCCCCAACTGAATTAAGATTTTGTTATAATTTTGGTTTTGTATTTTTCTGAAACAACTTAATCCAAAAGGCAATCTTATAATGAGTAATATAAACTTTAACCAAAAGGTATTCATATTTATATAAGTTTCTACTTGTATTAATATTTTACCAAAATAATATGAACTCTCTTTAATTCAGGATCTCCATTGAAAAGTTAAATTGAATCATGTCTCTCATACCTCTAAGGCTCTAACTCTTAGCTTCTGTTCTCCTTGTACTCTGTATCTTTTTTACTCAATTAATGAAGATTTCTTCCTGCTTCATTTTATTTGTTGTTTAAACTTGGTAGAGTTTTATTTCTTCAGGGTTGTTTCCTTGCACTATCAACTCATGAGCAAGATCTAGTTAGTGAGATTCATTGTCTATATTGCACTCTCTAAAGTTATGGAATGGGTTTTATTTTGTTTCCATAATGTACATTGTTAGAAGATCAAAACTCAAACCTTCTAAGAATCCAAGCCAAGCCAAACCAAATTATTTTTATTTGCTTTAGTTCACATTCTGTGATTCTGGATGAATGAATGTCTCAATCCCCAGCAAATTTTCATATTTTCTTTTGTATAACTGTCCAATCTTCTAGATGGGCCTTTCTTGCACCTTTCTGCTGCATCATCTCCATTGTTGAGTGGGGATCAAGGTCGTCTGTCTCAAGCTTTACCATCGTTACCAAGGCGTCGCAGATCTAGTTTGGTGCCTCGAGCATCTAAGGATGTTCCATACAGTTTTCGTTTTCCTCCAATGACTAAGAAGCCCAGATGGTGGTGGAGGTCTTTAGCATGCCTACCCTATTTAATGCCTCTTCACGAGACATGGATGTATGCCGAGACAGCATATCATCTACACCCCTTCTTGGAAGACTTGGAGTTTTTGACCTATCCTTTCCTTGGAGCCATTGGGAGTTTGCCGAGCTGGTTCCTGATGGCATATTTCTTCGTTGCGTATCTGGGGATAGTGAGGAGGAAAGAATGGCCTCACTTTTTCAGATTTCATGTAGTGATGGGCATGCTATTGGAGATTGCCTTGCAGGTGATCGGGACCGTGAGCCGCTGGATGCCACTTGCAATCTATTGGGGCAAGTTTGGGATGCACTTTTGGACGGCTGTGGCATTTGCTTACCTATTTACGGTTGTGGAGTGCATAAGATGTGCACTTGCTGGTATGTATGCTGACATTCCATTTGTATGTGATGCTGCATATATCCAAATTCCATATGATTAAGTGAAAACATGTCTGAAGCTGTTCTGGATTTAAATTATCGGATGTTTATTTTGTATGGAAAACATTTCAACCATATATGAATGTTTTAATCGGAACATTGCCTTGTGCCAACTTGTGTGATTTAGGAATCAAGTTTTATTCAATGTGGGGTCTTCATCTACTTTCTGTGCCTTACATAGTTTCCATTACACCGAAAAGAAAATAATAAAAAAAAGTAAATAGAAATTTAATGTGTTGTTTTGATTTTGATCTTTATTTTAAGCTTTATATCAAATTTTACATGTATTATATATATTTTTGAATAGTCAATGACATATCTTGCAGATACTGCTGCTTAAATTCAATATATTTAGAGAGATCAACATTCCCTTTTATCGATTCATTTTTACCGAATAATAGTAATCTGAGCTGAATCATAGATGGAAGTTTCCTATTATATGTTTGGGATGGCCATAACCAAATCAAGGGATTATAATATCAAAATGAAAATGGAAAACATAATAAGGAAGCATTAGCTAAAACAAAAGCTGCCAATTTACATTATAGCATGAAGAAAATCTTTTGAAAGGAACAGATAATTTGGGTTTAACCCGTCTTTAAAATTCTTAGGTCACATCCTCAATCATATCGCACCATGGAAATTAGGGCAACAAATATACTAAAAAAGGGTAGATTTTTCAGTTGTAGATGAACGTTAATGGATAACGGTTAAGGTAATTAATTTTAGGTTAAATAAAAAATAAGTGTTCAAATTTTATCCTAAGTTAATTTTTTGTGTCTAAAGAATTTCTCGTTATACTTTTAGGTGATTATAGTTAAAAAGATCGTAAGTGACACGTGACATGTTTATGTATTTTTAATTTTTTTAAAATAAAATATTATTTAAAATTATTTTTTAGAAAAAAAATCTGAATACGACACTTATCACTTAACGATTTTTTTAACGATATATATTTAAAAGTGTAACAGAAAAAAATATTAAATACTTATTTTTAATGAAAAGTTTTTAAACATAAAAAAACTAACTTTATGTATAATTTATATGGTTATTTTTACATTAAGAGATGCAATATCGAAGTTGTATGCTACTTTTAGCTGGCCTGTCGTATTCTTCTATTGTGGAAAGACTTTCGGTAAGCATAAAATAAAAATAAACCAATGGAAAGATTCAACATAAATATTTTCAATTATTATTTGAATTGAATATTAAAATCTTAAGTGTGATTATAGCATCATCGAATACGTGAAATATCATCAAGGACGTTAAATTGTTAATTTTAACTATACGAAAAAACTGTAATCTGTCAAAGTTTTATAGCAATCGAAAATCATTAGGTTAAGTACGTAACTGATCATTTATGTTTGTGTTTTGTATAATTTTTCTTATTAATTTAATAAACATAATATATAGTTATTTTTATTTAATTAAGATATAGTCACAACGAATTAATCGTCGTTAACAATTAATATATTCGGTGACGTGATAATTAAATATTTTGGTATAATATACATTTAGTTCATGTTATTTACATATTCTCTCAGTTAGTCATATTTTTAATAAATTAAAATAAATTTAATTCTTCGATTGGATGATTTCACGTGTTATGTGTACCACATGTCACCATTAAATTGGAGGGCTAACTTTATTTTACTTTAATATATTTATTTTTAACCAATTAGAGAGGTAATATATGTCACCCTTTAGTTGAAATAAAATAGAGCAAAGCAAATTAGGGATAAAGGAATTTGAACCTAGGTCAATTGGAAAACCAAACTTGTACCCAACCATTGAGTTAAGATCAATGCTTAGTCTAAAATAGACAACATAATATATATATATATTTTATATCTTAATGTAAAATACTTAACTTAAATTCATAATATTTTATATATATTAACTCTATTTTTTTTACATTAGATTATTAAATATATTAACATAATTTAAAAAAATGAAATTTTAATTTAATTTAAATTAAGTATTTATCTGCTAAGATACAAAATATATACATCATATTGTCTATTTTAGACCAAACATTTGTCTTTGCTCAAATGATTAGGTACATGTTTGGTTACCTAAGAGACTCAAGTTTGCCCCAATTTACTTTGTTTTGTTTTTTTAACAAGAGGATGACACGTGTCACCCTTTGATTGGTGAAAAATAAATATATTAAATTAAAATAAATTAAATTAAAGTTAGTCCTCCAACTGAATGGTGACATTGGCGTGCCACGTGGTACTAGTGCACGTGACATCATTCGATTGGAGGATTAAAATTATTTTAATTTATTAAAAGTATGACTAAATTGAGAGAATATGTAAATAACAGAGACCAAATATGTGATTATACCAAAATATTTAACTGTCAAATCACCTAATCTATTAACTATTAATTGTTAACGACAGTTAACCTGTAGTGACCACATCTTAATTAAACAAAAATAAAAGTGACCATATCTTAATTAAATAAAAACGAAAGTGACCATTTATTATGTTTTTTGAAATCAGTGTGGAAAAGTAGATAAAACACAAACATAAATGATCAATCATGTAATTAACCCAAAAGCATTAGAGGATAAGTCTACATTGAATGTCACCCGTCGAAACACAAACTATGATGATAAAATGAAAGAAATCATTCTTGCTCTTAGGATGAATTGAATCTAGAACTCTTACATGAAAAACAAGACATTCAACCATTGAGTTAAACTAGCCATTTAAGTTATTTTCACCACATTTTGTATTTAACTTATATAATGGTATCATCACAAAATCAATATTTTTTGGATGATTATAAAATTCAAACTTTAAATTAATGACAAAAAACGTAGCCACTCAATTATAATGGGAATATATTTTTATTATATCAAACTTAATACTTACTTATATCATTATAGAATTAAAGAATATTTTTCACTTTATTTGAAAATAAAATAAAATAAATAAAATAATTAATTATATATATTTATAAAATTTATATTAAATCATTCGAAAAAGTATATTTATAATATTATAAAATATTTATTTATTTTTTAAAATCATATTATTTATTTATTCTAAATAATATTAAATATTTATTTGAAATAATATTATTTTTAATTATCTAATTAATTTTAAATAATATTATATGAAACCAAAGTGATAATTGGATACTATGTAATTCACCCTAATTTTTGAATTATTTAAAATTAAATAAATAATTAAAAATATTATTTCAAATAAATAATTAATATGATTTTAAAAATTCAATAAATGTTTTTATAAAATTATAAATATAATTTTTGTATAATGATTTCATGTAATTATTTAATTATTTTTATTTCTAAATAAAATAAAAAAGTAGTCTTTTAATTTAATAATGATATAAGTAAGTATTGAGTTCAGAATAATAAAAAAATATATTTAAACTATAGTTTAGTGACTAAGCTATCGGTCATTAATTTAAAGTTCTCATATTTGAATCTTATAATCATAAAAAAATGATTTTATGGTGATATCATTATATAAGTTAAATACAAAATGTGATGAAATTTGATCAAATGACTTGCTTAACTCATTTGTGGAGTGATTTGTATCTCATGTAAGAGGTCTAAGTTCAATTCAAACTAGGAGAAAGAATGATTTCTATCATTTTATCCTCATAGGTAGTGTCACCATCTAATTGGTTGAATAAAACTAATTAAAAAATGGTGACGAATAAAGAAAAAAGTGATGTGATAATTTAAAAGTAATAAAAAATTGACATGTCATACCACATAAGCATTGCATTAACGGTTTTAAAAAAAAATTAAAATTAAGATATTAAAATGAAACAAAATTGATAATGTAAGTACAAAGTGTGTAATTTACCCTTTTAATATTTACTTAATAATGATAATTTATTTAATAGTGTATTTTGGTACGTTACTTTAATGATATGTTATGGTATGCAACATATATCGTAGAATTTTCCCTCGTTAGATGATATAATTTCACAAGATAATTTGTACGTGTTTTCTTTGTTTAGGGGCCTTATGACTAACACTTATTTATTTTGATGGCTCCTCATTTTTAAAAAACCCAACCAAAAACATGTTCGTTTATGGCTAGATACTCAGCGTAAAAGGTAAATTTTAATCTCAGGACGAGAAAGACTAAAAAAAGTAATTAAATCATTATTAAAAATCAATGCTACATAACCATTATTAAAGCTGGTGAGACCTCTATAGCAAGAGAGACGGAGAAAGTGTTGGAGAGCAAGCAAAAGGGCTTTAAATATTGTTATACATTAAGATAGTATACCTTTAACCCTAAAATGATTCTTGAAACTCATAAATGCGATGCTTTGTATGTTAAATATTTGCATGTTGGATGTTTTTGAGTGGTAAACTATTTCTATAACACATCAAAGTCTTCGTAATCACTCATGTTGTCAAGTGGAATCATCTCATGGTTAAATGATCACTCACATAGTTTACCTTTTTTTAATCTTAATTTGAGCCCAAATCCTTTTAAAATCAAACCCAACCTTGGCCCACTTATCTTAATTAAGGTTATTTTTTTGGTTTATCTTAATTCAGGTCAACGTACAAATATTCACTTTTTCTTTAAACACAAGCAATTAGTCTTATTTAAAAAAATTCAAAATTATAATAAGAGTTTAAAACTATCATCATAAGCTAAGTACATAATTTAGACACTTTCCTATAACATTAAAATTAATCACTTTATATCATACAATGACCATACATGGAAAGGTTAAAAACCCAACTAAAAAACTCGAATGAAAATTAGATATGAATAAATCTGACTATATAGGCAAATGAACCACAAAAGAAGATTCAACTATTGAAAGACTAACTTGAACCGTTAATCATAGCCGATAGTCGTAAGAAAGTATTCACGGATGTAAAATCATGTAAAAAAACTAATCATAGCAGGGAAGATGAACATGACATCTTGATCAGATGTGACGTCGTCAAATCCAACCACGTGAGAACATAAAATAAAAAGAATGATCAAACGGCCGAAAAAAAGAAAGAGAAAAGATGTGCCACAAAGGTAGAGAAAAATGTGTCATAAAAGTAAAATTGTGAGTTTAAAATGTGTCATAAAGATAAAGAAAAACGAAAAATGTACCGCCAAAGTAGAGTTCAAATATTGACTTTAAAACGTGAGTTTTCATTCAATTCACACCTTATGATTGCAATTTTATTTTAGGGCTTGAGGTTCCACATCATTATATGATATATTCATTGTACCAATATGATATTACAAAATGCTAAAATAAAATATTTTAAGATCTATTTTTGATAATATATTATTATTTAATTTATTGTTATTGTATAGAATAATATATCATTAATATTTCAAATATTTATTTATTTAAAATGTTTAAATATTCTTCATAAAAGATTTTTTTGAATGATTGATGCATGATTTTTTGCTGCAGAAAACGAAAGTTCCAACTTTTCTAAATTCTACAAATTTAAAATAGTAAAGCTATCCACAAGGATATAAGATAGGTGCATGATATCATATACATATATATATATATATTAGGGTAAGTACATGTTGGAAGACTAAGCGTGTGCATGGCGTGCATGGTGCGGGCTCAAGCAGACTTACGTTTTCTAGGGTGTGTTGTGATGTAGATAAGCTAAACCTAGGGTTGTTAGGTTGTTAGCTCATACGATTAACACTTCTTGATTCAGCAATTGATTGCTATAAAAGCAATGTAACTCAGCATACTTAAACATGAAATGAAGATATGGTTGCTTTCATATTTCTCATTTTCTTAATATGGTATCTTTTGCTAAGGGTTCTAGGGTTTCTGTTTTCTTGCTGTGTCTTCCTTGAGTCTTCGTTGATTGCCATGTTTATGAATAAGAAGGTCAACATTGTCTTGGATAAGATGAACTTCCTTATTTGGAGGTAGCAGATTCCTCTTACGGTGCGTAGTCATCGTCTGGAGCGACTTCTCATTGGTACGATGTCGGTTCCACCTGAATTCGTTGTTGATGCTAACGGTGCATTTGTCGTTAACAAGGCCTTTGAAGATTTCATTGATCAAGACAGTGCTCTTGCCTCATGGCTTCTGTCGATGATTAGTGCTCCTCTAGTTTGTTGGTGTTGAGTCTGCGACGGCTGTCTGGAGCACTGTTATTTAGTTCTTTGCTAACAAATCCACGACAATGGTGATGAATTTGCACTATAAGCTGCAATCACTGAGGGAAGGTGATGATTCGATGCTCAGGGGTCAGTATCGATACTAAAGGGCTCAATATCGATACCCTCATCCTGAATTTAATAAGAAACCCATCTCAATTCAAGTGTCTGGGGTAAAGGGATCAAAGTTCATCAAAATTTTATAAATAAGACTACAAGGGAGAACAACATAAGTAAACACATGCATAACTAGAAATGGTGTAAATTAGGATGACATAAAACTAGCCTTTGTATGACACTCAGGAAACAACCATGACACCCAAGTTACTTTCACAATATGACGATTGTCCTTCATGATAAAATATTCAGATATAGCTATGCTAATGCACTAGGCACTTTAGTTGCCAATTGGGCAAAGATTCCCCAAGACTCGACGGTGTAAGTTGGTCGGGTGTATGTTCCAATGCAAAAAATCCTAGATCGCATCATGATACTCAAGAGCCTACAAGTAGGCTAGGGATGTACGTTTTCGATGTAAACTTTTCTTAATATCACTTCGATAACCTCAAGTACCCTAGGTAGGCTAGGGTGCTGTCCTGAGATGCAAAAAATTCCTCTAACAATATCACTAGACCTGCCTCTGCATGTTATTGATTTCATTTGTATGCCAATGACTTCACTTATTAGCATGTTCATGTAATGAATGCATGTAATATAACATAGTTATTAGTGTAGCACTGAGCTTGTGAACTTAGCGTTCGAAATTTGTTTCTATTCGAACGTTAGTATAGAGATCGAGAGGAGCCTATCGTGTAGTCACATTTCATATCAGTTGCTATTAAGAGTATGACTTGAGTCTATTAGCGGGCATGTACTGTCATTTTTATTATTTCAAGTCATAATTCTATTTAAACTTTATGTACTTTTGAGACTTATCATTGAGAGCTCCCTTTATTTTGTAAATTGAAATATTATGTTTTATTTTATGATTTCTTTGGATGGATTTTGTTTGACAATTGCAAATGTTTCAAAAAAAAAAAAACACTGGATTAGCCATTTATATGGTATGTGTGATACTTTAGTCCTTTGATTTTTGAATTGGATTAGATTAAAGTGTTACATTTCATGCGATTAAACCACAAATGAATTTGAAACTCAATTTCCATGAAACTCTAAACCATCGTGTATTTTCTTTTTTCTATTTATTTAATCCTATTGTTTATCTTATGTGTTTAAATTTAATTTCTTATTTCAATATATATATATATATATATATATATATATATATAAGCTTTTACAAAACACTAATTGAAACATGGATAAACCAAAATCCCTCTCGGTCGTAGAATTCAAAATCCCTAATCTTACCAGTTTTTTCACCGATACTTCTTTGGGAGTCGGTTCCATAATTTGTGTTCGAACAGTTTATTTGCTAGGAAATTTTCATTGTTTTATCGTGTTCTTTGACCCCTGCACCATGTTCTCCCTTCGCGATCAATTTGATCTTGTTTTTTTTAATGAGAAACGACAATTGTGTAGAACTTTGATTCGAGTATACTTTTGTTTGACATTATTTTAATGATTTTAATCAGGTGTTTGTCATATTGGGTTGCAACTGTTTTAATTATGTTTAATAATTTTTTTGTTAAATTTAAAATTAAATAAATATTAATCGATGTCATGGTGATATATCCGAATTCATGTGTTCCTTTGTCTGTGTTATTATGATTTTTTGTTTTGTACTACTCAACTTATTGATTAGTTATCAATACGTTTTTAAATTATCTGTGAGATATCTGGCCAACATATTTCTGAAATAACGGTGATTGTTTAAACCATATATTTTCGAAAGTATGATTGCTTGAATTGTATATTTTCTAAACTGTGATTGTTCGTATTTATATGTACTCTTGAAACGACTTTATGTATCTCATGTCTTGCATTGTCCTGTAATTTGTATAAGCAGCGTGCCGATCTTCGGCTCTAGGTACAATCCCATATTTGACTCTGCCAAGAAAGGTGACACATGCTCCCCTCGTGCTCCCCCGATCACCCCCGCCCATCTTGTCCTAAAACCCCTGTCCCCACCACAGGTAAATCCCTTGCTGCTACCCATGAACCAAAACACGAAGTTTGATATAATACTCTGGTTTTGATTTTATAGATTTTGACAAAAAGAGGGAGGGGGTGAAGAGAAGAAGTTCGATTCATTGTTGATTGAAGAATAAACGAAAATCGACAATGATGGTTTGCCCAATATATTATTTGAATTTTTCATTCATAAATTTTTAATAAAATTTGCATCTTTTGTAGATCAGTGAGGAAAATTGAAGAAGATAAAGATTATGCATTTTAGTCCTGTTTTCCTCGTTCTTCTTCTGCTATTATATTATATATTTTTTGGTATGTTAAAAAGTTTAAGATATTTCTAGATGAAAGAGTTAAAAAGTAACATAAAATTGAGTTTTAATAAAATTAAATCTATTTAATATATTTATAGAAAAAATAAATAAATAAACATGTCATGCCACATTTTTATGATATGAATAAAAGTTAACGGATGAATGATCATTTTCCTGAATGTATTAATAATAATCATTTTGTCCTTTTTAGACTTACTAGTAAAAATAAAATTTACCTAAACTTTAGTGGGTATTTATGTATTTTATCCATTTTTTTAATTCTGTAGAGACTTTCGCGATTTTACAAATCCTTTTCTTTCTTATACTATGCTTGATGCTTTTATTAAAACAATATTCAGGGCAGATTCTTGTGGTCGATTCTCCTGCCACTAGCTAGTCTCTTATTTCTGGGTCTTCTCCAACAATTACTTATTTTCTGCTGGAAATTTTTTTTCTCTTTTTCTCAGGGTAAGCGGCACTCATTCGATGTATTTCATTTTTTCTCTTTCCTTTTACATCTTGTTTTTTTTTTTTTGAAATCCCATCTCGTTATTGTTAGCTGAATTTTATTTGTTCGTATGGGAATTTTTGGGTTTATATTGTTGGGCGTTTTTTTTCTCTCTTTTGCTGAGTTTTTAATGTGTTGGGTCAGATTTTATCTGGGTTTGTTTAGTTTTGCAGGTAAGCTCCAAAGCTTGGTGACATTGAAAAATTATTCAACTATTTTTTTGTGAAGTTTCGGGTTTTTTTCAAGCAGAGGCGTGGGATTGAAAAGCTGGGAGTTTTGGTGATTGAGGTCTGTCTCTATTTTATTGTCATTCAGCAAATTAAGTTCTTTGGCTTTAATGCTGCTCCCAGAAGTTGTATTTTCTGCTAGAAATTAGATTCTTCTGTTTAGTCTTATTTGGAATTTTAGGTTGTCTGCTGTTTTTGTAATGCTTTTATTGAGCTGGATTCTTTGGGTTCAAATAAGATATGCGGATTGTATGAAGCTTTCCATTGTATGCATTGAAGAAATAGATGATGTTGTCATTGTTATCATTACGGTTCTCAACAAAATTGGATGATATAATGAATTTGATAGTGGCATTTATATTTGGTAGACAATGATTTGTTTATGAGTTGCTCGGAATTGATGCTTCGCTGAATTATGGAGATTTTGAGCTCATCATGCTATGGAATTGAATAGGTGAATTTCCATATAATATATCAGTAGAATTATATTTGTCCCAGGTTTGGTTGTTGATGAAATAGCCTGAACATATGTTTGATATAGAAGAAACATTAAAGTATAAAAACGCATGGTCGAATTTCTTACCGTTCAACTGTCAATGTTGATGTGATCAATTAATGCCAAAAGATACTCTGGTTGCATAAAAATAAAACCAGAACTTATTTGAATGCTTTCATTATCATAGAGTTCTTCCTTCAGAAACCATTTTTTTCACCCAACCTCCCCACCCCAAGGAAAAAAAAAAGATTTTTTTTACATAAGACCTAACTTATTGCTTGTATAAAAAACTTTGAAATGATCATAAGCTTTTTGTGTCACTTTGTGGAGTATTCCAATTAGAAGAAACAGGACATATTTTTCTTGGACAAAAACTGGGCTTCAATGAACCAACAAGGTTATATCATGACGGAAATACAACTCACAAGTGGCCCTGTAAAATACATTTACTAAATAAAACTTATCTGTGGGCAAGAAAAAGATGTTTTATCCATACTCTCTGAATGACTCATCTCTGTATTTCTCAGACAATTTAGGATACTTTGGTGATACATGATGCTTAATCTGAATGTCTTTTGCATATTACAGTATTACAAGCCCTTCTGATTCAATTCGTCTGCTGTACTTCCCCTACTTGTTTTGTCGTTGAGACTGTGTTATCTTTTTGTCATTTCTGCTGCTCTGATTGAACTATGCCTTGTTTTTATTTAAACCTTTTTTCAGCATTCTGGTTTGCAACTTTATCCTGTAGTCTCTGCATTCAACATGCTAGATTCTTTTACAAGGTTGTGGCATTGCACTGCTGCATTTGTGGTCTTGCTATACATTGTACGACATGGTTGAATGTTCTGTTGCCGTTTAGTTTAAATTATAGTATGCATTTTCAGGCTAGCTTTACGGCTAGTACCATCTATTATTCTTCATGGAAAATGACACCAAAGTTAACTGTTGCTTAAAGAATATTGGGTTTTAGAAATCGATGTGAAAAGGCTTGTTTAGGAATCCATCAATTAGAATTGTGGTTTTCATGTTACAAGACTTTGGCACGACTTTTTGTATCTGAATCTTTGGGGATTAAACATAAATTTGTTAGATGTTCTCAGCTCCATTCCATAATTAGCAAACATTTTAGTTGCCACTTTAGGTGATTTGCATATTGAATAGTGAACCCTGTTGGAGGTCAATGTCATTCAAGTCTTTGAGAAAGCAACTCAAAACCAGCTGAAGAGTTTGATGCATCATCTTTATTTTTTTTTCTCTTTTTAAATTCAATTCAGACAATAATGTTTTAGTATCATTCATTGTAGTTTGAATGAGGCCTTATTGAATTCTTTTGTCACGGTTTTTTCTTTTTCATTTTTTTCCCTTTCTTTGTAAAGTCAGATTGGATGTCAACTTTACGTGTTGCTTTGTTAGACTTTGAAATGCTTCCATAGAAATAATTGCTTTATTTCATGCTCTCATGTAGTAATACTGTTTTGTTTATAATTCAGCTCTGCTAGCCTCTCATATCACTCTTCAGCATGAACAACCAATATGGTGATGATCAAGTAAGTCAGAATCTTGGTGATTTTTTGTAGTCTTAAAAATTTGGGATTTCAAACATGTAATGTTTTGTTCAGGATGAAGCAAAAGTCATTGGGTTTGAAGTTACAAGATCACCTGATTCAAGTTACAATAATGCATACCCTGGGAGTGAAGATGACGCACGTGGCCCGCCAGTTGTCCCTCCACACCTACATCATTCGTTGCTTAGCTACCCCTCAAGTCTGAATGCTTCTGGGAGTATTCCTTTGCCAGAAAATGCGATTCTAAATCATCTTTACATTGAGAGCCGAGAGGCACCTAGATCTGTAGTGGCACTTGGGTTTACTCATCGTTTTCGTTCAAAGTATGTTACTGTCGTGCTATACAAACCAGTTCCGAGAAGGGGGGGTACCAGTTCTTAAGATATAAACATCAAATAGGCCTTCATGTTGGGTTTGTTGGTTAGCCGTAGTGTGGGATTAGTTGCAATAGAATCGAATAGGGAATTAGGGGAAAGAACATTTATTGGTTTCACTTGATGCCTTAGGGGGTTGTCCTTTGAAACCTGAAACTTAACAATTGACATGAAATACCAGTTATGTCGTGATACATGTAAAGCTTTATTGTTGCTCTTTTAACCAGTATTTGGGGTATTGTGAGCTTGTCTGCTGCCTCAGATGGTGGTATGAACTTGGAAGCACTTGTACGTGTGTGCATTGAATTAATGGTATGTTATGATACATGCAAAGCTTTATTGTTGCTCTTTTAACCAGTATTTGGGGTATTGTGAGCTTGTCTGCTGCCTCAGATGGTGGTATGAACTTAGATGCACTTGTACTTGTGGGCATTGAATTAATGGTATGTTATGATACATGTAAAGCTTTATTGTTGCTCTTTTAACCAGTATTTGGGGTATTGTGAGCTTGTCTGCTGCCTCAGATGGTGGTATGAACTTGGAAGCACTTGTACTTGTGGGCATTGAATTAATAGTATGTCGTGATACATGTAAAGCTTTATTGTTGCTCTTTTAACCAGTATTTGGGGTATTGTGAGCTTGTCTGCTGCCTCAGATGGTGGTATGAACTTGGAAGCACTTGTACTTGTGGGCATTGAATTAATGGTATGTTATGATACATGTAAAGCTTTATTGTTGCTCTTTTAACCAGTATTTGAGGTATTGTGAGCTTGTTTGCTGCCTCAGATGGTGGTATGAACTTAGAAGCACTTGTATTTGTGGGCATTGAATTAATTATATGTTATGATACATGTAAAGCTTTATTGTTGCTCTTTTAACCAGTATTTGGGGTGTTGTGAGCTTGTTTGCTGCCTGAGATGGTGGTATGAACTTAGAAGCACTTTTATTTGTGGGCATTGAATTAATGGATTAGTTTGTTTTGACTTTTGATGGATATGCTTTATGTTATATTGTTGAGTTGGATTCCCATGGCTTAGTGTGTTTATACACTCGATGAAATTACATCATCGAATTTAGTATTTTTTTTTAAAAGAGAAGTATAATTTATTCAGAACAATGGTAGCTGCTATTTTCATATAGCAAGTTGTTGCTTTGGTATCTGATCTGATCTTCTGCAATATTACCTAAATGATAGGAAATACAGTAGAAAGTGAAACAAAAGTAAAGCCACATTTGCAGATTAATTCTGGAGAGTTCAAACCTTTTGAAACTGTTGATTGAATCTGGGGTTAAATTTCTGATTTACAAACTGGAGTAGCTTTGTTTTGGGGAACTATCTTACATGCCTTCTACACAACTTTAAATTTACCATGTGAGCAATTGTTTTACTAAAATCAAAGTTGCAATTCAATTTGGTATGCCCTTCAATGCTGCTGACCATCCAATTATTACTACAACTTAATATCCTATTTTGAACCATTCCAATTTAAACCTCGACCATTTGTTTTCATAAAAGAATTAAGGTAAACTACCGCAATAGTAACCAACCTTTTATATATGTACACTTTTACTCACCGAATTCAAAAATGTTAAATTTTGGTCGAATTCAAAAATGTTAAATTTTGGTTCTTACATGAATTATCAAATGGGTAATTTAATAATTATACTTTTTATTAGAAAGACATACTTTTAGGATAATTGTTTGGTATGCATTTAATTAATACATTGTAATTGTATGAAACTATAAATATTATTATTATTAAAGATGGGTAAATTAACCTATAATTATTAATTGGTGTAATACTTTGTGTTTGCTAATTACAACTTGATTGGCAGGTAAACTGACATGTTAGGTAACATGGCTGTTTTTGTTTGTCACAAACTGAATACAAAGAAGCCTGACTTGATGGTACCACTCATTGTTTTCGTGACCTACTCGATCAACACAATTTTTATCCTCGTACTCTAAACATGCTCCAACTTAAGTTCATAACTTAGCTCTTTCAATCTTTTTGAAAATAAAACATAACCTTGCAAAATGTTAAACGAAAAAGATGCAATTATGTCTTTATTTAATTTGTTTGAAATAAGGACGATAAATAATCTAAAAATTAAACATGTTTAACACAGAAACTTCAATCTCTTATACCTGATAAACATATATATATATATATGTGTGTGTGTGTGGAATTGTAATAACTAAGTAATTCAGAAAGAAAATTAAGCCATAAAAAAACTAATTTGCAGAAAAAGTAGCTGGAATGTCCTTTTACCCTAATTTGATTTGACGTCAGGTATAATAATATAAGGGTTTTATTTTTCCCTTTCATTTACTCTATTAAGGAAAACAAATGAATAGGCATTTTTTTTAAATGGATTTGTTACGTGGTCGTTTTTCCGTCAAAATATTTTTTTCTTTTCAATTAATAAATAAAAGAAATTTAACGTAGTAAAAGAGAAGTAAGGGTTAATCTCACAGAGATTAAGGAAACTTTCTGATTTATTCTTGTTTTGTTTAATCTTTGAGCCAAGAAGTGGATGAAGTAAAATTTGAGTAATGATGAAGATTTATAGATGAAGAGAAATAAAATAGAAGAAATAAAATAGAAGAAAAAAAATAAAAAGATTTCAAAGAAGATTAAAAATAAATTTTAAAAAAAAGTTTAAAAGAAAATTCAATATGGTAAAATCAACCTTAGACTTTCGCTTTGACTCAATTTCCTTCGGATCATCGAAATAGACTTTTCTTTCGGGATTCACATCGGTTACTTTGTCTACAAGGTCAATCCTCGTGACTCTTTTTTATATACCGAATACCCAATGCAATCTTTGATTCCGGCTTCGGAAATTGATATGATCAATATCAATTGTCGTAGATCAATAATCGTTTAAGTTCGTGAAGACCGACTCCGATTGTTGTTTCAATAACTACTAATTCCGATCTCAATTCCCTCTTAGCAAGACAATCTTGCCAAGTGTGTTCCCCAGAAGTCGAATGTGCTTTCAATAAGCCGATCCTTCCTCCCACACACATTTAATCGCAACAACATCTTGACCAAAGATAATCTTTGATTTTGAAAACTATTTTGATTTTGAAAATAATTGCATAGATTGAGAGAGATATTCCAAAGTTATTAAAGTGCTTTTCAATTCTCATTTTGGAATTGAGTCATCACTTTAGCCCTTGGCTTGAAAGAAAATTAAAGAAAAAAAGAATTTTTATTAAACTAAAGAAAGAAAGAAATGATTATTCCATTAGGCTTACCCTAAGGGGAATTTATATCCTTCTAAAGACATTAAAAATATGATGAAAAATAAAAGATAATTATTTAAATTTAAATCCTAAAAATAAAAAGATAAATACTAAAAACTTGAATTTTTAATTTGATTCAAATGCTCCAGCTGTCAATCCATCTTTTAGAAGCTGCTGCTTGGGCCTTCTAGAAGCTGTTGACTAGGCACCATGTCACCTGCCACGTCAGATGCCATGTTATTACCACGTCAGATGCCATGTTATTGCCACGTCAGCTGCCACATCATCGCCACGTTAGTTGCCACGCCAGCGATGACTAGATGTCATGTCGGGCGTGTCATGTCCCAGGCGATTTTCCTGATATATCACCGTTGAACAGTATATTTCCCGATCAGGCACCGTTCAGACTATATTTCCCGATCTAACACCCTTTGCAGAAAGACGCGACCCCTGCAACGCGCTTTACGCTGATTTGGCACCACATGGGGTAAGGCGCCCCCTGCAGCGCGCCTTATGCTGACATGATATACACGTGTATAAAGCGCGGCCCCAGGGGCACGCCTTAGGCCACCTATGAGTATAGCGTAGGGCAGGAGCCGCGCCTTAGCTTTATCTGATATAATTATGTAAGGCGCGGTGCAGGTACCACGTCTTGTAGCTTTTCCCGGCTATAAATACCCTTTCCCCGGGGTAACTCCTCACATCTCCTCTCGATTAGAAAAAAATTAATACAATAATCCAATAATCTTCTCATATTTAATTCAGAAGTTCGTGCGAGTTTTCATTATAAGGTAATTTTGTGATAAATTTTTTTATTATACTTATTGTTTATTATGATTATTTGAAAAATATCATACTAATTGCTGTCAATTAATTTCTGTGTTTGTAAAATTAGAAAGCGGGAATATACATCGAAATAGTTTTGTGGTACATGTAATAATATAAAATTATATTATTTAAATTATTTAGGTTTATGTGTAAAAATTTTATAGTGTTATATTTTTGTTCATATATTATTTATTTAATCAGCATTGTTTCAGTTGTTTTTTTTACAGATATAATATTGCCGCACTTTTAAACTCAAAGAATGGCGCGACTTTCAACTATTGTTTATTACGATGGAGAAATTCGAGAGGATGAAACCGGCGTTGTTTTCGTATCAAATGAGCATGTTAAAATATCATTGAAGAGAAACATAACTCTTGAGGAGCTGATAACAAAGATTTCGAGGAAGATTCATGTTGGAAGTAGTAGAAGAATGTCGTCGTTGCAGTACAGATTTCCAGCATCATTGTTGCCATTAACTTATACAACGTTCGAACTTTTGAACAATGATGATGTTGAAATGATGGTTGAAGCTCAAAGTAATTATTCAGACGTCGATATTGAGATGTATGTAAATTTTATTTAAGTGCGTGCTGTTCGGGGTCAATCATTAAGCTCCCACTATGGGCTGGCTGAACAAGTTGATCAAGTTGGCAGCCCGATGAAAGTAATGTGTAATGATTTTAATGCTATAATGGGGAGACATTCATCTGCAACTCTTTACGATATGTACCGAGGTGGGTCGATGAACAATCCATATGGCAACATCGCGTCCAGTTCAAGGGGAATGCATTTATCTGCAAATCCCTTTGACCTTAATATGGAGATGCCATCGACGCAATAATCTGTGCAGTTTTCATTTGACACGATGGATTCTAGCTCAACGGGGAGGCATTCGACTACGAGCTTTTTCGATCTGAATGTCGATATGCCTTCCAATTCAAGGGGAAGACGTACAAGTAGTAGGTTCTTCGACCTAAATGTGGAGATCATAGAGGAACCATCATCTCCATCAGAAGAACCACTTCGTGAGTCTGGTGCAGATGATGCTGAGACTAGACGATTCATTCACCCAGAATCACCGCAATTCAACTCCGATGATGATGATGATGTGGATAAAGTTCCAACAAATGTGGCACAAACTGACCCTCCAGCACACATGTATGAAGCTGATTAAGGTGCAATGTATGGGCCAGAATTTGCGGGTATGCCTAATCTCAGTGACTATGGATATTACTCATCAATAAAAAATTATAATATCTGTAATTCTGTTCAATCGAGAGTCTACTGCTGCACGACAGAAAAATATGTATGCTATTGTACCCGACGCGAAAACGGATGCAATTAGATGGTTCGCGTATCGAAGAGGAAGAGGAAAACCAACATATGAGAACTAACAGTATACAACGGTCCTCACACATGTTGTGCTGGAGGGGTCAACCAAGATCATCCCAACTTGGACTCTGAAGTGATATGCCAAGCCATCATGCCCATGGTAAAAGCAAGCTCTCATATAGCTATTGCTGTGTTGATTTCAGCTATATAATCGCAATATGGGTACACTGTCTTCTATAAAAAAGCTTGGTTGGCAAAACAAAATGCCATTGTCAAACTTCATTGCGAATGTGATGCATCTTACAACGAACTTCCAGGCTGGTTTAGGCTGGTACGGAGGTTGAATCCTGGGATAATTGTGGACTTCAAAACCTCCTATGCATACCATAATGATCGAGTTCTCCATGATCGATGTCATTTTTATCGGGTTTTTTGGACTTACCCACAGTGCGTTAATGCTGTCAAAAACTGTAAGCATGTGGTCCAGATCGACGGGACTTTCTTGTATGGAAAATACAATCAAGTTTTATTATTAGCAGTTGTCCAAGATGGCAATCGCAACATTCTTCCAGTTGTTTTTGCTATTGTCGAAGGAGAAGATACATATTCTTGGGTTTTTTTCCTCAGAAATTTACATGCACATGTTATCACGAGGGAAAAAATCTGTGTCATTTCAGATCGCGGAGCTGGGATCAAAGCAGCAATGGATTCTTTGGATCTAATGTGGCAACCACCCATTTTCCAACATAGGTTTTGTCTCCGACACATTGCTGCGAACTACAATGGAAGATACAAGAAGAATGATGAACGTCAATTACTTGTGTGTATGGGTAAGTGAAACTGATGTAGTTTGTTTTTTTTCGATCCTTTTGATCATGTTAGTAAGTTATACATTTTTTAATCAGGTTACGAACTACTTCTTTGAATCTTTGAATCAATGCTTCAAGATTTGTGGGTGAAGAACGAGGAAGGATACGATTACATCAGCCTCATCGATAAAGAAATGTGGACGACCGTATATGATGGTGGATATCGATATGGACACATGACGACCAACTTGGCAGAGGCAATTAATTCAACCTTAAAGGGTGCACGTCACTTACCTGTAGCAGCTTTGGTAAAGACTATATATTCGTTTGGGGGCGCTTTTTGCGAAGCTCGGGGGATAAGCTCAAACCTGGATGTAAGGCAGTCATGTGTATCACCCTAGATTAGTTATAGATCTACATAAAAAAATTGCTGCATCAAATGGGATGTCTGTAACAAGTTTCTCTAGAAGGCATGAAATGTTTCGTGTCACAGAGTTGTCGCGACCTCTTCAAAGGATTGAAGCTGTGTCGTTAAGAGTAAATCTAAGGGATAGAACGTGCGACTGCGGGTTTTTTTAAAGATTTGAAATATCCATGCTCTCATGTGATACCAGCTTGCTCGCATACACGTCAAGACTATAACCATTTTGTGGATCACATATACCTATTATATGAAGTTTTTAAGGTATACGAATTTGAGTCCCTCCCATAGGTAATGACAAAGACCCTGATGAGGTTCAATATTGGCTTTCGATTGTATCAAATCCGAGTTTATTGAGGGAGCGTGGTCATCCAAAATCCAATCGAATTCATTGCGATATGGATATTCGAGAAAGATCTAGACAAGACAGAAGATGTGTGCATTGTAGAAACCCAGGACACACTAGAAAAACATGTCCACTTCTGTTGTCATCAAGTAACTATTTATGAGGAAATGATGTAGTTGTTTATCAATTAATAATTATTGTACTTTAATTTGGATTTACTTAAAGTTAATGTTATTCGATAACAGCTGATGAAGATTAAAAAATGATACAATTATACGAGATTGGACGTTGGCATTATATTAACAAATAACTGATATTAACGATACAATAAGTATTAAATGATAAATGATAATCAAATTACAATAACTAATATTAAATGGTAATAAACAAAATTAAGCAAAATAAATTAACAAAAAAGTCCAACAAATTTATCAAAAAATATTAAAATAAATCTAACCATATTAACGAATTAAAGTAAGTATTAAATGATAAATAATAAAAAAATTACAATAAAAAAGTCTAATAAACAACTACAATAAAAAGTACTAAATACAAATATAATAAAAAAACAAAATCTATCGATGCCTGCGACGCGAATGTGTTCCGCAGGGCGGTGGCTGTCGGTCTCGAGGAGGATTTCTTCGTATCATTGGTTGTGACTCCTCACTGTCATCATCATCTTCGTCGTCCTGAGTAGCTAAATTTTGTTGATGAGAAGCTGATAACGATGAAGCACCTCCATAGAATAAGGACCCTGGAGGTGTATGAATGACTATCCCACCAGCCTACGAAAACTGGGAAAACTCATAAAACCCAAACATCGCTGAGTGTGAAAACTGAACAGGAGGTATTTGTGTTGCGGCCATGGGTGATGAGACTGAACCCGTCAAATATCCAGTATATGAACCCCAAGTCAGATTTGCAAACATAGACCCATAATAGCCTCCAGGAGGGGTCATAAAACTCTGTGAAGGTGGCGGTGGTGGGGTCATAAAACCAGGTGAAGGCGGCGACATCTAGTAATGGAAAGGCGGTGACGACATCATATATGGCTGTAGTATGTAAGTTACTGCAGACAGTGGCTGCTGTGAAGGTCCTGTTGGTGCAGCTGATGATGAACCGGAAGTACCTGCTCACCATCCATGAGTCGAGGGACGATGGTGCTGTATTGGTGAACGTCTCTGTCGACGTCGTGGAAAGTTCTGCCCTCGTGCATCCTCGGGAAGCAGAAACGGTTTCCCATTTCTGTTGAACCACTCATAATAATCATCACCAACCGTCAAGTCATCAACATAAATGGGCTCTCTACGGGGAAGGCACCGATGTTGATCCTCCCACAACACGACCCACTCATTATGCCTCACCAGGCAATCTGTATCGGTCTTCCCGCGTCTATCTGTGGCATGCAAGTCGTCCATATTACGAGGTGCTTCCGAAATTGGTTGAAAATAACCAAATTACCGGAGCACGTGATCAGTGGAGTGCCACTTGACGGTCGCATAACATATCAAAGGGACCATCGCTATCCAAACATCTGATGGGCCCCTCAACTCAGGTGGGATCACGTTCCTCACATCATCATTAGAATATGTCACCCATTCAAACTAAAACAAATATATATTTTTTTTATCAAAATAATAATCTAATTATATAACTATAATCTAAAATCGATTTTTAAACATTTAAATTTATACCTGTGTGCCAGCCTCCTGATCGATGAGCACCCTAATTTTTTTTAAATCATCAGGTAGCTCCTGATGATTTTTCCTATCAGTAAACTACCTATTCAAGAAAAAAAATTTATTATACGCTATATAAAATGATTAATATACGAAATTAGTTTTATAATTACCTCAAGAGTAGCGGAAATATGAATGGGTTCTTCACAACGGGACATAAAAAGGGCAATCGATACCATGCCCAAGACTACAGTAGGAGGAGACATCCTCCGATAGCATTTCTCTTGTAGTCAGTGGCTCGACACATCTCTCTGTACAATAAAGCCAAAACTGCCGAGTCCCAACTGAGTGATCCGTCCAGACGAAAGTCGACAAGATGTCGCAACCACATATAGTGAACTTGGTTGAGAGATTTGTCCGACATCAACAACCCTTCTATCAACTGCAGTATGCATGCCCGTGCATACATTTTAACTTCATCATCTGACGCGTCCTCGCTCAACTCCCGAAAATTGGCATATAACCAATTTAACGGTATCCAACCATTGTTAAAACTTTCGGGACACGTCCTAGATTATCCCGATACAAAGCAATCTAGGAACCCTGTGCGATCCCCGATATCACATCTCCATCTACCGAAAGCCCCAGGTGCATAGCAAACATCCTCAAGTGTAATCGACATTCTCCTCACAGAAGATGGAATGCGTGGGTCTCCGGCCTCCACCGCTCTACTAAGGCAGAAATAAGGTCTAGTTCTATCTTACAGTGACCCTTATATCTACCTATGTAACCCAATACAACCTCTACTAAATACGGCAAGACACAACTAGATATCACTAACTTAAGATTCCTAATAAATGGATCTAATACACGGTCATTCTCCTAAAATTAAATAATTACAAAAATTAATTCTTAATATAATAATCATGCATTAAATAAATCAACAAATAATTACTAATAATTTAAATTAAATTAAAACGTTAAAATGTTACCGTATCAGCAAAGTGTCGAGATATATGATTTTCATCCAAGCGAAGTAGACCGTCTTCCATTTTATATCTGCAAAAAAATTAATTAAATAAAATATTAAATAAATTAAATACTTAAATAAATTAAATACAAAATATTAAAAATATAATAAAATATACCTTAGACATAGATTATAAGAGTATTTGAGAGAAGTTGAGAGAAGTTGAGAGAATTTGGTGTGATGAAAATGATTGAGGATGATGATATTTATAGGGAGGGATTGGGGTTTGAAACGTCGGGGTAGGTGGGTAATTATACTTGCGGCGCGCCTTACTGACGTGTGGCAGATTATGGGGTAAGACGCGGCCCCTGCACCGCGCTATACCCCTGTACACATGTGTATACCATGTCAGCATAAGGCGTGCTGCAGGGGCTGCGCCTTTCTGCAAAGGGTGTTAGATCGAGAAATATAGTCTGAACGGTGCCTGATCGGGAAATATACTGTTCAACGGTAATCACCCATGTCCCAAGTTATGCCCACTAATCCGGCCATGAATCCAGAAAAATAAAAAATTGGACGATTTCGTTATTCTTAGCATAATTTATGAAATTTAATGTATTGCATCGAAAATAAAATGAAAATATCCAAATTAACCACTAAAATTATCTAATCAAAAAATAATTAATCATAAAATAATGTATAATTTAAGAACTAATCACACTATAATAATGAAGTTTGAATTGTCAAAGTCGTTGGCCGTAAGTTCGATTATTTTTGTTGGTTAAGATGACCACGATGACGATGACCATCACTATTAATAATAAAATAAGAAATAAATTGTCGTGATCGGTACGGTTTGTTATATAAATAAATGTACGGTCCATGTTATGATAATTTGTTTTGGTTTTCGTATTTTTTAATATATTAAAATATTAATCGGAGAAGCTTTAAAACATAATAGAAACTGTAGATCACGGTGGCTGTCCGCGATGCGAGGCTAGATCCAGGGCTAAGTCAACTACCCAGCTGGTGGTGTTGCCTGTCAGGTTCGGCCGCGATTAAACATGATTTATATTTTAGGTTGATCTTAGTGGTGAATAAAACTCGACTTAAATCGAAAAATTAATTTTATGAATTGACTCGATTTGAATTGACTTCGAATTGTAATTTCATAAACTCGACTCGAAAAATTTTTAAACACAACTCGAATAATTCAAATAACTCGAAATTTTTAATAATTAGGATTGATTTTTAAATTTGAGTCGAGTCCCTCAAATCTGTATGATATATGTATGACAAATGAAAATATATATATGAAGAAATGTATATGTATTGTATATAGTTATAAAAAATTATTTAAATTGAAATCAAATAGTTTCATAATTTGATAAATATTTACAATTAAATTTAAATAAAAACTCGAAAATTCGACTCGACTTGATTAAAAAAATTCAAATCAGCTCTGAGTTGTAAAATATTACTCATTAACTCGAATAACTCAAAAGAAATTTTATTCAATTCGACTCAACTCAATCGAACGCTTACTCCTAATTGATTCAATCTGGTTTGAAATTACATAAATTAATAATAATAATAATTTGGCCATTAAATATTTTTGTGATAATGAGCTATTCAGAATTGAGATTTTAATTAATACAATTCCATGGAGCGCCATTTCAGGGTAGGAGTTTGACTAACTAAAAGAAAGTCACTTACATCATTGTAAAAATAATTTAACCATTTTACAATGTTATAACAATCATTTTTTTAAAATAGATAATTGTCTTTTAGTTACTTTTAGGTGGACTATGTGCACACATAAATGTAAATTATTTATTTGTATAAATAATTTAAATTGTCAAGCACACACAAACAGACACAAATAAATGGTTTTATATTAAAAATAAGTTTATAAAATTTTTAAAGACAAAAATAAATTATAAATAAAATACGTAAAATTATATCTAAATTATATAGAAATTCAAAGGTTTTACACAATAATCTATACGTGTAAACTGCGTGCACTAGTAATTATTTTAAATCTTTAAAATACATAATAAATTTATAGCAAGGAAAGATGAGGGAAGTTGCTTGGGGTGATGAAAACGAAAGCATAAAGTACCAAATTAAAAAACGGCTGATGTACAAAACAATTGCGTGGTGCAATGATCCATCAAGTTCAACCAATCACGATGAAGACTCCCCCAAGTTGATTAAAATGAAGTCATGGAAGTACATTTTCGACAATTTTCAAATCCGTACTGATTTGCAACATCATCTTAGATTTCATAAAGTTATATATTCATATAAATTTCATACTACTTTTTTTCTTATTATTTTCAGGGTCAAATTTGGTTTTAGTTCTTCTACTATATATATGCAAAACTTAAGTTTTAGTCCTTGCATCTTTAATTTAACGATCTCTATTTCCACGATATAATTTGTTAATCCAACCTGTCAACTATTCTCATTAAAGTGTCGAAATGATCGCTTTTAGAAAAACCTTGATAATTTGTTTGATATATAGAGTTTTTTTTATTGAATTAATGTCATTTGGATGATTATGTTATTGACAATGTATACATATTCTATAAACAAAATTATTTGCATATGTGATTTCTCGAAAAATAATATTTTTTAATGACTAAGATCATTTAATATTATTTGATTGATTTTTAATATTATTAAATCGTTTGTACATATTTAGTCACTGTATAAAGATATCGTATTAAAAAAAAACTAAAGTAACAGAGTCAAGAGTAGTTGGGAATCTTAAACAGAATAATCCAAGTTTTTGAAAAGTCGTGGAGTTGTTTTACTTTTGTTTTGTGTTTTAATTTAGTGGGCAGCCATTGTTGCGATAGAAAAGACTTCATTGTTTGACTTTTCAGATACCTCACATGTATTGTTAGTTTGTTCCTTTTCATCATATTATATTCTTTTGTTTGTTCATATACATTAAATTATAAAATTTCTTTCTTTTATTTCATACGTCGATATCGAGGTCGTGTAAAGTGTGTTAGAGAGTTGACCTAAATTGTGTTAAAACTTAAGCGTGAAGGACTATATTGAACAAGGAATAAACTTGTTGTGTGAAGACATGAATCATATAGTAAATATTAATGTCTAAGCTTAAGTATTTATCGGGAAAACAATGAATTAGTTGAATGTTATTGATGCTAATAATAAGGCATATCTCTTGATGAACAAATTAATAATAAACTATGTCGCTTGGTGAAAATACTTAATGTTTTGATTTAAAGTGTCATTCATTCAATCATATTTATTAGTTTTTTAAACAATTCTCTTCATCAAATGTTAAATTTCTTCATTAAATGGTCTCAATCTTTTAATTAATTTCATCTTCACTAAAGGCTACTTGTGACACAATTTAGACACAATTTCGAAAAGAAAAAAACTTAGAAAAATTCATTTCAATTTCATTTTTCTGGTGATAAAGAAAGATAAGATTGTGTTCGATTGTTTATTGATGTTGTGCTTAGTGTTATGATCATTTACTGTTGTATCTTGAAAGACCGATATCCAAGGTTACTCGAAGCACCGAGGAGAGGACAAATTTATCTTAAGGAAATTGTTCACACATGTCTCAACAATAATTATTCTTTTGTTTATCTAATTTTCGATTACAGGTTTTGTTATAATTTATCTTTCTAATTTTTATTTCGAGGTGTTTTGTTATGTCATTGTTATAATATTATATTGTTACTACATAGTTTTACAACAATATTTTATTGCATTATTATTGTTACGATAATATATCGCTTATTATTACTACAATATTGTATTGCTATTGTTAAATTATGCTTATTACAACTCTATAACATTATTATAATCTTAAGACAGATTTGTTGTTGTAATTTAATCTAAGCCAAACAGATTACCGAAGTAAGATATTTAATATGAACTCATAATTTTATTTAACAAAATTTAAATTAATTTCACTGTTTTTTAAAGTGCATTTTTTAATCGACCAATACCCTACCATGTGCAGGTTCCTTGGGTTAGCTGAATTATAAATACCGTACCTTCCCCCATATCCAATACATTCATTCAAGCAACATCCAGAAAAGAAACTCTGTTATTTTCTTTGAATACATAGAAAAAGAAAATGGGTGATAATGAAGGTTCTATAGGGACTTCCATGCATGGAGTCACGGGCAGAGAGCAAACTTTTGCCTTCTCGGTTGCAACAACTGATAACAATATGGCAAAATTTGCTCTACCTGTTGATTCAGAGCATAGGGCCACAGTTTTCAAACCGTTATCATTTGCTAAGCCTCACATGAGAACCTTTCACCTTGCTTGGATCTCCTTTTTCACTTGTTTCATATCAACTTTTGCTGCTGCACCCCTTGTTCCCGTCATCCGAGATAATCTTGATTTAAAGCAAGCGGATATCGGTAATGCCGGTGTCGCTTCGGTTTCTGGAAGTATATTATCCAGGCTGGTTATGGGTGCAGTCTGTGACCTAATTGGTCCAAGATATGGGACTGCATTTCTTCTGTTGCTATCAGCCCCAACTGTTTTTTCCATGTCTTTTGTTTCGGATGCCCAGGGGTACTTAGCAGTTCGGTTCATGATCGGGTTTTGCCTCGCGACGTTCGTTTCGTGTCAGTACTGGACGACGATAATGTTCAACGGCAAGATCATAGGGCTCGTCAATGGATGTGCTGGTGGATGGGGTGACATGGGTGGTGGAGTCACTCAACTCTTGATGCCCTTAGCTTTTCATTTGATCAAACTGGCTGGTGCAACCCCTTTCACTGCCTGGAGGATTGCCTTTTTCATCCCTGGCTCGTTTCATGTCATTATGGGCATCCTGGTCCTAACACTAGGCCTAGACTTGCCTGATGGAAACCTTATAACCCTTCAAAAGAAGGGTAAAGCTTCCAAAGATAAATTCTCCAAGGTAATATTTCTTTGAAATTACTATCATCTATGACTAAATGATCGTACAAATATGGTGTTGATTAGCTTTCCTTTGTCAGGTTTTTCGATATGCTGTCACAAACTACAGAACATGGATCTTTTTCCTCCTTTATGGGTTCTCAATGGGCATTGAATTGACCATTAACAATGTCATCTCAGGATACTTTTATGACAGGTACTAAATCTTAAATATGTATATATGTATATAATATTTTTATATGCTTATAATTGTATGAATTTTTTGTATGTACAAACAGATTCAGTCTTAAACTCCACACGGCTGGGACTATAGCAGCAAGCTTTGGCATGGCCAACTTCTTTGCTCGTCCCTTGGGCGGCTATGCCTCTGATGTAGCAGCAAGGTTTTTTGGCATGAGAGGCAGGCTATGGATCCTTTGGTTCTTCCAAACACTAGGAGGTGTCTTCTGCATCTGGCTTGGCCAAGCCGATTCCCTTCCCGTTGCCATCTTAGCAATGATCCTTTTCTCTCTCGGGACTCAAGCTGCATGCGGTGCAACTTTCGGGGTTGTCCCATTTGTGTCACGCCGATCATTGGGAATACTATCGGGTCTCACCGGCGCCGGAGGGAACTTCGGGTCCGGTTTGACTCAGTTAGTGTTTTTCTCTAGCTCGAGATTCTCGACGGCCACCGGCCTTTCGTTGATGGGAGCAATGGCCGTTGTTTGCACGATACCAGTTGCGTTTT
Organism: Hibiscus syriacus; assembly: GCF_006381635.1. NCBI lineage: Eukaryota > Viridiplantae > Streptophyta > Magnoliopsida > Malvales > Malvaceae > Hibiscus > Hibiscus syriacus. The sequence goes on along the minus strand of NW_024063116.1, from coordinate 390,701 downwards.
TGCACTTCCCACAGTGGGGAAGCATGTTTCTTCCTCCTTCGAAAGACCCTCTGAAATCCACCGAAGAGCACTATTACATGTCGGAGTGGGGTGAGGATGAGAAACAAAAAGGGGTTGCATGAAGGAAGTGTCAAGTTTGCTGAAAACAGCCGATCCGAACGTGGGAAACGGGTCGGTAACGAGGTTTCATCTGCACCGACCCCACCAAGCTCCACACCGGTCCACGTTTAATGTACAATGAATTAGTTTGAATCGACATATAATTAGCAATAAGTCGAGCGTAGCTAAAGCTGAGGTTTTTTTTATCATATATCAAAAAGTTAAAAGTTGCTGTTTTTCCATTCAAAACTTTTTAATTTGAGGGTTTTAATTAAATTATATCATCCTAAAAACTGTAGGTTCAAACGTAGTTAATCATACAATAGTGTATATTTCTATAATTATATTGAATTCAAAAGTAAATCAATATATAAAAATCTAGTTTGATATTATTATATACTCACAGAGAAGAGAGAGGAAAGGTTTTAATATTCCGAGAGGGTCTCCTGTCTATAGGAGAAATGGGATGCTCTTGGCATCGTTTCGACCTTGTTACGTTAGTAAATGGGCGCGGCTGGTTTAGGGTTCATTATCAAAATACGTACGTTTTAGGAACTGTTTGGTGGAGTTTTTATAAGAGTTTTTACTGCAAAAGCACTTATTGATAGTAGAAGCCTAAATAATGTATTTTTACTTGTTAAAATAAGTTTAGAATTAAATTTTTAAGTTGAATATTTCAGTAGTCGCAGTGAGAATTTTTAAAACAAAATAATAAATTTATCCTCATGTTTGTTATTGTAATATTAATTTTACTTCAGTATACATGTACTTTTTTATCTTTGTTTTTTTCGTTTGTTATCATAGAAAAATTTTAATTTAATTATTTTTCAAAATTGTTAATTTATTAATTTAAAATTATTTTATTGGTTTTATTAAAAAAAATTAAGATAACATTAGTGATTTCTATTGTCATGTGAAAAAATTGTTAGTGATTTTTAATATTAGTTAAATTAATTTATTTTTAATTTATAATACCGTATCTGATATGAATATTTTGTCTTCTTAAAAGTACTTTTTGATAGTAATATCATATATGTATATAATTTTCTCATGATGTTGTGTTTAGTGATTAGTTAGATCGATTCAGTAGTACATTAGTGGGTTGATAGAATAGAGTTCATTCATGAGGATAACTCAAAATTCTTTCTTAAGATTAATGATTCATATGCAGATATCAATTGCCCCTTTTTATATATAAAAGAAGTCGAAGATTTAGTTATGTAGAAATTAAAGATTAGAATACCAATTAAAAAGTAAGCATTTATTAGCACGAGGGCTTATCTGAATAAACTAAAATAGCTCAAGGGCTTAATGTAAAGTCAAAAACAAGGGGCGGCTAAATTGATTTCAACAGGGGAGGCTAATTGTTGAAAAACAAATGCAAAGTGGAGTGGTTTTTCAAGGGCACTGAATTAATTAAAATATTTTTGGGTTAATTATATTTTAGCTATTACATACTCTAGGGTATTTATAAGATTAGTACTTAAGCTTCAACTATAAATATTCTAGCCCATTTAGCTTCAAAATCATCACAAATCATTTATTTCTCCCAATACTAAAGAGTTTAGAGAGTTCTATTGTGAGTTGTGAGTGTTTTGTAAACACCTGTAAATTTTCTCTCTTTAGTAAAATATCTGCAGCAGTCTGGAGATGTAGGCAAAATTGGCTGAATTCCGTTATCAATTTCGGGTATTATTTTTCCATTTTTATTTCGCATTCTCACGAATCTGGTTATATGAAAATTACTCGTACTCGGTTTATTTCCCAACAACTGGTATCAAAGCTTTTGGTTGTGAATTTTGTCAATTTTTCTATGAGGTTACTATTCAAATGAATAGTAAATTTCGTGAATAGTGAAATTTGGTCGCGATACGAATTTGTCGATGGAGGTGTTCTAATACACAGTGGTTCACGAAAATTGTTAGAAATGATCCAAAAGAAGCCAAATTCGAGTGAGAGCGATGACTTTGAGAAACGAAGTGGATAAGCTCAAAAGGGAAGCTGCCGGATCTAAAGAATATAGATGTCGGACTATGCGAGGATTGCATCTTTGACAAACAAAAGAAAGTCAACTTTGCAAAGATTGACAAGACACCCAAGGCTGAAAAGTTAGAGTTGGTTCATACTGATGTATGGGGACCATCTCCAGTTCCATCTCTTGCAGGCTCATTATATTATGTCACATTCATCGATGATTCTACAAGGACGGTGTGGGTTTATTTTCTGAAGAAGAAATCAGAAGTCTTTGATACCTTCAGAAAATTGAAGGCCATGGTGGAAAATGAGACTGGTTTGAAAGTCAAGCGGTTGAGGTCTGATAATGGAAGAGAATACAAAAATAGTAGATTCAAAGATTTCTGCGCAAACAATGGGATCAAGATGGAGACAACAGTTCCCATGACACCGCAGCAGAATGGCGTAGCAGAGCACATGAACAAAACTCTGAATGAATGTGCCAGAAGCATGAGGATACATGCCGGATTGCCCAAATTTCTATGGGCTGAAGCTATCAACACTGCAATTTACCTGATCAACCGTGGCCCTCAGTTCCTTTGGATGGCAGAATACTAAAGGAAGTTTGGAGCAAGAAAGAAATAAACCTTTCACACTTAAGAGTGTTTGGTTGTATTTCTCATGTACACATAGATTCTGCTGAAAGAAGTAAAATTGATGCCAAGTCCAACAAATGTGTCTTTATTGGTTATGGTGGTGATGAGTTCGGTTACCTATTTTGGGATTACAAAAATCGAAAGATCATCAGAAGCAGAGATGCCATTTTCAATGAAAATGTGATGTACAAAGACAAGGCAACCATAGAATCAAGTAGCTCCAATACCGAAGCTGAAACAAAGGAATTTACTGAGTTTGAGGAGATTTCTGGAAATGATGTTCAAATCAGTCCTGAAGCAATTCAAGAAGAACCAGGCACACCAGAACTAAGGCGCTCCTCTAGAATTCCTAAACCAACCCAGCGTTATTCGCCTTCTTTGCACTACTTGTTGTTGACTGACAATGGTGAACCAGAGTGCTATGATGAAGCAATGCAGGTGGAGGATTAAGTCTAAGTGGGAGTCTTCCATGAAAGATGAGATGGACTCGCTTATGTCAAATCAGACATGGGAATTAGCTGAATTACCACCAGGCAAGAAGTGCTCCATAACAAGTGGATCTACAGGATCAAAGAAGAGCACGATGGGAGCAAACGCTACAAAGAAAGACTGGTTGTCAAAGGTTTTCAGCAAAAGGAAGGTATTGACTACAATGAAATTTTCTCTCCAGTTGTAAAACTGTTTACAATCAGACTGGTGTTGAAAATCGTAGCTGTAGAAAATTTACATCTTGAGCAGTTAGATGCAAAGACAACTTTAGGTATTCATTTTAAACTCTCCAAAGAACAGTCACCAAAGACGGAGGAAGAACGTGCACACATGGTGAAGGTGCCGTATGCCTCAGTATTTGGAAGTCTGATGTATGCCATGGTTTGTACTAGACCAGATATTGCTCATGCAGTGGGAGCTGTTGGTAAGTATATGAATAATCCAGGCAAGGTACACTGGGAAGCAGTCAAATAAATCCTCAGATATCTACGGGGTACCACAAACAAAACACTTTGTTTCAAAGGTGGAGATGCAATACTGACAGAATATATAGATGCTGACTTAGCCGGAAATGTTGACATCAGGAGAAGCACTACATGGTATGTCTATACTCTATGAGGAACTTTAGTGAATTGGGTTTCTCAACTACAGAAGATAGTTTCTCTCTCCATAACTGAAGCAGAATATGTCGCTGTTACGGAAGCCAGCAAGAAGATGGTTTGGCTCCAAAGTTTCTTGGAAGAGTCAGGTAAGAAACAAGAAAACAATGTCTTGTATTGCGACAGTCAAAGTGCTATCCATCTAGCAAAGAATCCGTCTTTTCATTCCAGGATGAAGCACATACAATTGCGATATCATTTTATCCGGTCTCTTCTGAAAGATGGGATTTTGAAACTTAAAAAGATTAGTGGAGCTCAAAATCCGACAGATATGTTAACAAAGATGGTGACTACGGACAAACTGAAGTTGTGTTCAACTTCAGTTGGCATGCTAGACTAACAAGACCAGAAATGCTACAGCATTGATCGAGGTGTGAAGACAGATTAAAATCAGTCTTCAAATGAGAGATTGTAAAGTCAAAAACAGGGGGCGGCTAAATTGATTTCAACAAGGGGTGGCTAATTGTTGAAAAACAAATGCAAAGTGGAGTGATTTTTCAACAAAGGGGGCACCGAATTAATTAAAATATTTTTGGGTTAATTACATTTTAGCCACTGCATACTTTAGAATATTTACAAGATTAGTCCTTAAGCTTCAACTATAAATACCCTAACCCATTTAGCTTCAAAATCATCCCAAATCATTTCTTTCTCCCAATACTAAAGAGTTTAGAGAGTTTTCTTGTGAGTTGTGAATGTTTTGTAAACACCCATAAATATTTTCTCTTTAGTAAAAGATCTGCAGTAGTCCGGAGACGTAGGCAAAATTGGCTGAACTCCGTTATCAATTTCGGGTATTATTTTTCCGCTTTTATTTCGCATTCTCACTAATATGGTTATAGGGAAATTACTCGTACTCGGTTTATTTCCCAACACTTAAGCCGACAAAAGGATAACTTCACAAACAAAAAGAAGTATGTAGAACTGAATAAGAGGATTGAAGTTGATCATCCCCAAGTTGGTGGAGAAGTTGACTAAAATATATGATAAGCTATTATAGTTGTTTTAGATGAAATGTACGTTTTCTTCTTGCTGTACAGATAAAGATAATACACATAGGTAGCCTAAGATTAAAGAAATTGCTCATTAGTTCGACTATATATTTTTATTTCCAAACAACCATACAAACATTTTTATATTATTTTATTACCACCATTTGTCGTGATTCGGTTTATAGATCCAAGACGGTTTCTCTTTTTTATCAGTATATTATTGAAGATTTTCAATTGTCAAAGTCATTAGCACGTAGGCTTGCTTGCCTTTGGTTGTTAAGGAGATGAAGACGATGACCACCACTATTAAAAAAGTAAAATGAAATAATAAAAAAATAAGACGTGATTAGTACGGCTTGTTATACAAATACATGTACGGTCCATTTTAATGATACCTTGTAATCGTTTTCTTATTTTTTTTTTACATGGATTTATGGGTTTAAACGGCTCTAAGTATGATCAGAATCTGTGGAAATCATGAAGTTAGTTGTTTTCTCGAGTGTCGGCCTCAGCTCGTTTCCTCTGGTAAAAGATATCTATGCTATTCGAAATCAAGTTTGGTTTACGTCTTTGGGTCCCACGAGAATCCAACATAGTAGATGACTGACTGGCGAAGATGTTTGTTCTTGACTATTATCAAGTTTCATTACTTGAATTTGCATTGCTCAATATTCAACCACTTGTTTCAAGGGATATATCGGGACTTTTGTATTTTTATAACCATTCGTATTTAAATCATTAGTTTTGTTAGAGTTTGTCTCGAATTCAAAGTGACACAAATTAATTAATTTATAAATTTGGGAAAGTAAGAAACCTAGTTTGACTAGGATTATTTTTCCTTTATGTATAAAACCTACTTTGTGTAGATTTCTACTTTGTAAGTTTCCTTTATAAAAGCTACTTTGTGTAGTTTTCTACTTTGTAAGTTTCCTTTATAAAACCCTATAAATAGATACTAAGGACTATGGTTAGAGATTAGGTTTTCTATGAGGACTCCTTTTCTATTCTTCTTCGCTTGACATTAGTGATTTTTCTCATATGCTGTATGTGGTTTTTAACTAAAAGATTTTCTATGTAAAATTTTGGTGTGTATTTTATTGGACGATCATTATGCATGTTGTTATCTCTAACAAAATGGTATCAGAACGTCCGCGTTGTTTGAGTCAATTACGATAATTACATTTTTGAAGTATGAAATTTCGTTGTTGGATCTTCGTACCAGATTCATGTTGTGAAAGACAGAGGAATGTAAATTTTTAAGAACTCTCTTATTATGATAAAAGGACAGAGAAAGACTATCAAGTTTTTAAGAAACATAGTTTGACTAGGATTATTTTTCCTTTATGTATAAAACCTACTTTGTGTAGATTTCTACTTTGTAAATTTCCTTTATAAAACCTACTTTGTGTAGATTTCTACTTTGTAAGTTTCCTTTATAAAACCCTATAAATAGATACTAAGGACTATGGTTAGAGATTAGGTTGTCTATGAGGACTCCTTTTCTATTCTTCTTCGCTTGACATTAGTGATTTTTCTCATCTGCTGTATGTGGTTTTTAACTAAAAGATTTTCTATGTAAAATTTTGGTGTATATTTTATTAGACGATCATTATGCATGTTGTTATCTCTAACAAAATGGTATCAGAACGCCCGCGTTGTTTGAGTTAATTACGATAATTACATTTTTGAAGTATGAAATTTCGTTGTTGGATCTTCGTACCAGATTCATGTTGTGAAAGACAGAGGAATGTAAATTTTTAAGAACTCTCTTATTATGATAAAAGGACAGAGAAAGACTATCAAGTTTTTAAGAAACCTAGTTTGACTAGGATTATTTTTCCTTTATGTATAAAACCTACTTTGTGTAGATTTCTACTTTGTAAGTTTCCTTTATAAAACCTACTTTGTATAGATTTCTACTTTGTAAGTTTCCTTTATAAAACCCTATAAATAGATACTAAGGACTATGGTTAGAGATTAGGTTGTCTATGAAGACTCCTTTTCTATTCTTCTTCGCTTGACATTAGTGATTTTTCTCATCTGCTGTATGTGGTTTTTAACTAAAAGATTTTCTATGTAAAATTTTGGTGTATATTTTATTGGACGATCATTATGCATGTTGTTATCTCTAACAAAATGGTATCAGAACGTCCGCGTTGTTTGAGTTAATTACGATAATTACATTTTTGAAGTATGAAATTTCGTTGTTGGATCTTCGTACCAGATTCATGTTGTGAAAGACAGAGGAATGTAAATTTTTAAGAACTCTCTTATTATGATAAAAAGACAGAGAAAGACTATCAAATTTTATATTATACAGGGTTCAAAAATTATGAAAGATGAACTATTATTTTTTCTTTAGTGGAAAAGGAGGATTTTGTGTTAAACAGAACAACCATGGGCATAACAATTTTAGGAGCAAAAATTTGTTCTATTATGTGGGAATAACTTATTTGACAAGAAAAATAGTTCAACTCTATGGGCATAATAGATTTAAGAAGAAGAAAAATCATATCCGTGAGCATAACACAAGAGATAGAATTTCTATTGATGATTGGGATGATGTTGGGCATGATATTGCTTGTAGGGAGCCAATTGTGAGCAAAATAGGCACTTAAGATTTTCTTACCGATGTGAAGACTAAATCCAAATTTGGGTAAGCTTTGAATTCAATTGACAATTATTGTTGAAGAATACCCCTCTAAGGGGTTTCGTGGAAAAAGTGGAGAATGTTCTCAAAGTGGAGAACTTGTTCGTTGAAATGAAAAATTGTTTTTATTGAGTTTTAGTGTCTCATTGAATTTGGGTGTTTTGTCTTAAAAGCTTCTCACTTTTAAAATTCGCATCAAGGTGTTGATTTGTTAGAGTTTGAATTAAATTCAAAGTGACAAAAATTAATTGAGATATAAATTTGGAAAGCAAGAAACATAGTTTGATTAAGAGTAGAAATTTTATTTTTCCTTTATGTAGAAAACCTACTTTGAGAAGATTTTTACTTTTTAAGTTTTCTTTGTAATCAAGTATCTATCCTTATAAATAGAGACTAATGTGTAGAACAAATATTTTGATATAACAAATAACGACAAAATGTTTTTGGACTAAATTGAATTTATTCAAAGATTTTATCAAAATAATTAAAAGTCCAATCAAAACCTTAAAATGCGTTTTCTAACAAGAAGTTTCGAAACTTCTACAAAAGTTTCGAAACTTTCCAAGGCAGTTTCCATTTTTTTTTGATATTTTTAAGAGTTTCAAAACTATCTCAAGAGTTTCAATTTTTTCCCTAAAGTTTCGATACTTTGGCTCCAACAATCATATTTTTCCAACGATTATTTCAAAGAGTTTCAAAACTTTTCCAGAGTTTTAAAACTTTGTGTGCAAAAAGTCTTCCAACGGCTCCAAACCTTCCAAAACGGCTAGTAACTCATTCTAACATATAAAAACAAGTTGAAGACACTTGAAGAAGGTTACACAACACCTATCCAAACATTGATCATCAAGAGAAAAGTTTTTATTCTTTATTCTTTGTTTTCTCTTGTAAATAGCGTGTTTTTATTGAGCTAAATAGTGTAAACACCTACCTTGTAAGGGTTTTTCTTATTTATATCTTTCTACCTTTGTAAAGGGGCTTTGGTTCTAGTTTAGCCAAGTGAAAAACTAGGGAGTTGTAAATGTTACTCTTGATCATTGAAATAGAAAGAACAAATTAGTGGATTTGTTGGAAAATCCTAAGTAAGGAGCTTAGGTAGTGAATGTAGACTTCACTGAGGAAGTTGAACCACTATAAATCATTGTGCATATTGTCTATCCTTTTTCTCCTTGCTCCCTAAATTTTCAAAAGGCCAATTCACCCCCTCTTGGCATATTTCAGTTGATCGATAGAGCTTCATAAATCCTAACATCATGTCATGTTTTGTATATTCGGATTCGTGAATTGTGCATAGAAGTCCACAAAAGAGGTTTTTTACGCAAACCTGAGCTTGACATCACAAGCTTTTGGCCTAGTTCTTGGAGAATGCTAATGATTCCATGAAGAATCAAGTTTGAGAGTGTCCAAAAGAAGCGACGAGGGTGTTACTAGGTTCAGTGGGGTAAATTATTGATGCTCGTTAAGTTCAGAATGAGATAGATGTGTATATATCCATAAAAGAGTAATACAAAGTATTTCACTTGCACAAACCCATTAGATTTGGCTCATTCCTTGGAATATTCCAAAATGATAAGAGTGACTCTTTATTTGAAGTGATAAACAATTAAATGAAAGAGATAATATTTTATTTGAAGCTGAAATATCTTGATAGGATTTCATTGTAATATTAATTGTTGATGTAATTAAATTTAAATTTTTAGATCTAAAAAGCTCAACCAGAAATAACAGCCTCCTCTCCTCATTTGTAATCATTGAATTCATTTTATTCTTTCAAAGTAATACAACTCAGACATTTACTTAAGTTTTCTATCTTGTATATTTATCACTTTGTTCCTTTTTACTTGACTTTTTAGTTTTATTCTTTTTTACTTAGATTCTTAGCCTTGTTCATTTGTTTCTTAGCATTTTAGCTTTAATTCTCTTTCATTCTTAAACTATTTTACTCTGTTGCCTATCTTTGTGGCTTTGAAAGTCTCGACAGTATTTAAGTTTCCATAGAATTGACTCTTGATGACTTTTACAGCCTCAAGTGGTATCAGAGCGAGTCGTTATCACTCAACAAGTATTCTAGACGGATTTGTAGAAAGTGGTAAACAAGTTAAGTCGAGAAGACTTACTATTAAACCAACTTGCATTTGTAATCAAACGTTGTAAGTGTTTGCTTTTGATCTAGTAGAAATGGTAATAGAGATAGTTCATGACAAAGTGGTGATTAAGATAGGCAAATAAGGTGTTTTTACATAAAAGACGTCGTAATCGATTTTTGGCGATACGACGTGTATCGACTTATTTGTGAAAAATTCAATTTTTATAAAAGAAATGTTTTGGATTCGTCATCGACCTCTTGGGTTTATGTAGGTCAAATACCCATAAACCGCCTTTTAAAAGAGTTTTTAAGAAAATATCATTTTAAAAGATGCACCAATCTACGTGTAACCAGAAATTCATTCTTTTTTAGTAATAAAAAGGGGTTCAGGGTTGATTACACATGAGGAATGATAAGCCTATAATATGGAAAATTTGATAAACTTGTTGATGTCAAGGGTGTCCCGACTCGAGGATACCTTGGTGAGTTTGGGAGAGAGCCTTGAAATAGTAAAATCACACCAGTAGGAGCTGGACTCTATGGGGGAGGAGCTCAAGGTTGAACTTCAAGGCTACTTAAAATGTTTTATAGACATCTTAAACAATAGGAAGGAAAACATGGTGTTGATGGTGAAGAATGTCACTAGGCTTGGGAAATTCGATGAAGAAGCCAAGGAGATCTAGGATGTTATAGAGTCATGTCTTGGCAAGTTGGAATTCATGAAGGGTTAGATCAAGGACAAGACTCAGGTAATTTTCATTGAGTTGAGTTGGATATTGTTTTATAGGAGTGATGCGCTCGAAGTTGATGTTGTGGCTTCGAGGAAACAAGTGGATGGGTTGAATAGAGATATCCTCATTTGCAAGTCTACAATGATAGAACATGTCACTTAATACGTTAAAAGAGGGATAAAGACTTTTGAAGGACAAAATTGTAACTGAGTCGCTAACAAAGCTTGCAGGAGACATGCCAACTAGCATCGAGTCATCCAGACCCAAGCCCATAGATAGTGGCGAAGATGAGGAAGTCCTTGATGTACAATGATAGAACATGTCACTTAATACATTAAAAGAGGGATAAAGACTTTTGAAGGACAAAATTGTAACTGAGTCGCTAACAAAGCTTGCAGGAGACATGCCAACTAGCATCGAGTCATCCAGACCCAAGCCCATAGATAGTGGCGAAGATGAGGAAGTCCTTGATGAGAGACAGTTGTGAGATGGCATAGAAAGCTCTTCGAATGGCCAAGTAGGGACATTGAGTGATCATAACCATGGAAAATGTAACATCCCAAAAACCAGGTTAATGACTAAATTATAAGATTTTAAATGTTTGGGTTTAATTTTAAAAAATTAAAAAGTTTAGGGACTCAATTAAAATATCTTGGTGTTGGATTAAATAGTAAATAAGGAAATAATGAATGGTATATTAGTAATTTGATAATTAAATGAATTAAATATTCATTAGGGATGATTATATAACACGTGGAGAAAGGAAAATGGGAGTAAAAGGAATCCAGAAATTTATCTTTTGTTTAATCTCTCTTGTCTTCCTTCTTCCTCCGTGAGTGTCTTAGTAAAGGTAAGAACTTTTCAGTTAATTATTTCTTGAAATTTATGAATGGTTTTTATTGTTGGAGTATTAGGAAAGATTATGGAAACTTAAAGAGAGGTAAAAATTAAAAGAATTGGAAGTTATAGAGGATTTAACATAAGAGGTTTTAAGTGAAATTATGGAAAGAAGTTAGTAAATGAGTTTTGAAATGAAATTTGAATTTTCATATGTTGGAATGAGAAATCTAAAGTGTTAGAAATGGATTTAGAACATGTTGAATAATTAGTACGATTTTTGGTTTTAAGTGTTTTATGAGAATTTTTGGAAGTGTTATAAGTAATTATGGATAAGTGTAGTTAAGTTATATGTTGTAAAGGAGTTCAAAATGAAAGATTTAGGTAAGTATTGGTAAATTTTCAGGCTAAGATAAGTATATTCTGGGCAAGGGGTATCGGTACTGGATGAACAATACCGATACTTTATAGTGAAAATGAGTAATAATTGAGTTGAGGTATCAATACTGAATGAAGAGTATCAGTACCATAAGATAAAAGTTAATCAAACCTTTATAGGGTATCGATACCGAAGTGGTAGTATCAGTACCATGGGTATCGATACCAATATATAGGTATCAATACCTTTTTTAGAATGAATTATAGAATCAAGAATAGGTATCGATACTGAAGTATAGTATCAATACCACGATGGAGAAGTATCGATACTATACCTTGAGTATCAATACTAGTCAAATGGAATTAATGAATCAAGTGTCTTTTCGAGATTCAATTTTGATGATTATTTAGTATTGATTCAAAGTACAATATTTATATGGATTGTATATTTGTAAAGATACCGAACGACAACCAAGTCCGGACAAGTCGATGGATAGAAGTTTACCAAGAGAGAGATAGGAGAATTGCTTTGAATAGTGAGGCTAAGGTGAGTGCATGATATTGTTTATAGGTTATCTTATGGAAATAAGACTTGCGATGAGTCTATTTTCTATATTAGACTACATGAGTACATGAATACAAGTATGTTATTGATATGATGATTATGTGTACATGAGTACATGCATAGGTTTAGATGTTAAGTGAATTTTTATACATGATCTATGTTAATGCATGCCTGTGTGATAAATTATGTGAATTGATATAATTGACTTATGTGATTAAAGGGAAAATGAGATAAGTTATGTGACAAGCTAAGTGAAACTGAACTAAGTGATTACATAAACTAGGATATAAGAATAGGACATGATTTATGTGATAACAAGCTATGAGATTACATGCCTATGTGATATAAGATTAAGTGAAAATATGATATAAGCTATGTGATACTGAATCATGTGAATATCTGAAAACGAAAAAGTTGTAAATGGTAAAGCCCATGTTATGTGATATGAGAGCTGAGGGTATTATTGGCATGCCAAGAGTCAAGGGTTCTACGCGATTCTTCGGGATATATATGTGGTCCTTTGGGACAATTCTACGTGGTCTTTCAGGACATTTCTACGCGGTCCTTTAGGACATTCTATATGGCACTCAGCGCAATTTATACGAGCTGTGGTGACAACATTTGTGTACAACCTCAATTCACTCACATATCTTTAGTTCTCAGTGATTATCATGGGTAAATAAAAGATATAAAAGAATTAACAATTTATGAGGTAATATGTTATTATTTGTTAAATGCATAATCATATGTGTTTTGTTTAGTGATATATGATGATTCATGTAAGATATGCAAGTATGTAACTGTATGTTATGAAAGTATGTAACTGTATGTTATGAAAGTATGTTTCATTATTTTCATTTATGAATATATGCCTCACTAAGTCTATGACTTAGCGGGTGAGTGTTTCACACGTAGGATCGAGGAAGCTTGGGGAACAAGGATAAGAAGTTGGGACAGCATATCTTTACCAGGATCAGATCAGAAACAATATATATATAGAAGGTTCTTTTGTTATATGAATTATGGTTGACATGTAATTATAAGTCCAAATAGTATATGCTCTGATTGATTTTGTAAACCTTTTTGATTATATTTATGTAAGTTATTCAATTTATTTAATACAAGTTTTCAAATATTCCACTATTTTGTACAAGTAAAGTGTTTTAAAAGTTATTATGACACATTGGCTTTGTATCTGGGTCGGATACGGGTTGGGGTATTACAGAAAGCCACTAAGAAAGAATGGTAAAGCTAATTCCTTGTCAAATAAGAAGGGAAAAACAAGCCATTGAAATGCTACTTTTGTTATGGTCCTCATTTGATAAGGGGATGTCTTGAGAAGAATCGCCTTGATGACATCATCAAAAGAGTAACTGAGCTAGAAGGGGAAGTGATATGACCTAGCATAATTACAAGTGCCAATATCACCAAGCTAAAAAATAGACATGGTACGACTATAAGAGTCAAGGTTGCTGAGCCTAGAGTAAGACGATGTGCGACTACATGTGTTAAAACATTCAAACTCGATGAGAGACCCAACATAATTGCAAATGTCAATGTTGTTATGCTAAGAAAGAGACTTAGTGTGACTATACGTTCCAAAGTTAAGCCAAGATTAAGACCAGATGCGATCGTAAAGGATAAATCTTTCAAGCCAAAGACTAAGAGGAAGCAACTAAAGTGCTACCGATGTAAAGGTCCATATATGTTACAAAGATACCCAAATTTAGTCAAACGATCTAAAAGAATGGACAAGGCCGAGATTAGTAATCCTACAAGGCTTGGTTCGATGTTGCTTGATTATGTTAAAACGGGTGATGACCGAGATCAGAAAGTGTTGTCCAATTTAAAAGCAACCAAAGAACTTGCCAAGAATGTTTATGTAACACCCCAAATTTTGGGCTACTAGTTTTAGGTTTACCCGAGAGGTATGTTGACCTCGTGAAATTCGTAATTGAAGTTCTTAGGCTTAATTGGGTTTGATTTGGGCCCAATTAACCATAAAAGGGGATTTTTCATAACGTAAATATGACAAGGGACCGAAAGTATAATTATCTTATTTTTAAAAGATGAGAGCCTTTATCTCTTCTGTCTCATTTCCTTTTCATGTTTCCTCTACATGTGTCATAGCTAAGGGTAAGTCCTTTGAGCCATTTCCTACTTTTTTTAAGCTTCATTTTCTTCTTCAATCCCCTCCAGCAAACCTGTTTTGATGTTTCAAAACCTTGGCTTCTTTATAGCCAGAGAGAAAGTGGGGGATTTATCATCCAAGGCTTGGAAGAGAGTGATAGCTAATAAAAAAGCTTTATTTTGGGGTTTTAACATCAAGGTAGTGTATTTCTAATCCTTTGTGGTGTTAAAACTTTCATAAGCATGATTATTTTTTAAGATTTGAGTATTTTAGTGTTTATAAATGATTTTATGATTAGATGACATTTTTTATGTAAAGTATGTGTTTTTATGACACTTTATTACCCCAAGTAACTTATAAAGCATTAGGACATGATAAGGAACCAAATTAAGACTTTTAGAATGATTTTTGGGTGTTTCCCGAGCTTTAACAAAGTATATTTGGGTTCAAGTATCAATATTGGATGAACAATATCGATACTAGATGAAATGGTATAAATTTGAGCATTTATAGCAAGGAGTATAGATATTGAGAGGGAGAGTATCGATACTTCCCTTACAATATCGATACTAAGGGTACATGGTATCGATACTTCCAATTTTTAGCAAACAGAAGCCATATTTTTACTGATACTCATGTGGGTATTGATACTTGACCCTATGATATCGATACTACCCACTTTGGATGGTTAGATTTGACCTCGTTAAGACTTGTAAGAGTTAAGAATGATTTGTAATTGTGGAATTTAATCCGTTAGGGACATAAATTACCAAGAGGGCCTAAAAAACTCATAAAAGTAGGTTATAATCAAAGTAACCATACTAAGTGTACGTTCAAGTATCTTCGATCGAGCACGTATCAAATAATAAAAAAAATCATTACAGAGGATGTACCGACAAGCGGTATGGTAAGTAGGTCAGATTACGTAATAGCGAAGTCGTTTACTCTAGAAACATCAGTGAACCGAGAACGTGTAAATCATCCCTCCTATTTAAGGGGTATTGAATAAAAGTGCGTTAAGAATGACAAGAGTTGTTGCTACCCAGTAGCGAACCCATGTCAAGTACTGGCTAGGTAGTATTACATGTAGTGAACAACAAAGGCAATAATTATCGTAAAATCATGAAACATGTAAAGACCTCTTTAGAGACAAAAATGACTAAAATATCATTAAGTGTTAATGACTAGAATAGAGAGACTTAATAAATTATCAAAAATAACAGACTAATAATAACCTTTGCATAATGTTATAAATGAGAGAATAAGTAAGATAACATCTAATGAGGGGTTGACCTTACTTTAGTTGTCAAGCTACACTAGTGTGTAGTTAGGCTACATTAGTTGCCCTAGCAGGGTGTTGTGAGTGTTATTTGGCCTTAGGGTCGTCAGATATACATGTGTAGTTACATCAATCTAATACAACAGACATCCTTAAAGCTTGGCTTGGCAGCTGTGTGAGACCAAGCCAATGCTTCAGTTGAGTTAGAATTGTACTGATGTTTTATGACACTCGGTTCCCCATCCATGATCTACTTGATGGCTATGTGAGATTAGGAGATCATTCAGTAGCTTAGTGGTAATTTTATCCATGTTATGTGACATAGGGTTCCTTCAATTAACTAGTGTCTAATGGTTATGTGAGACCAAATACCAGAAGATTGTTGTATTCATATATGCATAGTAGTGTCAGTGTTGGATTCAAATAATGCTCAATAGTGTCGGTGTCGTATTCAAATAATGCATAGTGGTATTGGGGTCACATCTAGATAATGCACAACAATTATAGTCATTATGGTTAGAGAGCTAATAGAGGTGCACTCATGGCGAGGCCCTTAGAAGAGGATTAAAGGAAGTATGAGACTCTTACTAAAACGATGGAATAGTTAAACTTTAAGTAGGTAGTACTTGATTATGATCATGCATGTACCTATTACTTAGTATCATATCTTTAGCATGCATATGCTTATGAGACTCATAATGCTGCTCTATATTAGCAATTATACTGTTGGGCTTTATAAGCTTAGTGTTCAGATATTTTCCATTCGTAGGCTATTAGCTTGAGCCATTCGTGGAGCATTGTCAAAGTAGGACCTGCATTATCTCATTCAGAATATTGTTCTGTAGCTTTAGTGGGCATATGTATTCATGGAAACTTATTCATGTATTTGGTTTATCAAACTCTGAGTTTCTATCATTTGGTTTTAAACAATGTGTCATAAATCTATGATTTATAAGTGTTCTTATAACTGTTATTTATGTCTATTATGATATCATTCAATATGTTTGAAATGAAAATGAATAGGTTTTGAAAATTAGGGGTTACCTCGGTAGCCTAATATTGTATTTTAGGACCAATCGGGTCTAGGGTATTGTATTTATTGGTATTAGAGCGTTATATTAAGTTGGTCCTAGGATTAAGTGGTCAGTTCTAGTAAGATGTTAGTGAATATATTCCCCAAGGTACTGAAAGTACTTGTATAAGTCTAGAATCCTTATGGTGTTCCCTTTCTTAATCAGTGTTATAAAGTTTTTCGATGGCTGATAGTTTCACGCGTAGTCTAGAGGATAGGATGGAAAGTCATGTCTCTTATCTCGATAGCGTCAGCAATGAGTTCCTATCTAGGATTGAGGATTTTGGGGTCCTGTTAGATGTGAAAGTTGTAAAGGTGACATTCTTTAAAGGTTTGACTTCTACTCTCAGAGAGATTATTGATGTTATTCATAGGGCGTATAATGTTTAGTTGAGAACCCAAAGTATGTTAGTGCTGATATAGTCTGTAATGGAGAAACTTAAGAGGTATATGACAGTCGAATTCTGTGGTTCAGGCGATAATGATCCAATTTTGGTCGATCAGTTGTTGAGAGAGACCTAGAGGACTTTTAGACAACTTCACCTTACCTAGAGGGTAAGTTAGAGTGTGTCATTGCTTTGCTTAAGGGTGATGCTATCGATTGGTGGGAGACTATAGAGATAGATCTACAACTAGAGATGCCTACGAGGGATCAATTCCTAAGTGATAGAGGCAAGTATATCTGTGAGGCTCATATAGATGGGTTGAGGATGCAGTTCTCTCAGGTAGTTTAGGGAGATCGCTCAGTGTATGAGTACGAGATAGATTTTATTCAGTTAAGTCGTTATGCTCTAATGTTAGTTGCAATCGAATCTTTAATGTACAAGAGGTTCCTCGATAGGCTCCATATTGATATCCATGCATAGTTGGCGGTAAAATCACCTAAGGTATTTTCAGAGTTGTCACGGTAGACTAAGGTCGTAGAAAGGGTGTATAGTATGAGAAAAAGTTTGTTGGGTGAATCAAGTAAACTATGTATGAGGGCTTGTATACCAGTGGATCTATCTTAATTGATGACAAAATGGGCTAGAGGTTCGCATGAGCATAGGAGTATGACGTTAGCTTTTTCACTCCAGCAAGTCAGGAGTCAAACAGCTTCACCATTTTTGGCTAGATTTATAGGCTTTGATAGAGTTTTGAGGTATCTAGAATGCGAGTATTATGAAAAAAATCATCAAGAAAAGTGCTTAAACTCTCTAGGAAGTTCTATTGATGTAGATCCTTGGCGCATATAATGAAATATTGCCCTAGTTCAGAAGGCAATGTTTCAGCTCTTTCTAAGAAAGTGATCCAGTTGCTCATTATGTTAGAGAGCCTACCTAGAGAAGTGTTAGTTCTATGCTCGGGCAGAGAGAAGATGAACTGATTGATATGTTCCCGATTCGACTGTGTGTGATCAAACTTCTTAAATCATAGTGAGGCAAGTGTAGGGCGTCGATGTTGCATATAAGATGCCAGGTATGTTTTCAACTATATTAGTTTTTCATGTTACTCTAGTAGACATAAGGTCATGTATTCTTTTCTGTTGTCAAGTAAACTAAGTAGAAAAAGTATTATGTAGAGAATCTTGATTCAAGTGCATAGTAAGTGGGCCTTAGGGGAATAGAAAAAAGTTACCTTAGATAATCTTTAGGGGCTTGGTTCAAACTCGGTAGTCGACCTAAGAGAAGTTGTTAACACAAGTGTTTCTTTGATCTCAGTGTTTTGGGTCTAGATATATGAGAATAGGTGGTTGTTCCTTGTTGAGTTGAAGGTCAACTCTAAGAAATGTGTAGTCACGAAATCTTCCACCCTTGGGGTTTCCCTAGGGGAACATCCTTGTGGTTTATCCAATTACATATAAGACTATAAAGACGTTCGTATTATCAGTTACGGGTTCTTGTGACTGACCCCGTACATATTTAGCAATCCTAAGTTTAGTCTTGGAGGTATAGATCTCAATGAGAATGTTAAGAATGCCCAAGTTATTCTAGGTAGTATGAAAGTCTTCTTAGTTACCAAAAGTATCATGATATAACTCATCTAGTGTTAAGGCACTTCAATTGCTAACTAGGCGCAAATGTCACATATACTCACAAGGAGTAAGTTAGTCAAGTCTACGTTTTCGATGCATTAATCTAGGATTTCACCCTAAGTACTAAGGGTACTATAGGTAACATAGTAAGTTGTGTGTCTCAAGGTACAGAGAACCCTCCGATTTTGCCATGATGCATTCATGTATGAATAGTAAGTGATTTAGCTAGGTGAGCCAAACCTCTATGATGTCTTCGTGTTGGTATATGAGTGCGAGCTATATACAATGCATAACAATATGCAACATTGTGTAAGACCGTGGATTTAAGTGCTAGAGGCTAAATAAGACCGAATACTTTAACCATCGATTGACTATAGTTAACCGTTAGTGAATAACATAGAGATGGTAAGAGATAGTGGGTGTAAGACGTAGAGTCATAGAATCCTTAAATCATAGTACGGTTGTGAGATATCTCCACTTTGTGAGGCATGCTCTCTAGGAGAGCCAGATGTTGCTAGTTTCACTCAACAAGTAATTGATTTTCAGTTGTGATTACCTTATATGCACGATCGGTGAGTAACACCTATGTGAAATGTAAGGAAAATAAGAAATAGTTGAGCATTGATTAATATTAAATCAGAGTTGTGCAGTAGAAACATATATCGATATGTAAGAAGCCAGAAGTTGTCATCATATATTCGGTAGTCGACATCGAGACCATGTATGGCAAGTGTCAGTAGTATCTTGACATGTAGTATATCAAGTGATCGCTTGTGAATGTATATGCTAAGGCAAGCTAATCTGTGCACGTATCACAATCGATGCAATTAATATAGTAGTGAGTGAGTATCGTCTCCACAGGGATTGGATTAGAAACATCTTTTCACCACAACTAGAACTAATGCCACAAATTAATTCTACTAAGTATTAAAGCTAAGAACTAATATTAAGGAGATAAGAATAATGATTTAATGATTTCAGACAAGTGTGGTTGAGACAAAGAAAATATGCAGACAGATAAAACAAAACAAAACAAGTATTGGATTAAATATAATGCAAACAACCTCACATATTCAGACGTGTCATAGAGCACTGATGTTAAACCATTATCTCGGCAACAATTATTTTAAGCCCAGAATGAATTATTATGACTCACTAAACTGCCCGACAAGATTACTAGGTATTCTTAGACGGTTGCTATGGCAATACCTCTCAGCGTTAACTATAGACGTTGTCTTAACCTACTCTAGCCTTTATCCCTTTTAGTCGTTTGAAACTCACTCCTTATCTCTAAGGTAGATAAGTTAGAACTTCACCATCCCGTATTCATTCCTTTGCTCACGTTGATCTCTTTTAATTCTTTCAAATTCAAGAATCACTTTCTAGAAAAAAGGCTATCCCTCGATGCTCTTACAATGCTCATACATGTTTTACCGAAACCCCAAGCAATTTCTCGATGCTCTTACAGTGTTAAGGCAAAATATTTAAACTATGAGCAAAACAGTCATAAGCAAACATAATTCATCATTCATAAACATAAAATATTGTTCAGGTAAAACAAAGTTTAACACCAAGTAAAGCATTCATGGTGTTATCAAAGATCATCCAAGATTAAACCGTTTAATACAACCCCAAATAAAATAAGAGTTTAAGAAAAAAAGGAAGAATGACTCCCAAAACCGGGGTCTCTGTCGCGACAATCCTGATCAGTACCACACTTGCCTTGGTGATCACCCTCTCTCGAGGCCTGATCATCGCTCTGCTATCGTCTGGCTATGGAGGACACTAAGGAAGACTGGGGGGTAGACGGAGGGAAAGCACTGCAGTTGCTTGCTCATGCCTAAGGTAAAGCTCTTCTTTCTTCTTCCTTGCCTTTTTTTTTGCGGCTACGACTGGTAATTATAAGGGAAATCTCCTAGGGCTTTTCATGTTTTTGGAGTTTCCTTAATTAGCTGTTATTAACTTCCCAAAACTTAAAAAGGAAAAGCAGTTGGCAGTTGTCAGGATATTCAAGGCTTGCTTGCACGTGAAGTAAGTCATCCAGCTGGCATGTGACATAGGCGGTTTCGCCACATTTTCTTCAGACATCTTCAGATAAATCTTTCCTCGACGAGATAAATTTGCTCCTTACGTTCTCATCTGCTCCATTAACCTTTGCAATTTTTCATTGTTACGACTGAAATGTTCTTCTTCTGTAGAATTCCTGCACAAACACAACTCAAACAACCCCTTCTCCTCAGCAGCATCAGTTAAGCCAAATAAATCTTGCCTAGGCAAAACTTATCCACCACAACCTATATGTAACTAAATACAACTAAAAATGCATTGCATACTTTGTTTAGACGAGCAATAACTTAAGTGAATAGACTAGAATTTAAGTCTTTTTACGGAGTTATCACACCCCCAAACTTAAGCTATTGCTTATACTCAAGCAATGGATAATAGCTAAAAGAAAATCAAAATTGTCATGGCAAAGTAGTATAAAGAACATCATCAGGTTTGAGATTTCAGCCCTCACCAAAAATATGTGGCCTCAACATGTTCGACAGTCATATTAGTCAAGTCCCTTCCCTAGTCAGGATCCTTTGCTATTGTGTGTACGTGATTGTAACCAGTCTATGCATAGAGGTAATTAGAAAACCTAAAGTAAGCACTTCTAGGTTGTCAAGGCAACAAATTATTCATCAGGCTTAGTTTATACTCCTAGTTATTTATCAACTTTTATTCTCTTTATTCACACTTTTTTTATATAGTGGAGTCAGCTCATCACAATTACCGTTCCACACTCTAGGTGAAAGGGAGCATACCTTCTACCCTCAAGCTAGTCGGGCAGAGTCATTCTGTGACTACTTTCAGCCTTGGCTATTCTTAATTTCTTTTGGAGTTTTTATTATTCATGCCTTTGCACAGAGGATTGCCCCTTTGTATTTTTTGAATTTTCAAGTTTTTAAACATTAGAGAGTTTTTACCTTACCCAGAGAATATTTTTGAAGTCTCGGCAATAGAAAGTTTTTTCCTAAAAATTTTACAGATTACCTAGAGCAAAGACAACCTACAATCGTGTTTATAAGTTTCAAAGGATCAAGCCTAGGGTTGGTTCTCTTCGTCAGAAAGTCTTTACAATAATTATGGCCTAGGCAATTAAATTTTGCATTCATCATTGGGCATCCCTAATTCATTTCTAACAATAATCCTAACTTGCTTATGTCTTGACAACCAAAATTTTCAACCAATTAACATCAATTACTATTTAACAAAGTATGTTAGAATGGACAACACCTCCCCCAAACTTGAGGGATGTATTATCCTCAAAGCATGAAAACTACACTAAATGTTGTTATATGCAAATGCGAAAAAAATGAAAACTACAAAAAACTTACTGTGGTGGTGTGGCTGGATGCCCTTGTTCGGCGTCGTTTAGGAGGGGAAGGGCTCTCGGATCCCGAGTATACTGCTTCTAGATGATAAAGAGACGGTTGAAGTATACGCCTCGCCGTTATCTTGTATCGCTTCTTGCGGGTCGGAGCTTGGGCTGGAGTGGACTGCTCGGTCGCGGGAGTCGGTTGTGCTGGAACTGGTGGTGGACTAGGAGATGTTGTTGGGGATGGTGGTGTTGATCGAAATGGGGATGGAATAGGATCCTGCTCAGGCTGCTTCGGTGCTGGCGTGAAATCTTCATCAGTGAAGAAGTAGGGTGGAGTATCACTGCTACTTTCGGTGGTGGAGAAGGATAAGGAAATGAGGAACTCCTCGATATCTCCGTGGCATTCTTCTGGTATGAGTAGGACATGGGTTGCCAATGGTGCGACATCGGTGGGCACCTCTGGTGGAACGTCTGGAGGGACATAAGATGTCGAGACATGAAATGTGCTACCGCCCGCATTGTAGTTGAGGATGACACTGGGAAGGTTGGCAATTTGATCATTGTGGTTGGGAGCAACTCCTTGATGAAGGCGTTGAGTTGCATGTCCCTTGCCTTGGCATATTCAAAGTAAATTTTCATGTGGCCCTCCAGGCGCCCGATATTTTCACATGTCTCACGCGTGTGCGTGACCACAGCGGCCATTCTAGTCGCGACAACCGATTTTGCTCCTCGCTCTAAACCCTCTTTTGGGTCGTCATCATTAAAACTCATCAACTCGTGGACCTTCTTCTTTGTAATACCCTCCTTGGGTTTATGAAGTCTTTGAATGGTTCCTCAGGAACCTTTTTCTTTCTGCACAACGCAGTTATAAGGTTTGGGAATAGTAGGTTACCACGGTTCTTCTTGCCACAGTCATGGATCTGCTCAAAGATGATTTCACCCACATCGATCGTCCTACCGTATATGATTAATTTCCAATAACATCAGCCGCTTGACGAGGACAGTGGTATTGTGGGACGTTGGAATCAGTTTGCCTTTAAGAAAATGGTTCTACAGTTTCACGTATGGTTTGAGGGCTCGGTGATCTACTCGCTTTCTTATGGGGGCATTCCCTTCGAACTTGGCCCACCCAAAACATAAATCCTGTAGAACTCCACTGTATGTTTCTTGATCTAACTCAACCACAAATCTCTTATGTTGGTCATCCACTTTCCCCAACTTAAAGTATTTGTTAAGTGTAGAAGGGGAAAATCAAATGAGTTTTCCTCGAACATACACCGTGTGGTTGGAGGTATCCGCGAGGTGGGTATAAAACTCCCTCACCATTGCTGGTGCTACAACGTTAGGATTACGAGCAAACTTCTCCCAGTTATGCTTCTTTATGACATCCATCACCTCAGGGCCAAACTGCTCTTTTCCCTCTGCTGGAAAAATGAATCCATCTTCCAAATAGATTTGGCGTTGCTGAATGGTTTTGAAGCGTGCCTCTGCTTCTGCTATTTGGAAACGTTCAAAACTCTGTCTGGGGGCTGGGGCCAGTCTCGATCTCACCATTTTTCTTGGCTGATTTTAGTGGTGGTGATGGGGAGGTATTTTGAGAGAAATAAAAGAAATTTTTTGGTTTGTAAAGAAAGAAGGAAACACAATGAAGAAGAAGAAGAGTGGGTAGTTTTTCTTGGAAAGTGATGGGTGGTTTCGGGGCATTTTGGTCTTTACATGGTGGGGAAAAGATTTCTCATTAAATGAGAAATATTTGATAAGACATAAAGGGGAAGAAAGGATTTATTTCACTCTTTATTCTGCCGCCAAAACACATACCCTAGGGCTTCTTTTTTCTTTTTCATGCATGCTTCAACTCCCCATGCTGCCAAGTGTTCCTTGCTCGTCTACAATATGAAAGAAGAAAATAATAAAATAAAACGGATTAAAGCATAAAATAACTTAACTTATTTATGTACAGAATTCATATTTTCGTTGCCTAGGCAACTAATATTTGCTCAATTAAGAAAATCAAACTCTTGGGCATCATGTGCTAACGATGCCAATTTTTCGCGCATGACTGAGGCTCTTTTGTACTCCTTGAGTCTCTGCCCGTTCACTTTAAAGATGGAACCATCGTTTTGGTTCTGAATTTCAATTGCTCCATTGCGTTGACTTGGTGTACGATGAATGGTCATGACCATCGTGATTTTAGCTTGCCTGGGAATAACTTAAGGCGTGAATTGTAGAGCAGTACTTGTTGTCCGAAATAAAATTGCCTAGGCAATATTTTTCTGTCATGCCATCATTTTATTTTCTCCTTGTAAAGGTGGGCATTCTCGTATGCATTTGCTCTAAATTCATCCATCTCGTTCAGTTCCAATAGTCTTCTTTCTCCTACAAGCTGAGCATCCATGTTTATCTTTTTGATGACCCAATAAGCTTTGTGTTCGAGTTCAACCGGTAGATGACATTCCTTTCCATAGACTAGCTTGAATGGGGACATTCCCAGCAGTGTCTTGAATGTTGTGCGATAAGCCCATAGTGCTTCATCTAGCTTCAGCGACCAATCTTTTCGACTTGGGTTGACCACTTTTTCGAGGATCTACTTGATTTCTCAGTTAGATACTTTGGCTTGTCCATTCGTCTGAGGGTGATACGCTATAGCAATTCTATGTCGTACTCCATATCTTTTCAGTGCATTGGCAATCAATTTATTATGAAAATGTGTCCCTTCATCGCTAATGAGAGCTCGTGGTGTTCCAAAGTGGGTGAATATATTTTTGTGCAAAAACTTCAACACCGTCTTGGAATCGTTCTTAGGTATTTCAACCCATTTTGATACGTAATCCACTGCCAAGAGAATGTACATATCTCCGAATGATGTTAGAAAAGGTCTCATGAAATCTATGCCCCATACATCGAAAAGTTTGATCTCCAAAATGTTTTGCCATGGCATCTCATGTTGTTCCGAGATGTTTCCTATACGTTGACATCTAGCACATGACTTGTAGAATTCATGCGCATCTTTGAACAGGGTTGGCCAATAAAATCCCGATTGAAACACTTTTGCTGCTGTTCTCATCCCACAAAAATGCCCTCTATATGGTGACGAGTGGCATTGGAGTAAGATATCTTCCTGATCTTCTTATGGAATGCACCTTCGGATTATTTGGTCTCCGTACTGCTTGAATAGAAATGGTTCATCCCAGTAGTAATGTCGCACATCATGTCGAAATTTCTGTTTTCCCTGGCTAGATAATTCAAGAGGAACAATACCACTAATAAGAAAATTAACGATGTCAGCATACTACGGTGCAACCGTGACAAATAATATTTTCTCATCAGATAAAACTTCTTTAATATCTGTAATGTCAGGGCAATTATGTTTGTTATCTAGCCTAGACAAATGGTTCGCCACTTGATTTTCTATACCTTTTCTATCATTGATCTCTAAATCAAATTATTGCAGTAATAATATCCACTGAATTAGTCTAGGCTTTGCATCTTTTTTATTAATTAGATATTTAATAGCTGAGTGATCTGTGTGCACAATTACCTTAGTGCCTATTAGATATAACCTAAACTTATCGAATGCAAATACTACTGCTAAGAGTTCCTTTTCAGTGGTCGTATAGTTCACTTGAGCATCATTAAGTGTTCGACTTGCATAGTAGATAATATGAAAAATTTTACTTTTTCGTTGCCCTAGCACTACTCCGACTGCATAGTCACTAGCGTCACACATAAGCTCAAATGGTTCGTTCCAGTCTGGTGGGATAACTATTGGCGCTACTGAAAGCTTTTTCTTCAAATCTGTGAAGGCATTCAAACAATCATTAGTAAATTCAAATGGATGGTTTTGTTGAAGCAAAAGACATAAGGGTTTAGAGATTTGAGAAAAGTCTTTTATGAACCACCTATAGAATCCTGCATGTCCAAGGAAACTGCGTACACCTCACACATTTGTAGGTGGGGGAAGATTTATAATTGTATCCACCTTGGCTTTGTCGACTTCGATGCCATGGCATGAAATTTTGTGTCCTAACACTATTCCTTCAGTTACCATAAAATGGCAGTTTTCCCAATTCAATACTAGGTTGGCTTCTTCATAATGTTTCAATACCTTGGATAAATTACCGAGGTATCAGTCAAAGTCATCACCTGAAACGGAGAAGTCGTACATAAATATTTCCATGCACTCTTCCACCATATCTAAATAGATTACCATCATGCATCATTAGAATGTAGCTGGAGCATTACACAGTCCAAACGGCATTTACCTAAATGCATAGGTACCATACGGGCATGTGAACGTTGTTTTCTCTTGGTCTCCAGGTACTATGGCAATTTGGTTATACCCCGAGTATCCATCGAGGAAGCAATAAAATGACTTTCCTGCTAATATGTCCAATATTTGATCGATAACAAAGAGGGGAAAATGATCATTCTTTGTGGCTTTGTTGAGCTTAATATAATCCATGCATATGAGCCAGCCCGTGACTGTTCTCGTGGTGAGTAACACATCATGCTCGCTTTTAACCATTGTTACACCACCTTTCTTTGGCACGCATTGGACTGGGTAACCCATGAACTATCAGATATAGGATAAATCACTCCCGCACCCAACCATTTTATTATTTCCTTCATGACTACCTTCTTAATGATCGGGTTGAACCGTCTTTGGGGTTCTATCGAGGTGTTGTGGTTATCTTCAAGATTGATTTTGTGCATGCATATGGTTGGACTGATTCCTTTCAAGTCTGTCATCGTCCATCCTATAGATTTTCTGTGATGTGAGAAAACATTCAACAAACTCTTCTCATGTTTGGAGGTTAGGTTGGCAGAGATTATCACTAGTAAAGTTTCATCAACTCATAGATAAACATATTTCAAATGTGATGGTAAAGTCTTAAGCTCCAATTTCGGTGCGTGTTGTGAAGATGACTCTTGAGATTTAACTTCATCATAATCTAAAGGTTCAAATTTCATACCTGACCTATGAAGAAATCTCAATTGGTCTTTTGTCTTTCCTTCGCATCTTGCCTTGGTATCGTTTTCAGGGTGTTCAGTGTGCATATTTTCATTGTCGCGGCCATGATTGTCAGAATCGTCTTCTGAAAATATTTTGTCAGGGCCAAAGTTTTTTGCTTCATGTATTTCGGTTGTAGGTTCATGGTATAAATTGTTGAACTCATCGAGCCTTAGGGATTCACCTCGTCCTAGGATCACCTTTTCTTCAATCTTATTAATGCATTGGCATTCCTCTGGATCGTCTACGTATTTCATAGAGTTGAATACATTGATCGTGAAACTTTGCTCGCCAACTCTCATGGTGAATTCTCCCTTTTCACAGTCTATTAGGATTCTTCCTGTGGCTAAGAATGGGCGTCCCAGAATGATTGGTGCATTTTCATCAGTTTTGCAATCCAGAATGAGAAAATCCACTGGAAATACAAATTTATCTACCTTTACTATGACCTCTTCAATTATGCCCTCGGGTCGCACATAAGACCAATCAGCCAACTGCAGAATGACCGAGGTGGGATGGGCGTGATACCCGTCTAGTTTCATGAATATCGATTTTGGTATCAAGTTTACACTTGATACCAAGTTAATGAGAGCTCGTCCGATGAAATCATTACCAATGGAACATGGTATTACAAAGCTGTCAGGGTCTTTTTGCTTTGGTGGGAGTTTGCTCACCGCCGAGCAGATTTCTGTTGCCGCGACGACACGTTCTACCTTCCTTTTCTTTGTAACAATTTCCCTCAGATACTTTGCATAGGAATGTATTTGCTCGATGGCTTCGAGTAGGGGCACATTGATACACAACTGGTCCAGAACATCAATGAATTTCTTGAACTGGATGTCATCATCATGTTTCTTCAACCGTTGAGGGAACGGTGGTGGAGGTCTCACATCGACTACTGATGGTGCAGGGAAATCACTGGCCTTGACTATGAATTTCTTGTTATCCAGTTGATGTTTTTCTGAGCCTTCACTTCTTTCCTTCTCTTCATGCGCTTTCTCTTATTCAACATTCTCAAATTCCTCATCCGATTGTGTTACGCCTTGGAGAGAATTGTTCAGCTGTTCTCCCCCAAACTTGTCATATTGGTCAACTTGTTTTCCACTCCTTAGCGTAAGTACATTGCATTGCTCCTTCCCATGATGCTTAGTGACTTCAGTATCACTAGGGAGATTTCCGTGTGGGCAAGAATGTAATGCCATGACAATCTGTCCCACTTGATTCTCCAATGCTCTGAGAGATGAACTATGGCTTTGCAAAAGTGTTGCCTGGCTTTGTAACAAATTTCCTTGATTTTTTATTGTTGCAGAATGTTCGTACATCAAGGTTTTTGTAGAAGCCATGAAATATTTTGTCGAGGCCATGAATTCATTCAAGGATAATTCCAAGGAGTTAGTATTTGAATGAGTGTTAGAGGAAGAAGCTATACCTTTGTTGCTCTGTCAGGGCTGTTGATGCTGATTCTGAATATGCTGATGGTCAGAATTATTTTGCTGTGGCCTGTAATTTGTGGCTTGATTGTTGTTGTTCCCTTGATTATTCCACGAAAAAGTTTGGGTGTTGTCTCCAACCAGGGTTGTACGTGTTCGAATAGGGATTATTGTTGTTCCAATTATAGTTGCCCATAAAATTAGTTGACTCATGGTTTTCAGGAAATTCACTCTCATGATGGTTGCCTTAACAGAATAGGCACACATTATTGGTCGCCTTGACTTCTCTTACCTCATTAGGATGTTGTAAAATTTTCAACATATTGGTTATGGAAGAAAGTTGGGCTGCTACCGAATCTTTGCTTTCTAATTCATATGCTCTAGAGGTTTTTTTTCCGGTTTCCAATCTTGCACTTGGAAATTGGTAGTCATTATTTGCTATCCTGTTAAGGATGTCAAAAGCTTCCTCGGGTGATTTGTCTAGTAGGGTGCCATTTCTGAGGCATCTAACATCATTTGAGTTGGTGCGTTGACTCTATTGTAAAACATCACCACTTGCGTCCAACCATGAAATCCATGATTAACATATTTGTGAAGTAAACTTTTATACCTATCCCAACATTCGTACATTGATTCATCATCGCCTTGGCGAAAACTCGCAATGTCATTCCGAAGCTGTGTATTCATATTGGGCGGATTATATTGGAGTAGGAAACTCTTGCATAAATCCGCCCATGACTCCATTGATCCGGAAGAAACTCCGCTGAGCCAAACTCTTGCTCTATCACGTAAGAAGTAAGGAAAAAGTTTTAGTTTGAGTACATCTTCATGTACTCCTTGTTGTCTAAATGAATTGCATACTTCAAGGAAAGCACGCACATGCTGTCTAGCGTCTTCATTGGGTGTACCACCAAATTGGTCGATAGAGTTCAGCATATTAAACATCATCGGTTTGAGTTCAAAATGAGTGGCTTGTATCTCAAGTGCCACTATGCCAGGATTGAGGTCATCAAGAATTGGGTTCAAATGATCTCGTATCTCTCTTAGTCTTGCAACTTGATCTCCTAAATCTCTCACGTTGTTTTGCATTTGATTCAATCGTTCTATGGTTCTTTGGGCACGCAATCTTTGTCTGAACGATTGCTCAACTTCGAGGTCGAATGGTTCCAAAGCCTTACCAACAGATCTCAAGGTCATGCAATAATAAAAACCTATAAAAGAAAATAATAAACTACGTTAGACTAAATAATTATAAAGTGACACAAAGAACTTGTTATGGGTGGAAATTTTGTCAGTTGCCAATCCTCGGCAACGACGCCAAAAACTTGATCGCTTGTGAATGTATATACTAAGGCAAGCTAATATGTGCAAGTATACACAATCGATGCAAGTAATATAGTAGTGAGTGAGTATCGTCTCCACAGGGATTGGATTAGAAATATCTTTTCACCACAACTAGAACTAATGCCACAAATTAATCCTACTAAGTATTAAAGCTAAGAACTAATATTAAGGAGATAAGAATAATGATTCAATGATTTCGGACAAGTGTGGTCGAGACAAAGAAAATATGCAGACAAATAAAATAAAACAAAACAAGTATTGGATTAAATATAATGCAAACAACCTCACATATTCAGACATGTCACAGAGCACTAATGCTAAACCATTATCTCGGCAACAATTATTTTAAGCCCAGAATGAATTATTATGACTCACTAAACTGCCCGATAGGATTACTAGGTATTCTTAGACGGTTGCTATGGCAATACCTCTCGGCGTTAACTATAGACGTTGTCTTAACCTACTCTAGCCTTTATCCATTTTAGTCGTTTGAAACTCACTCCTTATCTCTAAGGTAGAAAAGTTAGAACTTCACCATCTCGGATTCATTCATTTGCTCACGTTGATCTCTCTTAATTCTCTCGAATTCAAGAATCACTTTCTAGACAAAAGGCTATCTCTCGATGCTCTTATAATGCCTAAACATGTTTTACCGAAACCCCAGGCAATCTCTCGATGCTCTTACAGTGTTAAGGCAAAATATTTAAACTATGAGCAAAACAGTCATAAGCAAACATAATTCATCATTTATAAACATAAAATATTGTTCAGGCAAAACAAAGTTTAACACCAAGTAAAACATTCATGGTGTTATCAAAGATCATCCAAGATTAAACCGTTTAATACAACCCCAAATAAAATAAGAGTTTAAGAATAAAAGATGAACGACTCCCAAAATCGGGGGCTCTATCGCGACAATCCTGATCAGCACAATGTTACCTTGGTGATCACCCTCTCTCGAGGCCTGATCATCGCTCTACTATCGTCTGGCTATGAAGGACACCAAGGAAGACTGAGGGGTAGACGGAGGGAAAACACTGTAGTTGCTTGCTCACGCCTAAGGTAAAGCTCTTCTTTCTTGCACTTTTTTATGGTTACGGTTGGTAATTATAAGGAGAATCTCCTAGGGATTTGCATGCTTTTGGAGTTTCCTTAATTAGCCGTTATTAATTTCCCAAACTTAAAAAGGAAAGATGGATGGTGGTTGCCAGGATATTCAAGGCTTTCTTACACGTGAAGCAGGTCATCCAGCTGGCATGTGACATAGGTGGTTTCATCACATTTTCTTCAGACTTCTTCAGATAAATCTTGCCTCGGTGAGATAAAACTTCTCCTCATGTTCTCATCTGCTCCATTGGCTTTTGCAACTTTTCATTGTCACGACTGAAATGTTATTCCTCTGTAGAATTCCTGCACAAACACAACTCAAACAACCCCTTCTCCTCAGCAGCATTATTTAAGCCAAATAAATCTTGCCTAGGCAAAACTTATCCACCACAACCTATATGTAACTAAATGCAACTAAAAATGCGGTGCATACTTTGTTTAGACGAGCAATAACTTAAGTGAAAAGACTAGAATGTAAGTCTTTTTACGGAGTTATCATCAAGTTACCTAAGTTTAGCAAGTAAAAGAGATTTATAAGATTATGCAATATACTCGCTCGATCGAGTAAGGTTAGCTAGTGAAGTGTTCTGCGATAACAGTTAAATCATGGAGTAGTGTTGTCCTTATGAAATGTTTTGAGTATTCAGTGTTAGAAAAAAAATCTGATTCCTTGGCTTCGTGCCTCTTAAAGGCTTTTACTTAAGGTTTGACACAAGTAACACCCTATAAGAAAAATGGGTTATAGATCGATTTGTGAGTTCCAGAGTTATGTGTCATGTTGTGGGGACTTATTCTCTGAGAATTAGACTGGATAAGAGTTTAGGTGCTTCAAGGCTCCTAAGTGTGTGACCTAAGTATAGGTAATTATTTTATCCAAGTGAACTTCGAGGATAAAATTTCTTTCAATGAGGGGGAGTTATAACTCCCCAAATTCTGGACTAGTAGTTTTGGGTTACCCAAGAGGTATATGAACCTTGTGGAATTCGTAATTAAAGCCATTGGGCTGAGTTTGAATTTTACCTAATTAACCATAAAAAGAGGATTTTTACATAGTGGAAAGATGAGAAGGGATCAAAAGTATAATTATCATATTTTTAAAATACGAGAGCTTTTATCTCTTTTAGCTCATTCTTCTTTTTATTTCCTTCTCATATTTCCTCTCCAAGTGCCATAGCTAAAGGTAAGTCCTTTGAGCCATTTCCTACTTCTTTTAAGCTTCAATTTTGTCCTCAATCCCTCCAGTAATTTTGTTTTGATGTTTCAAAACCTTGGGTTCTTTATAGCTAGAGAGAAAGTGAAGGTTTATCATCCAACCCTTGTAGGAGAGTGATAACTAGCAAAAGGAGCTTCAAATCGGGCTTTTAAAATCAAGGTAGTTTATATATAATACTTTGTGGTGTTAAAGCTTTCATAAGCATGATGATTAGTTAAAATTTGAGTATTTTTAGGGATTATACTTGATTTCATGATTATATGACATGTTTATGTAAAACATATTCTCTTATGACACTTTATGACCCTAATTAACTTCCTAAAGCTTTAGAAAATGATTAGAAACCAAACTAACATCTTTGGGATATTTTTGGGTGTTTACCGAGCTTAAACAATGTATTTCTAGGTTCAAGTATCGATACTGGATAAACAATATCAATACTGGATGAACTGGGATGAAATCTAGACATTTCTAGCAATGAGTATCGATATTGATAAGGAGATTATCGATATTACCCCTACAATATCGATACTGAGGGTACTTGGTATCAATATTGGATAATTTTCATAAAATTGAAGCCATTTTTTATACTGATACGCTTGGGGGTATCGATACTTAACCCTAGGGTATCTATATTATAAATAGAGTATCGATATTACCCACTTTAGATGGTTAGATTTGACCTTATTAAGGCCCGTAGGAGTTAAGAATGATCCGTAATGGTGGAACTTAGTCTGTGAGGGACATAAATGATGAATGAGGCCTAAAAACACTCGTAAGAGTGGATTACAACCAAAATAACCATACTAAGTGTAAAATGTCCAAGTATCTTCAATCAAGCACCTATCGAATAATTAAGAAAGATTATCATTGCAGAGAATATATCGACAAGCGGTATAATAAGTAAGTCAGATTACGTAATAGTGAAGTAGTTTACTCCGAAAATGTCAGTGAACCGAGAACATGTAAGTCGTTCCTCCCATTCAAAGGGTATTGAAGAGAAGTGTATTAAGAGTAACTATAATGTCGCTACCCAGTAGTAAAGCCTTGTCAGGTATCAAGCTAGCTAGTATTATAGGTAGTGAGCAACAAATGCAACAATCGTTGTAAAATTATGAAACAAGTAGAGAACTCTTTAGAGATGTAAATGACTAAAATACCCTTAAGTGCAACTAGTGAAGGGTTGACCTCACTTTAGTTGTCGAGTTAAACTAGTGTGTAGTTAGGCTACCTCAATTGCCCTAGTGGGACGTTGTTAATGTTGTGTGGCCTTATGGTCCTTAGATATGTATATGTAGTTGCATCAGTCCAGTACAACAGATGTCTTTAAAGCTTGGCTTGACAACTGTGTGAGACCGAGCCAATGCTTCAGTTAAGTGGGAATTGTACCGATACTATGTGACATCAGGTTCCCCTTTCAAGATCATTTTACAGCTTAGTGGGAATTTCATCGATGCTCTATGACACCGGGTTCCCTTAGTTAACTAGTTTCTGATGGTTATGTGAGAATAGATACTAGCAGAGTGTTGCATTCACATAATGCATAGCAGTGTTAGTGTTACATTGAGATAATGCTTAGTAGTTTTAGTTTCACATTCAGATAATGCATAGTAGTGTTAGGTTTAGGGTGTTGTAGTTTATGAGTTTAACAACATCGCTTCAGAAGCCAGAGTTGGCAGAGGGCCAAATATGCCTGAACCGTTAAAGGAGCGATTTTGCAATTGCACGTCTAGATGGAGACGTGTTCTAAGTCGAGGTGTCTCATGCATAAGGGGACATTAAAATAGTACGTGAATCAATTCAAACAACTAATGCTCGTAGTATTAAGTTTAGATGAAGAATATGGGTTATTTACCTTTATGTATGGATTGAAGCTTTGGGCAAAGAAATTGTTGGAACGAAGAAAAGTTAAGGAGCCTACCAAAGCCTTGAGAATCGCCAAGTCCAGTAAATAACTTGGCTTCAAAGAGATCAAAACTTCTAAGCCAAAGTTGAAAGTTAATTGTGATGGCAAGAAAATTAGTGATTTGAAGGATGAGAAGTGTATTTCACCGAGTAGCGATGAGAATATACCCATTTGTAAGGTGGTAAATGAGCAGCGAACTCCGAATAAGAAGTGGCAACACAAGAAAGGGTATGGGACTTCAGATAGGGAGAATTTATGTGAGCTCTAAACTTTGAATTAGCAGAGAGGAGGTGATGAAAGGCATCAAGATTTGTATTAAAAGGGTAAACTTCGAGGTAGAAGTGTCGATGCATAGGGTGTCAGATTCCATTGATAAAGGAATATGTTTTCTTCACCTTTATGTATGGATTGAAGTTATGGGCAAAGAAATTATTGGAGCGAAGAAAAGTCAAGGAGCTTACAAAAACCTTAAAAATCATCAAGTCCATTAAAGAACTTGACTTTAAGGATATCAAAACTTCTAAGCCAAAGTTGAAAGTTAATTGTTATGGCGAGAGAATTAGTGATGAAAGGCATTTGAAGGATGAGAAGTGTATTTCACCGAGTAGCGATGAGAATCTACCCATTTGTAAGGTGGGAAATGAGCAACGAACTTTGAGTAAGAAGTAGCAACACAAGAAAGGGTATTGGACTTCAGATTAGAAGAATTGATGCGATCTCCAAACTTTGAATTAGCAGGGAGGAGGTGATGAAGGGCATCGAGCTTTGTATTGAAAGGGTTAATGCATAGTGGTACAACAAACTTCGAGGTAGAAGTGTTGATGCATAGGGTGTCAGACTGCATTGATAAAGGAGGGTTGACATATTTTAAAGTAAATACAAATGAAGAAAAACTGAGAAATGTACATAGTAAACATATTATTAGTGTTTTTAATTCTAATTTGCATTCTTTGATGAGTGAAGGTAGAGGTAAACCTAACCGTCAATTTGGATAGGCCAAAGGTTAAAGTCTTTCTAATTGTGCGATGAGTGTGTCACGAGTTTCAATGGGGAGAATATTACATCCCACATATTTGGGTCCGTGACTTGTGCGTAGAAGCCCATAAAATAGGTTCTTTGGACATATTTGGGCGTTATAGGGTAAGCTTTTGGCTTAATTCTTGGAGAATGCTAATGATTTCGTAAGGATCCAACTTGTGGGTGTCTAAAAGAAGAGACAAGGGAGTTACTAGGTTAGGCAAGGGTAATTATTGAGGCTCGTAAAGTTCAGGCTGAGACATGTGTGTGGATATCCGTAAAAGATTTATACTGAGTATTAGGCTTGCTTAGACCCACTAGAACTAGCTCGTTCCTTGGAAGATTCCATAAGGATAAATATCAAGGAGATAAATACTTCTATTAAAGAGATAATATTTTATTTGAAATTGAAAGATTTTAATAGGATTTCATTTCAGCCTCAGTCATTGATGTAATTCAATCTAGACTATTAGATCTAAAGGTGCTCAACTATAAATAAGAGTCTCGCCTCCTCATTTGTAATCATTCTATTCTTTCAGAATAATACAACTCAGACATTTACTCTAAATTTTCTCTCTTGTAACTTCTTAGTTTTGTTATTTTTTGCTTAGCTTTGTTCCTTTTTTCCTTAGGTTTTTAGTTTTGGTTCTCTTTTGTTCTTAAGACTTTGTGTTTTGTTGCCTATCTTTGTGACTTTAAAAACCCCAACAATGTTTATATTTATATAAATTTGTTCAAGCCTTGGTGGCGTTTACAGCCTCAAGTGTGTTTGCTTTCGCATCTTTGTTAACCCTGGTGGGTTTTATCATCTCTTCATGAGCTAAATTTCTTACAATTATGTGTATAATGTTGACTTAGGTACCAATTCAATTCATAAATTGTCTAAGGCCACATGTTTTCCTAGTCAAAACTCTAGGAATGTGACATTAAGGGTTGGGTTAGAGATTAGGTTGTTCATGAGGACTCCTCTTGTATTATTCTTCTCTTGACATGAATGAATTATCTCCTCTTCTGCCCATAATTTTTCTTGAAATGGGTTTTCACATAAAATCTTAGTGTTTATTTTATTGGAAGATCGTTTTGCATGTTGGTATCTCCAACCAACTTAATGTCACTTTCCTGTTGAAAAATATAAAAATATTCATAAAGTATTAGAATTTGCCAGTTCAAAGTTGTGTTCATAAAGTATGTATATGTTATTAATTATTAAGAAGAATTTTGAATATATATTGTTTATAATTATCCTAAACTATTAAAAATTTTGAGTAAACTACATGGGTGACCACTTAATTATTGCTCCTTTCTTTTTGATTTTA
The DNA here is from genome assembly GCF_006381635.1 of Hibiscus syriacus. Classification (NCBI taxonomy): domain Eukaryota; kingdom Viridiplantae; phylum Streptophyta; class Magnoliopsida; order Malvales; family Malvaceae; genus Hibiscus; species Hibiscus syriacus. Next base: position 354,402 of record NW_024063116.1, on the reverse strand, counting down.
TCAATCATATCACCTAACTATTTAAATGATTAAATTAAGCCACCTGTCTTTTGGCATAATTACTCATTTGGTCTTTTTTACTTAAACAATGTGTCAATTTGATCCTAATTTTGATTAACTTATTATATTTAAACTTGTAATTAGAATGTGATACATGTCACCCTCTAATTACAAGAAAACAAATGAATAAATTTCAATATTGGTGGGTTTCAAACCAAGGGCGACTAGGATTTTGGTCAAATAAATAACCATTGAGCCAAGGGTATTAAATGATTTATATTTTACAACATATAATATGTGTCTTGTATACTAATGTTTAAAATTTAATTCAAATTCATAACATTTTATATATCTTAACTTAAATTCATACTCTAACTTTAAAAAGTATATTTTGTTTTTCATTTTAACTTATTAAATATATTTTATTTTATTTAACTTAAAAATGGATTTTATTCCTATTTTAATTTGAAAAATATATTTTTCTATTATTTTAACTTCAAATAAAAGATTAAAATATATTCTTTGATATTAAGATAATAACAAAATATACTTTTTAAAGTCAGAGTATGAATACAATATATTTTTAAATTAAAATTAAAATAAAATATATTTAATAAGTTGAATAAAAAATTTAATGTTAGGATATGAATTTAATTTAAGATATATAAAATTATATGAATTTAAATTAAATTTTAAATATTATTATACAAGATATATACGTGAAATACAAATCATCTGACACCCTTCGCTCAGTGGATGCTCAATTGTTTTTGCAACCCAAGTGTCCTAGTTTCAAACTATTTGATACCAACTTATATTCATTTGTTTTCTTATAGTCAAAGGGCGACATATGTGACCTTTTTATTGGATGAAAATAAATTTATTGAATTAAATAAATTTAATCATCCAATTAGAGATTGACATGTGTTACATTTTAATTAGAGATTTGAATGTATTGAATTTAATTAAAATTGTGATCAAACTGATAGTTTATATAAATAACAATGACCAAATATATAATTATATCATAATGTTAAACTGCACGTCATATTTTCCATTAAATTTTAATAATATGTGACTTGATTGAACCATTTGAATAACCAGATGGTCTGATTGATGAAAATGAAACATCGATGATCAAAATGAAATAAGGCAATAATTAAGTGGTCAGCTGTGTAGTTTATCCACAAAATTATAAAAACTATTAGAGCATGGCGGGTTCTGTGATGCAAGTCATGATCCGGGCTAAATCAGCAGCTCAGGTGGTGGTGTTGCCGCACCACTCCGGTCAGGACCGTGCTTCAACAAGATGGTCTATACTTCAGACCATTTCAGTCTGTTTCAAAGTTAAATTAAACAATAAAAAATTATTTAAAAACTTATAATATATGAATAATAAAAATGAGTTGTTAGAACATGTTCAAAAATTAGTTGTTAGAACATATTCAATCGAGCTAAGCTTACGTCTCTCTCCTTTCTCTCCCTCTCTCCCTCTCTCCATCTCCCTCTCCCTCTCTCCCTCTCCTTCTCCTTCTCCCTCTCTCTCACTCCCTCTCCCTCTCCCTCTCCCTCTCTCTCACTCCCTCTCCCTCTTCCTCTCTCTCTCTTGTAATCACTCATTTTCGTTTAGGATTTTATTTAATATATATATATAATATATAGTTTTGAAAATATATATATTATATAGTTTTTTAAAGAATATATTTATATATTATATAGTATAATATTATTTATTATTATATCTTATTGATTTTCTTTTTACTTTTATTTATTTATTTTTGTTTTTCTTTCTTTGGTCCAAAATACAGCGTCCAAGTCCAATTCTCCGAGAGGGCCAGCAGGGAGCCCAACCGGGAGGTAAGCCTGACCCAACAAACCAACCCGAGGACCCATCAAGCCGACCCGACCCGGCCAAAAGCCCAACACGCGTTAAGGTTTCATCTTTTGACATATGCACCGCAGCACCAGATCCGTTGGATCTGAACCAATCCAACAATCCACAATGGCCAAATTATAGGATTGGCCGCACGTTTCTGGAATTCAGATTTGAATTAAACTCATGTTTTAGGATAATATTTTAAGTATTATATTTTATCTTTATTTTAGGTATTTTAGTTTAAATATATTTTAGTATTTTAATTAGGATTTAGGATAATATTTTAAATATTATTTTATTTATCTTTATTTTAGGAATTTTAGTTTAAATAATTTTAAGTGTTTTAATTAGGATTTAAGATATTATTTTGGGAATTATCTTTAGCTTGTTTTTAGGAATTTGAAGGCTATAAATATCTTCTCAAGTAAGACTAAAAGGGGCTCTATCTCACATCTGAGAATAAAATCTTCTTTTTCTCTCTAGCCTTATATATATTTTTTTGCACACTTCTTTATTTTCTTTTAAATGTCGTTTTCAATAATTATGCTAAGTATGACTTTGGTCATGCTTAGCTAATTTTCTTTTAAGCCGAAGGCTAAAGCGAAGGCTCAATCCCAAATGTGAGAATTAAGGATTTGCTTATTGAAGTATATTCGACTTTCTGAGAGCACACTTAACAAAATTGTTTCCTAAGAGGAAACTGAGATCGGAACCAGTTATTGTTGAAACAACATAATCCGTGTCGGCAGCGAAGAATTGTCCTTGTAAGCCCACGTGAATTTTGAAGTAAAAATCTGTTTCGATGATCCGAGAAATTTGAGACAAAGCTGAAGTCTAAGGCTACTTTCACTATAAGTTTCTTTTTATATCAACCTCTTTAGATTATTTATTTAATTATTATTATTTATTTAATTCTTATATTTTATTTTAAAAACAACTTTTAAAAACTCATTTTTTATCTTTACAACTATTATTTATTATTTTATTATATTTCCCTTTTATTTTCTTTAAAATTTAACACTTTTTTATTTTATTTTGTTTTATTTTTATTTTCTCTTTTAACATTTTTTATATTTTATTATTTTTCTTTTCTGAAATTTAATATTTTCTTTATTTATTTTATTTTTTTAAACATTTTTATATAACATTTTTCCTTCTCTGATTTTTTAAATTTAATTTTTATTTGATATTTCTTTTATTTTATAATCTAATGTTTTCAACTTTTTAGAGGTAATTTCAATCGATCAAAGGTAAGTAATTTGAATTGAGTCTTTAAATTTTAATTTTAATTTTCGTTATTAAGACAAATGACAAATTAAAATGGTACCAAAAGAGCAGTTCAATGGTGCAAATCCTTCCTTGACTGTAACCGACTCCCGAATCTGACATATTTCTGGTAAAACACAGATCAGGTAAGATGGTGTCTGATCAACCTAAATATTTTTAAATGATCGGTGGCGACTCTAACCCATTTATTCGAGTTGAAGCCCAATTCCGGGCCTTACCTGAAAGACAGCTCAGACAGCTTGGCGACTCCATTGGGGACATGTAAGTGAGTCAGACCAGAATTAATTTCTGGTTGTCTTTTTAAGCGAAAATAACAAGTTTAAAAATTTATTTATTTATTTGATTCTTATTATTTATCTTTGATTATTTTTTTCAAATAAATAGTTGTACTAATGTTTTTTTTTCAATTATTTCATATTTTTAATTTTTTTTCTCAAGCTCTATACCCGAGCTCCAAACCTTTTTTAAGTGGAGCTGAAAGCGACACCTTCGTGGGAATTTATTCTCCGTATAGGCCTAGCAAGTAACCTTCAGTATTCATATACCTTATGTCTTCGTGTGAATTTATTCTCTGTATAGACATAAGGGAATATATCCTCTCGAGTTTAACTTGGTTCATATAAGCTTGTAATGGGTTTATGACTAAGGGTCTGGCAAGCCCAAGGGGCACCAGTGAAGAGAACTCGGGTACTCTTCTTTAGAACCTAAACCGGGAGACTATAGGGACTTAGAGCCTACCCCGAAACTCCATTTCAAAACTTAGGATGTTTTTACTTTTATCATGCAGTTTATCATTTTTTTTACTTGTATTATTATTATTTCTATCTTACTAACTGATTTTTCTTTCAAGTTTGTTTTTTTTATCATTTTCATTATAAATTTGTTTTTTTATCATTTGCATTATAAAAATAGGTAATTGATCCACAAAAAAGTGTTTGTTACACACAAATAATCTGCAATAATGGACAAATGGGTTGTAATGCAAGAGGTGAAAAATGTCGAGGTAAGACTATGGTCTGAAAAGACTCAAAAAGAAAAGGGAGACAGTCTGCAAGGAAGCTATGTGTCATATCTAGTTAGCTATTCTTCTGTTAGCCTAAAGCAGAACGATGTTCAAGAACTAAGGAGCATTTGGGACAGCTAGAAAAGTGACCAAAAGTAGAAGTTCTGCCAGCGGTATGATGATATCGCACTTTTACTCTTTGTCAAAATAGATGAACCCTTAATCAAAGCCCTAGTACAATTCTAGAATCTGGGGTACAACTGCTTCACATTTAACCAAGAAGACATGGTATGCACAATCGAAGAATATGCCGCCTTTCTGCATTGCGAAGGAATCAGAATTTATCAAGTTTACATCAAGCACGTCAAGAGTCAGCCTTTCAAGAACGGATTGGCAAAACTAGCAAGGGTATATGAGAAAAAGGTTACTGACCTAGAGAGGTCCCTTCAAAGACAACAAGAGCAGGATGGCAGAACCATAGCTGGGTTGGAGGCTATCGTGGACAGGTTCAAGAAACAAGCAAGTGAGCGTCAAATAGTTTCATTTGATGGGGGGTTTTAGTGGCGTTTTCGTTGGGAACAGGCCTAGCAAAGGGTGAAAGCTAGAGATGCAGTTATCCGAGATTTCTTGGAACAAGTACAAAAAGTAGCTCGTCACTTGCACGGTTTAGCAAAGGAAGCCAGAGTGGTCCGACAAGGTATTCAACCAGTGACGGATGAAGGAAGAAGACTTGTCAATCTGTTAGAAGTTGTTCGGGGTTTAGATAATTTAGTTAGAATGTATCTTTAAGATATTTTTGTCTCTTAAAAAATTAAAAAAACTTTTGTCCCAATAAAGATTATTTATAATAACAGACATGTTTCTGGATTAATATCTCTAATTCTCATGCATCAAGCATTATTTTCATACATTGCATTTCATTTTTTTCTTTCATTTTTCATGTTTTTACATTCACATTAACTAACATAAAATGTCTCATCAGAAGACAGAACAAACACCAGATATACCTCCACAAGCCTTGGACACTTATAATCGTTACAACACTCACACAAATAAAAGATAAATCAAAGCCAAAATTGCTCAACTCGAAGAGAACATGTAGAAATTGCAAAGAGAGTTAGAAGAAAAGATAAGCCAGAATAACCAAAGTACTCTGGAAACGATCATTAAAAGCCAAGAGTCTTTGGTTGATCAAATTGTTGCCAAGTTATCTGGCTTGAGTCAGGCAGGCACGCCGAGGCAGGGTCTTCTGAAGGGGTAGCTATGCCACCTACCCTACATGTAGTTATTTCACCTGGAATCTTACCAGGATTACAAGAGGACTCATCCGCTGCAAAAGCGAAAGCCTTGTATGTTGTAAAGGTACAAACTTTTGTATCCAAACCTAAGAATAATTCGGATAATTACCATATACCATATTTTGATGAAGAATACAAGGCAAAGAAAATGGAAGAAAATATCAAACTGCTGGAAGATCAAATGAAGGTGGTTAAGGGGACAATGATTATTATGGAGTAGATGCTCTAGAGTTGAGTTTAATCCCAGATTTGGTACTCCCACCAAAATTCAAAGTCCCCGAGTTTGAGAAATTTGATGGGAACAGTTGCCCGTCAACTCACATTACCATGTTATGTCTAAAGATGACAGGATATATAGGAAATGATCAGCTCCTTATTCATTGCTTCCAGGAGAGTCTGTCCGGTTCAGCCATCCGGTGGTACAATTAGCTGAATTGATCTTATATCAAGACCTAGAAAGATCTAGCCAAGTTATTCTTGGAACAATACAAGCATATAAATGAGATCAGATCGAGTCACGCTACAAAGCAAGGAGAAGAAGTATAACGAAAGTTTCAGACAATATGCATAGAGATGGAGGGATTTAGTTGTGCAAGTTTATTCACCCTGAGATGAGAAGGAAACCAGAAAGCTATTTAGGTAAACACTAAAGGCTCCTTACTTCGGGCATCTGGTTGCAATCACATCTGGAAAATTTTCTTACTTAGTCATGGTCGGGGAGATGGTAGAAATGGCCATAAAGTAAGGCAAGATCAAGGGGGAGGAGGCCATTAAGAAACCTCCAATGAAGAAGAGTGATGGAGAAATTAACAACATCAACACCTACAATACAAATAAAGGTGTTATAATCTCCAACCCAAAATCAACTGCAGTTGTAATATCAGGTACTTTTAGACAAGATTCAAGGGAACCCAGGAGAGAAAGAGAGAGGGAACATTTCGATTCTATTCTCATGTCATACAAAGAACTGTATCAACAACGTTTTGACACTTATATAGTATCACCATACCCAGTGGAACCCATGAAGCCCCCATACCTCAGGTGGTACGATAAGAACGCTCACTGCGAATATCATGGAGGTGTCACAGGGAGCACTATTGAGAACTGCTTCGTATTCAATAAAATCGTGCAGAAAATGCGTAACAAGAATTGGATCCACTTCAATAACTAAGGAGCACCGAATGTTGCACAGAACCCTTTGCCTAATCACCAAGAAAGCGAGGTTAATGCAATTACTTAGGAAATGAACAAGAGAGTCAAAACAAATGATGCTAAAATAACGTCTCCCCTAGTCTGGGTATGAAAACAGATTGTGAAAACAATATTTCTTGTACCTCATTCTTATACATCAAAACGTGAAGATGGTAACAACTGTTGTTACCGCAATGAAGAAGGGCATGATGTGCAAGATTGCTCAAAGTTTAAAGCTTTGATCCAGCTAATTATGGACATAAAAGAGCTGAAATTTTACGATGAAAGCAGTGACACTACCAAAGCGGATGTTTATGAAACTAGAGATGGATCTAAAAAGTGAATGTCGCAATCAAAGAACATGGTATCTTAGGATGAGACAAGAAGATGTCGTCATTGTTACCAGATAATTGTGTTCCCTATGAAACAATGTCTTGTTTGAATTTATCTTTTATATGCTTGAATATTTCTTTTAAAATAACATTTCTTTGAGTAATAAAGAATTGTTTGAAATTCAGTGAATATCAAATATAATGAAATGCATATTTTGGGAAATGGGGTTATAACCTTTTGACATATGCCGAGATCAAATTCCTTAAAAACAAGACACATATCTTTTACCCGAAAAAGAAAAAATGTTTTCTCACATATACAAGTATGGAATTAGAAAAGATGGGGCATCTCCGATGCATGACATTACAAGACCGGTTTAGTTTACATGTCTATTAAAGACGTTCTGTGACAATATACAATTTTCTCAAATGGAATAGTGGAATAAACAAATTTAGCTTAGATCAGTTGCTTAGAAATTGAGCTTTAAAGATGAAATTTTCTTATTTTCACTGACATTCAGACTATAACAGATTCTTCCTGACAAACTTAAAAAATATTGAAATCGAAGAATTAATGTGATATTAATAAACGTTAATTTAAACAATGTTGGGGACACCCCGCTGAAAGTAGTAGGATGTTAATCTTCGGAGGTAATGTCTGAAGTAGCTATGGTGGTAATGTATGTGCTTTATGAAAAGAGTTTCATTTGAGTTTGTCAAGTCAAAGACTTTCTGACACTTGAATCCTTTAACTAAGGGTATTCCACTAAAGTAGTAGGTAATGTTAATTTCCTTAACTTTATGAATACGAGTACATTCAGATCATGACACCAGTTTCTATGTGTCGAGATGAATCTCCCAGCAAAATCTAAAGCGAGGACATCAAGTTTAATAAAGTATAATTTGAAGGCGATAAGGTATGAAATAAACATGGATTTGAAATTATCGATGAAAGATGGACTAACAGAGTCACGAAACATCTGTTATAGTTGACTACACAAAAGCACTCAGAGGTTTTATTTTTAGGTCAATATTTTGGCCCTATCTCTGCTTAAGGAATCTACGGAACTTAAACAAATGGAAGATTCTTGAGAACTGAAATAGAAATGCTCTTTAAAGGGCTTTACAGTGAAATGCATTAGTTACGCTATTTTGTCTACATCCTATTTGAAAACCATGAAATTTAAAACCAAATCGCATTGCCTTCTCATATCACCCATGGATCTTAACAATTTTCAAAGGGCTATAACTTTTGAAAACAACTTGTGTGATTCGTTTATTTGATATTCAATGAACTGATACTTTACTCCAATTGCTCTGACATCATTTTTATACCATCCAAACCTTTTAAAAGAGGAGATATATCTCAGACAAGACATAGTTTCTCAAAAATCGGTTGAAGGACCTGAAACGATGTGAGGCATCTCCAGGTTTCCAATATCTTCTCTTTCTACCACATGTGCCTTATGTAGTGGTTCCTATCAAAACAAAGTTTGACGTTACAAAGAAGAAGTGCATATGAGCAATGCAATATCTCTTTACTATGAAGATGGACGTCCAATAAGGTGCAAGATACCTACAACAATGCGTTGGTCGGAAAGAGTTTAGCCTATGATGATGATAAATTCATTCACTATTGGGTCCCTCCTGAAGCGTGAGTTTACTGTTATACTTGAGAAACAACAGGAATGCAAGCTTTGATGATAATAACAATCCAAATGAGCGTGAAAGGTAGAAAACGAGACACTTATCAACATTTAGAGTAAAGACATGATTTATTGCCAAGATTACCATACAAGAAATTCAAAGTACTCTGCAAGTACAATAAGCAAAGAACTCACAAGAAGCACTGAGGTTGCTTGATCTAATTTTAAGGCAACATACCTTCTTGTTTCGCCAATCTTTTCCCATGACAATCAGAATAATTTACAGACACTGAAAGAGGTAACCTTGGCTGAAGCAAACTTTCAAGCTACGTAAGGAAGTCTTTCATTGTGACAACTACGAAGATGATTCAACCAGTTACAGTAGTTGATCATCAACTAAAATATAATAGAGTTTTATTCCCTTGAGTAAACAAAGAGAAAGCTTAAGAATCTCTGATCCATACAATCAGGAGTGCAAGATCATTGGATTAAGCCAAAAAATGAGCAAATGTCAGGTAGTTTCCATAAAGTCGTCAGTGCTGGGGCATGATCAATTCCAAAGACAAAACCGGTAGACAAAGAATGAGACTCTATCCAGAAGATAAAACAAGAACTAATTCATGTTTCATACATCGTATACATACTTAGGAGCATCATATTTATCATTTTTCACATATATAATTTTTTGCAGCCTTAGAGTTAAGTTTCAACTTCAAGATGAAATATACTCAATTCAAAAGTGTCCTAAATTCGATGGCGAGGAGCTACACCTCAACCAATTGATCTATGGCAAGTTCAAGAGTCAATTCAGAACGGATCCAGTTTAGCTTAACTCAACGGCGAGTGGCTAGTTTCCAGTTAAAGTTTTCAAGCCATATTTCAACGTTACCTGAAGAACATATCATTTGGCTTTCCCACAAGAGGGTTTCATCTAAAGAATTATGATCGGATTAGACCTGCGAAGGGGGGTCATCCTTTATTTAGAGGAAATTTACATCATAACTTAAGTCGAGAAAAATTGTCTGTCAACAAGCAACTTTCCAGTTCAGATTTTGAGCTAGATTTCAACTTCACAACGAATGATATTGAACTCGAAACAATACAATTTATACAAGATTGTATTTCAACTTCACAATGAAGGACGTCCAATTCAAAGCTCAACTTCACATCGAAGGAGGCATCCACGATTTCAACTTCACGAAGAATGATATCATGCCTAAATAGATTGATTTAGTTTCACAGCAAATGAGTCATATGCAATAATAGGGGGTTACCCCCAGCCTATTACAACATAGCTAAAGGTGAGAAGGGCTATATGTCAATAAAAAACTTTCGAGTTCAATTCCATTCAGCTCGATTACATATCAATCACATGGTAGCAACGAGGAACTACTTTCCTATTAAAACTTAAGCCGAGGTCTTCAAGTTAAGAAAAAGACATGGGTTGGCTGCGATGTAACAAAAATGAACTATCTCCCAACCGAATTTACAGCATAACTCAAGGCGGGAAGGGCTATCTGTCAATGAAAACTTTTCGAGTTCGATTCCATTCAGCTCGAGGCACATTTACCGCAAGGTAGCAACCAGTCACTACTTTTCGGTCAAATTTTCATACCAAGGTCTTTAAACCAAGAAGAAGACCAAGGTTGACTAAGAATGACGACAAGGAGCCACTTTCCAATTCAAATTTTGATCTATAATTTCAACTTCAAAACGAAGGATATCATGTTCAAAAACATCACAATAGTCACCTGTTGTATGGCTCAACAACAGGGATCCGTCCTTTTTCTTCAAGTCTCAACTTCACAATAGTTGGTGGTTGATAAATATTCAACGACAACATGGAGTTGGATTTCAAGCTCAGAAGTCGACAACTCCCACAAAAACATGCTTGTTTCCGAGCCCATGTATCAAACAAAAATTTGTCTTTTTGTCTTTTCCCTATTTTCGTTACACGATAATGGGCAAAGAGGGGCAGCTATAGTCACTCATTTTCGTCTGGGGTTTTATTTAGTATATATATAGTATATAATATATAGTCTTGAAAAGAGAAAATAACCTCAGTGACTAAAAATGCCTTATAATATACGATTTTAACCAACTTTTTTTGGATTTGCCAAAATGACCAACTAAATCGCAATGCGATAGATAATTTGCAACGCGATCTCCGGTATCGCAAATCACTTTCCAGATTCGCAACGCGATTCTGACTATCACATTGCGATTTCCCAAATTCGCGTTGCGATTTTCCTAATTCGCAACGCGAATACGTAAATCGTAACGCGATTACATAAATCGCAACGCGAATACGTAAATCGCAACGCGATTACGTAAATCGCAACGCGAATACGTAAATTGCAATGCGAATCTGTAAATCGCAATGAGATTCTGACTATCGCAATACTGAATTTCAAATTCGCAACTCGATTTCTGAATTCGCAACAGGTTTTAATTTCGCAACACAAATGTTTTGGGTATATAACTACGCAGCAGCAGCAACTCATAACCTAAATCCCTAAATCGCAACTCATTCCATCTCCATCTATCACTCTCTCCGGCGACATCCGTTCCTATATCCAACGACATCCTTCCCCATCCGGCAATAGGTTTTAGTTTCGCAACTCATTTGTTTAGTAAATTAATTTACAATAATGAAATCATCTAATGTTGATCATGTTTGGATAGATTTGTGTTTTGGAGGGTCATGGGAGAATGTTCATGGTGTTTTACAATATATGCCTTTACCCATAAATCTTCAACTAAAACTGTCATTAAAAAAGTTAACTTATGAAACTCTAATGTTACGTGTTGCAAATAAATTGAATTTAGAGCCCCTAAGTGGATTTAGGCTATCTTATCAGAGAAATGGTAAAGTTTATTTGTTAACCGACAATGAAGATGTTGAATGATTCATTGCTTACATTAGTGTTTCAAGTGATGATGTTACATTGTATGTTGTTAAACCTAGAAGTAGTGAAGTTGGGTCAGTAGCGGGTAGTAATCAACTAAGTTTTTCAACCCCAGTTTATGGTGCTCAAAATTTAATGGTTCCACCACAATTTCATCACCAAGCAAATATTGTTTCACCACATTTCCAATATCAAACACAATCTCAAAACCCACAACCTTTCCCTAATCCAAATCCCAATCAACTTTCAGCACCAAATTCTGGTTTTTATATTGACCAGTTAGACGATGATGAGCCAACAGAAAAAATTGTGAGTACTAGTCAGTATTCGAAATCTGATCTTGGTCAATACCCGGACTTTGATCTTGGTCAATACTCGGATTTTGATGATTTTTCAGAAGAAGAAACAGACCCTGCGTGTAATGATTTTGATATTGGTCAATACCCGAATTTTGATGATGAAACAGCCGTTGCCGAGGAAGATGTTGTTGATGATAATGAGGAGGAAGTTACGACTGTAAATGAACATGTTGAACATCCATTTTGTAATTCATATAACACTGAAGAAGAAAAAGAAGAAGAAGAAATCCCCAAAGAAAAGTCCCCGAAGAAAATGCCACAGGAGTATAACTGGAATATGCCAGAATTACTTCAGATACCGGAAGAAGAGTTGGTAAAGATAGCAGTTGATTGTTACACAAAAATTATTCGTATAAAGAAAGATGATTGTTTTGATACAAAGGAAGACTTGAAGATAACTTTGTATACGAAATGTGTGGAAGATGGCTATCAACTAAAAGTTAACAAATCAAGCAAAGATCGTTTCGAAACAAGGTGTATGATTGACAAAAACTGTATGAGGCGTATGATTGCAAAGAGGATAAAAGATTGCGAAATGTTTCAAGTTAGGACTTTTATTGATAAACATACATGTTCAAGAACCCAAGTTTTTCCTCACCATAGACAGGCAAACAAAAAGGTGTTGGGTGGTTTTCTGGCTGAGTTAATGTTTTTGAATGGTAGGGTATATCGGGGACATGAAATTATGACTGACATGAATGCTCGGTTCAAGATTAGTATTTCATATTCTCAAGCTTGGAGAGCCAAATGTTATGCCTTGGAATTGTTGAGGGGGTCGCCAGAAGCATCGTTTGCCCAACTGCTGGCTTATTGTCACAATTTAAAGCTGAAAAATCCTGGGTTGGTAACTCATATCAAAACAGATAGAGATGGACGCTTTGAGTTGTTGTTTATTGCCATTGGTGTTGTGGTTAGTAAATCAATATAATTTTGTTGACTCATTTTTGTTAGTTACATGCATTTCACATTTAAATGATTATATTTCTTGTGTATATGATTTTGTAGATTCGTTCGTTTATTAATTGCATGCGCCCAGTTAATATAGTTGACGGAGCACATTTAAAAGGTCGATACCTTAGAGTAAACTTATTAGCAGTAGCCATGGATGCTAATAATGGGATACTGCCAATAGCTTACGAGGTTGGAAAATCTGAAACCTCTGATTCATGGACATGGTTTATGGGGCATCTTAGGGATTGCATAGGTCCTATTAGCAATCAGACAATCATATCCGATAGGGCAAACTCAATTGACAACACTGTTAGAAGGTGTTTCCCAGATGCTTTTCATGGACTTTGTGGTGTTCATTTGTATAGAAATCTAAAATCAAGGTCTGCTGGTATAAAAAATCACAAATGGACATACTGGAAGGCTGTAAAAGCTTATCGGGAAGTGGATTTTAATAAGCATATAAACTGTTTAAGAGGTGTTTTGCCTCAGTGTGCTCAAACACTAGAAGATGTCAGGATTGAAAGATGGTTAAGAGTACATCAACTTGGAGCAAGATATGGTTTCATGACGTCTAATAGTGCCGAATCAATCAACGCTCTAAGTCGTCATTCCCAGAAATTACCCATTACTATGTTAATGGAGTTTTTTCGAGCCTCTATTCAACAGTGGTACTACAAGAAAAGAAATCATATAGATATTATTTCTTTAAATTCGTAACTTATCATATATTTTACTAAGTATTATTTATTTAAATTTACAGGAATATTGGAACATCGTGTTACACCATGGATAGAAAAAAAGATAACGAAACGTGTTGTGAAGTCAACGTCATGGAGAGTTGAACCATGTTCAAACACTTTGTTTGAAGTACTGGATAATAACTTAAATGGGCTTGTCAATCTAAATGCAAAGACGTGTAGTTGTATGAAATGGAAAACATTTGGTTATCCGTGTGGCCATGTTATAAAAGTTTCTCTTCATCTAAACCAAGATGATTCAAGTGCATACGCTATGGATTGCTACACTACAGAAGTATATCGACAGACTTATGGCGAGATTGTCTACCCTATTCCACATCCTTCTGTGTGGGACATACCAGATGACTTACAAACAGTTTTGCCACCAGCCATGGATAGAAGGCTACCTGGCCGACCAAAAAGTCACGATCGTATACCGTCTAAGGGTGAAGAGAAGAAGAGATCGACATGTAGTCGGTGCAAGGAAAGTGGTCATACAAGGTTGACATGTGGATCACCAGTGCCATCACAATCATCTTTTCCTCTACCAAAATATGGATCCTCATCAAAATCCCAATCACAACCGGCTTCACCTTTTGGGACTGTTAACTTAGGTGATTTTTAAATGCAAACGTTGTATTATGTGTATATTATGTGTGAACTTTTAACATTTTCAGTTAGGCATGTATTATTAACTTGAGTTTGAACATTGCTATGATAAGTTCAGTTGTTATCACTTATTAGACATTCATTTGACTATCACAACACGGAAATCGCAACGCGAATATGACTATCGCAACACAGAAATGACTATCGCAATGCGGAATTGACTATCGCAACGCAGAAATGACTATCGCAACGAGAGAATCGCAATGCGAAATGAAATTTGCAATGCGAAATGAAATTCGCAATGCGAAATGAGAATCGCAATGCGAAATGAAAATCGCAACGAGTGAATCGCAATGCGAAAATGAAAATCGCAACGCGAAATTAGTTTCGCGTTGCGATTTTTATTTTCGCATTGCGATTCACTCGTTACGATTTTCATTTCGCATTGCGATTCTCTCGTTGCGATAGTCATTTCCGCGTTGCGATAGTCTTTTTTGCATTCAACATAATGCATATTGAAATCAACAAATCAACTATTACATTTCAATCAATTAAACAAGCACAAATATTATGTACACATCAATTAAACAAATCAACATTTACAAATCATCTTTTACAAATCAATTAAACAATCAAAAAGTAATAATGAAATCAACTTTTTCACCCATACATCCATTTCACTCACCTCACTTCAGGATTAACCTGCAGAAACCAAACATTGAATCAACAACACTTTCTACACATCTAAAACTTACAAACAGCAAATTATTGAATTCTAGCTACTTAACCAAACATTTTCAAACCAAAAAGAGTAAATATGTTTAACAACACTTGCATTTGACTTAAAAATTGTTTATGGACACTTTCATAACGCGAATGCAGGTAGGCAGCATCTCGCATATATCGTTCTAGCCATAAAATGCTGAAACCACAAGCTTACTGCACCTCTATCTCTATCGGTGGGAGGTAGAAAATATGTACTTCCTGTCGTCAAACGCTCCAAGCACATGCATACGAGAGGACCACAATCCCCTCTGGCTTCCTTCATTTGTTGTGGCGCGGTCTCGTCTCTGATAACTGTAACATTGAACTTCTTTGGCTTCTTGTTTCTAGACTTAGTCCAATAATCAATTGCATCCAAGAATTTAGCCAAATGAGAGCTCCATCCCTTAATCATATCTCTCAAATCAGACAATGATATGTAATTTATCATGTTGTCATATACTATTGTCTTTAGGGATGGGAGCTTAAGCTCGACGAGAAGCCAATGAGTACGGTCCAAAACAGGGATAAACACCTGCATCGAAATGTAATAATTCAAATTGTGCACTTATTTATGAACACCTTTAAAATATTTAAACAAATATACTAACCTTATCGACCTCCCACCATGCAGGATAAAGTTTAGCTTGTTCATTAGCCAACACATATGATTCCTGTCGTTGATTCTTCAAGTGAACTACGTGAAAAGACGTCGACATAATTGTATATCCCATTTTTTTAATATTTTTCTTCAATTTCCTTACAATTAGAAGACGTGTCACCCATGCATCAATATGCTGTTTTACAAAAAAAAAGACATATATTAGTGAATTACATAAATTTAAAAAAATTAATCAAACTGAAATATAAGAAATATAAGACTTACCCCCCCATCGAAATAGCTGTTGTCTTCAACCCCTAATAATACACCCCACCAAGACCGTTCAATCAAAAAATGCATATCATCGTTGAGTTTGTATATGTCAGCGTAACACCCTTGGCTCCGCTCATGTAGATAAAAATCAACTGTGGTCTTAGCCCAAAGGGTATTATCCAGAATTATTTCCGGTAGTTGTTTCCTCTCCACTTCATCTGCTAGAATGGTACTGGCCGGTAACTTATACGAAAGCCAACAGTCATCCATCATGTCCGGCACGTGAGGGGGCTTCTCAATAATTCGATATATTACGCCGTGTGAATCGGGCTCTAGAATGTTGGGAGGGACCTCTTCAATGATGACAGTGGCCTCTTGAACGGTGGGAGGGGACTCTTGAGGGATGATAGGTGCCTCTTGAACGATAGGGGAGGCCTCTTGAACGATGATAGGTGAGTCGGGCTTTTTCTTACGGATTCTTCGCACTATTGGGGTGAACGGAGACGTAATGGCACGTGCACGCCGTCTTGCAAGAAAAACCCGACATAGAGCATCCACCTTAGCGGGCCGCTAAAAATAAATTAATACATAAATCAGTAAATAAACAGACATGATATTAAACAGTGAGAACAAAGACAAATATATTTCAAACTTGCACGGTATTCACCCAAGTCATTATTATATCATTGTTCACAAAATGCATCAGATAACATTCCAGAAGTAAGCACTTATATAAACATTTAAAAGGACAACATATAGGTTTAGTGCAGGTTCAATGACAACATAAAGAGTAGTAGTTTATTCTTGAAACTTAAATTTTCAACACTGTGAAGTTAGTATTTGTCTTTTGGTTGAAGTAATGCAATTCATTCAAGTTTCAATTTGCAGAAGAAGAATAGAATCTGAAACTTAAAATCGCAACGCGAAAATGACTATCGCAATGTGAAAATGACTATCGTAATGCGAAAATGACTATCGCAATGCGAATTTGACTATCGCAACGAGAGAATCGCAATGCGAAATGAAAATCGCAACGCGATTATAGTTTCGCGTTGCGATTTTGTCATTGCAATTTTCATTTCGCGTTGCGATTCTCTCGTTGCGATTTTCATTTCTCGTTGCGATTCTCTCGTTGCGATTCATTTCGCGTTGCGATAGTCATTTTTCACGTTGCGATTTTAAGTTTCGTGTTGCGAAAGTTTCTTCTTCTGCAAATTGAAACATTGAATGGATTGCATTACTTCAACCAAAAGACAAAACAAAGACAAATACTAACTTCAGAGTATTAAAGAATACACAGTTTAGCAGAATTGGCAGCAACCGAACAAATTTACTTTCAACCAAAAGACAAAACAAAGACAAATACTAACTTCACAGTGTTAAAGAATACACAGTTTAGCAGAATTGGCAGCAACCGAACAAATTTACTTTCAACCAAAAGACAAAACAAAGACAAATACTAACTTCACAGTGTTAAAGAATACACAGTTTAGCAGAATTGGCAGCAACCGAATAAATTTACTTCAACCAAAAGACAAAACAAAAGACAAATACTAACTTCACAGTGTTAAAGAATAAACAGTTTAGCAGTATTGGCAGCAACCGAATAAATTTACTAAGCAATCTAAGTGAAATGGTTAATCTAAGTGAAATTACGAGTAAATTTATCATCAAGTTAAATATGGAAAATCTTAAACTTACCTCGTAGCGTAGAGTATGAACCTCATTCTACAACGATACTACCATCTCACGTAGAGCGGCAACCTCACCACGTAAAGTAGACACCTCCACACGCCATGTACCATCGTTATCGCGTAGAGTATCGATCTCCTCACGCAAGGTATTGACCTCATCACGTAACTCCCTTGACTCATCCCGTGGAGGTGGAGGTGGAGAACAGGGAGATAGAAGTCGTGGCATCTTTGCCGGTCGCCTATCATGAGGTGATGGTGGAGAAGAGGCTCGATGATGTGACGGGATAGGTGATGGCTCTCGTTGTAGAGGTGTATAGTCGGGTCGATCAGGTGATGGCTCTGGGTGAGGTGATGGCTCTCGAAGTGGAGGAAGTGGAGGCTGCTCATCATTCGTGCCATCAAAAAAACGCTGACTAGCTTGCCACCAATCAGTGGCAAGCTCAGCCTCCGTGGGTGTCAGTCTCTGTAATGGAGTGTTGGCCTCCTAAAAATATAAAAACTCAAACAAAGTTAAACGTCTACTATTAATAACTTGTTTATATATGATAGTATTTGTGTTAACTTACATTATTTATTTTCGCATATGGTATTAAGTCTTCCCAATGCAACAGACGTTTCCTCTTCCAGGAAATAGCCCTAGGAATATCATTTGAAGTTTTTAATGCATATGTCCACATGCTGGGGAAAGCCTCGAATATCCAAATCTACAAACAATATAATAACAAAAATTAGTAATTGTTAAATAATTAATTATAATTTTGAAAACATTATATAGAAATTCTAACCTTAAAGGCCTAAACAAAGCCTGACAAAGTGTATTTCGACCCATCGCCACGCAAACTTTTGCGGTCATCAAAGGCAGACGACAACTTAGTCCATGTAGCTTTCCATATATACGAACCCCACGGAAACAGATTTCATGCATTTAGGTCCTCTACCAATAATATTAGCTCCTGATGAATAGGTTATCTGGCCTCTCTGCCTAAAAAGCCGGCATACAAAAGTACTAGAAGGCATACTCGGACAACATCGACGTCATTCATCCGAGTAAAACCATCTTTCTTATTAAACAATTTCTTCAGGTCGTCGACGTGTAAGTTCGGCTTCTCTATTGACTCATCAGGAAAAACTCAGGATAACCATGATGGACGGGTGATATGACGAGTGTACCGGCCTACATCATCGTGTCTGAATCGTAGACCAGTGATTAAGCAGAACTCCTTCCGCCCAAAATAAGTATACACCGGTGGAAAATGAAACCATATCTCTTCCTCACCACGTTGTATACTGTCGGGTAGATCGCTAGTCATGGTCTGAAGCCACAAATGGGTCAAATTAGCATCTCCACCCGGATATTGTACTCTCAGCCATGGCCCGAAGCAGGTTTCCTCAAACAATTTCTTTGTGCAGGTGAAAGCTTCGAAGAAATTGTAGTGGCTAGGCTAACTTTATTCCTTAATGTCAATGAAGCCGAAAAAAATTTCTACAAAAACAATAAACATACCAAGTTAGATATACCAAAAACTATACTGTGAAGATATACCAAAAACAATAAACATAAAGAGTAGTAGTTTATTCTTGAAACTAAAATTTGCAACACTGTTTTGCCTTTTGGTTGAAATGAAAATCGCAACGAGAGAATGACTATCGCAATGCGGAAATGACAATCGCAACGAGAGAATCGCAACGCGAAATGAAAATCGCAACGAGAGAATCGCAACGCGAAATGAAAATCTCAATGCAATTTTGGTTTCGCGTTGCGATTTTCATTTCGCGTTGCGATTCTCTCGTTCCGATTTTCATTTCTCTCGTTGTGATAGTCATTTTCGTGTTGCGATTTTCATTTTCATGTTGCGATTTTAAGTTTAGAAACTATTCTTCTTCTACAAATTGAAACTTTAATGGATTGCATTACTTCAACCAAAAGACAAAACAAAGACAAATACTAACTTTACAAGGTTAAAGACTAAACAGTTTAGCAGTATTGGCAGCAATCGAATGAATTTAATAAGAAATCTAAGTGAAATGGTTAATCTATTATTGAAATTACCAGTAAACTTATCATCAATTTCAATATGAAAACCCTAAAATAATGCAAAATTTTCAAAATAAAAATAATTAAAAAAACTAACCCTCTGAGGTTGATTTTCCATTTCTGAATGATTGTGAGGGATTTCTGACCGTGAATGGTTGTGAGGGATTTCGCCGGAGATGGGGACGAAAATCTTCGGAGATGGGCACGGATTTCACCGTAGAGAGTGAGAGATGGAGATGGGACTGAGTTGTGATTTTTTTTAGGTTTTAGGTTATGAGTTGCGATTACAGGATATACTGTAGACGGTTCAGTGTTCCGATAATTAATATTCGTGTTTGGAATTTGAAAATAAAATACGCGTAGCGATTCTAATGGCGCTTTAAAAATCGCGTTGCAATTTACGGATACGCGTTGCGATTTTACGTATTGTCGTTGCGATTTACGGATACGCATTGCGATTTACGTATTCTCGTTGCGATTTACGGATACGCGTTGCAATTTTACATATTGTCGTTGCGATTTACGGATACGCGTTGCGATTTTACAGATACTCGTTGCGATAGTCAGAATCGCGTTGCGATTTATATGTTCGCGTTGCGATTTTCATATTCGCGTTGCAATTCTGGAAAATCGCAATGCAAATTTGTACTATCGCATTGCGATTCTTCATAATCGCGTTGCGATTCTAGGAACTGATTTGCGATTCTGGAGATCGCGTTGCGAATTTTATTTCACGTTGCGATTTTGTTGGTCATTTTGGCAAATCCAAAAAAAGTTGGTTAAAATCGTATATTATAAGGCATTTTTGGTCACTGAGGCGATTTTCTCTTTTTGAAAATATATATAATATATAGTTTTTACAAATATTTTGAAAAATATATATATTATATAGTTTTTTAAAGAATATTTTTATATATTATATAGTATATTATTATATTTTTTTTCATTTTCATTTTCTTTTTATTTGTTTATTTTTGTTTTTCTTTCTTTGGTCCAAAATACAGGGTCCAAGTCCAACAGTCTAAGAGGCCCAACAAGGAGCCCAACCGGGTGGTAAGCCTGACCCAGCAAACCAACCTGAGGACCCATCAAGTCGACCCGACCCAGCCAAAAGCCCAACACGCGTTAGGGTTTCATCTTTTGACATCTGCGCCGCAGCACTAGATTCGTTGGATCTGAACGAATCCAACAGTCAACATGGGCCAAATGATATGATTGGCCGCACGTTTCTGGAATTCGGATTTGAATTAAACTCATGTTTTAGGATAATATTTTAAGTATTATATTTCATCTTTATTTTAGGTATTTTAGTTTAAATATATTTTAGTATTTTAATTAGGATTTAGGATATTGTTTTATTTTATCTTTGTTTTAGGAATTTTAGTTTAAATAGTTTTAAGTGTTTTAATTAGGATTTTAAGATATTATTTTAGGAATTATCTTTAACTTGTTTTTAGGAATTTGAAGGCTATAAATACTCTCGTATGGTAAGCTTAGAAGGCGCTCTATCTCACATATGAGAATAAAATCTCCTTTTTCTCTCTAGCTTTATCTTTATTTTTAGCACACTACTTTATTTTCTTTTAAATTTCATTTTCAACAATTATGCAAGTATGATTTTGGTCATGCTTAGCTAATTTTCTTTTAAGCCAAAGGCTAAAGCGAAGGCTAAATCCCAAACGTGAGAATTAAGGATTTGCTTATTGAAGCATATTCAACTTTCTGAGAGCACACTTAGCTAAGAGGAAACTGAGATCGAAACCAGTTATTGTTTAAACAACATAATCCGAGTCGGCAGCGAAGAATTGTCCTTGTAAGCCGACGTGAATTTTGAAGTTAAGATCTGTTTCAATGATCCGAAGAATTTGAGGTAAAGTTGAAGTCTAAGGCTGCTTTCATTATAAGTTTCTCTTTATCTCAATCTCTTTAGATTATTTATTTAATTATTTTCTTTTATTTAATTCTTATCTTTTATTTTAAAAATAACTTTTAAAACCCCCTTTTTATCTTTACAACTATTATTTATTATTTTATTATATTTCCCTTGTATTTTCTTTAAAATTTTACACTTTTTATTTTATTTTGTTTTATTTTTATTTACCCACTTTTTTATTTTATTTTTTTATTTTTATTTTCTCTTTTAACATTTTTTTTATATTTTATTATTTTTCTTTTATGAAATTTAATATTTTCTTCATTTATTTTATTTTTTTTAAAACATTTTTTATATAACATTGTTTTTAGTTTTTGCATGCGTTTTTAGTGTTTAAAGAAATTATATGATTGTAGATTTTATAATCTTTGTTATATGCGCTTACAGCTCTTTGAATCAGTTTTGGTACTAGTGCATGTTTTGTTTTGCTTCAATTCCCTGATGATCTTTATCTTTTTCCCTCTTCAATATCTGTTGAGGTTTATCAATCTCTACTTCAATTGTGTTTGTGCCTTGTTCATATCTTTTTTAGTTTCATATCTATGGTGTTTTGCTTGTACTTCATTGAGTTTTTGTTGTGTTTTGGTTTTCAGCTTTAAAAAAAAATTAGTTTCGCTTTATCTCCTCTTTTTCAAATCTGTAGATCTTGGTTTGCTTGTTCCTTTTGTTTGATTATCGACACTCACGTGTGTCTTTTTGTTCTGTTTGGTTGATTCTCTGTTTCCTTTGCTTTTAGCTCTGCAATTTCGCAGATCTACTCTCTCCGCCATCTGATCTCTGTTTCTCGGTTTTCTTCCTTCTCTTCTTCTTCCGCCCATCTCTATCTATATCTCCTTACCTACCATTTTCCGGCGAAATTACCTGTCATTTTCTATCTAAAATTAGTCGGATGATTCATTTTAGAGACATTTTTGCTCTAGAGAGGTCTGTTCTTTAATATTTTAAAAGCTTATTATTTCGATGGGGATTTTATTTTATTTATTTTTTTCCTCCTTTGATGTTTTAGCTGAGTTTTCAGATATGTTATTTTTATTTGGTAGAATGATTTATAGTGTTTCCTTTTTTTCCATGCCCTGTATTGGCCTAAAGTTAAGTAATATAGTGTTAATCTGTCTTAAAATCCTATTAAGTAACTAACTAGGCTTCTTAGTTCCCCTCAATTCTCAAGCGTTTTATTGGTGCATCTTCTGTCTTCTTTGGATTCGTTTTTCATAGTCCCTCATAGCTTCGACTATAGATGATTACTTGAGGTCATGTCATTCTTTTAGATCCCATACGGCGTATAGGGGGAGGGCTCGATAGAGTGGTGTCAAGGAAACTAGACTTAGAGTTTTTTCGTTGAATGTAGGCACATTAAATGCTAGGCTGCTGGAGCTGACTGGCGTACTTAATAATAGGAAAATAGATTTTGCATGTATTCAGGAGACTAGGTGGAAAGGGGCTCATACCAGAGAGTGTAATGGGTACAAGTTGTGGTATTCAGGCGTAGATAACGCTAGAAATGGGGTAGGTATCTTGATATCCTCTAGGCTCAAGGAAAATGTAGTTGAAGTTTATAGATACTGGGATATAATCATGATGATTAAGGTTATCATAGAAGCAGAAGTGGTGAATGTCCTTTCAGTGTATACCCCACACGTTGGCCTAGGGGAGGGGGAGAAACGTTGCTTATGGGATCAGTTAGATGATGTACTTAGGAGCATTTCAGAGGACCAAAGATTTTTCATAGGGGGAGACTTTAATGGCCATATAGGTAGTGTAACCGACGGGTATGACGGTGTTCATGGGGGTTTTGGTTTTGGTAGTAGGAACGAGGAGGGGCGTACGTTGCTTGAATTTGCTACTGCACACGATATGTTGGTCACTAACTCCTTCTTTAACAAGAGAGATGTGAACTTGATTACGTTCTATAGCGGGGGACATTGTACCCAAATCAACTACATCCTGGATCGAAATCGGGATATCGGGATCGATGGGCTTGCATTGACTATAAGGTGTTCCCTGAAGAGATATGTTCATCACAACACAGATTGTTGGTTTTGGTGTTCCGCGTACGTCACATACGGAGCACTCATAGGAGGGCTAAACTTGGACCTAGGATCATTTGGAAGAACTTACATGGAGCGACAGCTGATGACTTTAGGAGTAAGGTTTTGTCTAATACAGGTTTTGGAACTACAAACGCAAATAATGCAGATATGTTATGGAATAATATGTCAGATTCCATCAGAGAGGTGGGCAAAAACACCCTTGGGTTGTCGACAGGGAAGGTCAAGAAAAATAAAGAATCGTGGTGGTGGAACGACGAAGTCTAAACTAAGGTGAAGACAAATCAAACTTGCTTCAAGGAGTTTCTACAATGCAATGATGACGAAGAAAGATTAAGAGCTAAAAAAAGATATAAGGAGGCAAAGCGGGAAGCC
Source organism: Hibiscus syriacus (assembly GCF_006381635.1). Taxonomy (NCBI): domain Eukaryota; kingdom Viridiplantae; phylum Streptophyta; class Magnoliopsida; order Malvales; family Malvaceae; genus Hibiscus; species Hibiscus syriacus. The sequence continues at coordinate 330,483 of NW_024063116.1, read as the reverse complement.
AAGAAAAGAGTGGCTAAAGCAAACTATAAGGCATACGAGGAAATGTACAAGAGATTAGACACCAAGGAAGGACAAAACGACATCTTCAGGCTTGCAAAATCTAGGGAAAATAGGAAAAAAGATCTAGGTAGCATTAGGTTTATTAAGGTCAACAATGGTGTTCTTTTAGTGAAAGATCATGATATTAAGAGGGTTTGGGGTAGTTACTTCTCTGGCTTATTTAGTGACTATGGCCCTTCTTGTAGAGATATGCTCGTTGATAGGTCAGCCGACCATCATACTACGGACAATAACTGCCCTACAAGTAGGATTGGGTTTGAGGAAGTCAAAATGGCTCTTAGAAAGATGGGGAGGGACAAAGCTGTCGGTCCATATCAAATCCTATCACTGTGTGGTTAGCCCTAGGAGAAGACAAAGTTAAGTGGTTGACCAACATCTTTAATATTATTTTAGAGACTGCCAAGATGCCAGAGGAGTGGAGAGAGTCTACGGTGATACCAATCTTTAAGAATAAAAGAGATACCCAATATTGTGGCAACTACAGAGGTATTAAACTACTAAGCCATACCATGAAGCTATGGGAAAGGGTGATAGAGGCTAGGTTGAGACAGGTTACTAGGGTTTCGGAAAACCAATTTGGTTTTATGCAATGTAGGTCTACTACGGAGGCGATTCATCTACTTCGATGCCTTATGGAGAAATATAAGGAAAAAAGAGAGATCTTCACATGGCGTTCATTGACCTTGAGAAGGCGTATGATAGCGTTCCACGCGATACGATCTGGAAGACCTTGAAAATGAGATGGATCCCAACTGCTTATATCCGGGTGATTCGTGATATGTACTGTAGATCTTCTACTTACGTCAGGACTACAGTTAGCGACACCAAGGCATTCCCGGTGGAAATCAAACTCCACTAGGGGTTGGCTCTTAGCCCTTACATCTTCGCCTTGATTATGGACGACATCTTTTGTGCAACACCAGACGGTGTTTCATGGTGTATGCTTTTCGCTGACGATATTGTCCTAGTTGTTGAAACAAAAACTGAGTTGAATAGTAGGCTGGCTACCTGGAAGACTACTTTGGAAGAAAAAGGTCTAAGGATCAATATTGAAAAGACGGAGTATTTATGTTCAAACTTCATTGGGAACCAAAACAATGAAGATGTAGAAGTATGCATAGAAGGACACGTTCTCCCCTCAAATGATTATTTCAAGTATCTAGGGTCTATGATACATAAAGATGGGGTGTATATGATGACGTTACACACCGTATAAAGGCGGGATGGATAAAGTGGAGGGATTCTACTGGAGTTTTGTGTGACAAGAAGTTGCCTCTAAAACTTAAGGGAAATTTTATAGAATGGCAATAAGACCAGTGTTATTGTTTGGATCAGAATGTTGGGCAATCAAGAAAGATCATGTAAGGAGGATGGAGGCCGCATAAATGAGAATGCTACGATGGGCATGTGGTAGGACTGTGTGGAACATGACACCAAACTCTGCCATTAGGATGTCATTGGGGGTGGTGTCTGTATCCGAAAAATTGAGGGAAGGAAGACTACGGTGGTTTGGACATGTCCTTAGGCGACAACCGTTGGATGCGGTCAGGAGGGTAGAGTCGATTACAGTCGATGGTGCCAGAAGGAGAGGACGACCAAAGCGGAAGTGGAAAGATTGCTTGAGATCTGATTTGAAGGATTTAGCCCTTACCGAGGACAAGACCTCTGATAGGAAAGTATGCAGACTTAAGTCCAAGGTAGCCGAGTAGTGTGGGTCTCAGCCATAGGGTGTAACATCTCTGTCTTCTTTTTAATGCCTTTGTAGTAATTTCCATGACTTCTACTTTATATACGTTTTTGTCAATGGAATTTATGAAGGCTTTGAACGAGGGTAGCGGAGTAGTGTTGCCCTAGTTTAGGTGTTAACCCATTTGATTTTTATTCCTTCTCATAGCTTGCTATTGTTGACTACTGTGTATCCTTCTCTTTAGGTTTTCTCTTTTTAACTTTAGTCGGGTCTTACATTTTCTGTATATATGTAGAGATTTTTACGCAGGGATTTATTTATAGGGATTACTTCTCATTACAGACGCGACTGCATATGAAGACTGTTCAACTATGTATTTATTTATTACATGCATTGTATTTTATCTTTATTTTTAACTTTCTGACTGTCGGAGGTCTTTCACGAAAGCTGCTCTCAACCTGGCGTTGGGGGTAGCCTACTACCCTACCTCCCCCTTACCCCATTGCATATGAGAATAGGGTTTTATTGTTGTTGTTGTTGTATTTTTTCCTTCTTTGATTTTTTTTTAATTTGAAATTTATTTGATATTTATTGTATTTTATAATCTAATATTTTCAACGTTTTAGAGGTAATTTCAATCGATCAAAGGTAAGTAATTTGAAAAAAGTCTTTAAATTTTAATTTTAATTTTCGCAATTAAAACAACCGATAAATTAAAATGGTACCAAAAGGTCAGTTCAAGGGTGCTAATCCTTCCTTAGCTGTAACCAACTCTCGAATCCGACATATTTATGGTAAAACGCATATCATGTAAGATGATGTCCGATCAACTAAATATTTTTAAATGATCGGTGGCGACTCTAACCCATTTATTCAAGTCGAAGCTCAATTCCAGGCCCAACCCGAAAGACGGTTGAGACACCTCTCTCCCATTTATTCAAGTTCAAATATATAATATTTTTAAAATAAATTAAGGCAGTCACTATTATACTTTTATATTTCATTTTTATTTGAAGTTAGTATATACTAACATTGATGACTTTTGTTATTGTTTTAATTTATTATTATTTTTAAAATATTTTAATGTTGTTTGAATAGTGAAAGCGGAAGAAGAACCCTTTATAGTTAGATGTAAAGAGAAGATTGATTCATCTTAAGAAAAAAGTTTTTTTTATTGATTTTAAGTAAGGTAGTGTATTATAATTCCTTATAGTACCATGACTATCATAAGAGTTATATCTTGTGATAGTTTATAATTTAAAAGCATGTCTTTAAGTGATATGCATGTTTGTAGCTTGAAATGTTTGATTTGATGTTTAACATGGAATATTTATGTACTAGATAATTTTATAGGACCTCGTTGGACTTTAGAAATAGTGTTTGGCATTAATGGTAGCATGTAGAAGAGATTTAGGGGTAATTTTCAAGCCTTGTTGAGACAAGACATAAGTGTAGATGTTCAGTCGAAATTAATATGAAGTATTAACTCATAAAATGTTGAAAATACCTTAAGAAAGTAAGAATTTTATAATGTCCTTATCAGATTGACTTCAATATAAAAAAATTAGTTTTTGGTCTTAAGGACCTAACGACTGACCTTAATAACAGAAGGGTTTTATTATCTATCATAGTGACATTAGTAAGATAAATGTTGGTCTTACTAACGTAAGTATGATTAATAAATGTTGGTCTTACTGACGTAAGTATAATTGCTTGTGTGACCTTAAGGATAATTATTATATCATGCATACTTGATGTATCTATACATAATCATAATAGCATTCGAATGTTATATTTATGCGACTTAAGGGACGGTCATGAAATAATGCGGACATCTTTATATCTATGCGGTTTTAGTGGCGATATGATAAATACACGTGTATATTATTGTAGCATTAGTGACGAGATCTATACGAATATTAAAGATCAACTATATATACTTATATTTAAATGCTAGACGAAATTGAGAAAAACTGCTATGTTAACGATATTGAAATACAATTTTGCCTTGTTGGCTAATGTTGAGGATAGTTTAATACTAAACCTTAGTTACGAATTAGAGAACATATGAGACTTATAATGTCGTATTGAGGCATGTCATGTCTTGAATTATGAAATATGTATATACTCACTCGTAATTGTATATTCTGCAAGCATGTTTATATTTATAATATTCATGATGTGTTGATTATATTGACGATATATTATTGAGTTTGCGAAGCTCAATGTTGATGTTTATATTTGTAAGTCAGTTGATTTGATTTATCCGTGAAGAACATTCATCACAAGATTTCAGTGTTTGCTCTTGAGGGTATAACTATTATGTGGACATATATATTTATAAGACTCTTACATGTATTTGATCTATGAACCATGATTTATACATATAAATTATTTTGATAAACTGTAAACGAAGCTTCAATATATAAACTTATTTTAAAATGTTTTATAAATTTATGGATTTTAAAATAGATGCATGACAAACCTAGATAATACTTGCATTTGTCCATGTATTTACTTTACATATACATAGCAACTTCACACATAAAATATAAGGATGAATAGAGTAAAATTTAAAATAATTCAACTTGGCCTTGTTTTTTTTTTTCCTTTGTAGAAAATACGACAATTCTTATTACCCGATAATAGTATCCTGAGTACATAATCAGAAATAAATGTGGGATAGTCGTATGTAAAATCGAACGAAGCAACAGTATTAGCACCAAGAGGCGAGGTATTGAGCAACCAAATTTGCAGAAAGAATATAAGAAACCAGGATGTGATGAGCAGAATCAAGTAATTGTTTGGCCTCCGTTAGGTGATAGCTAAACATTGAGATGTCAAGCAGACGATGAAGCATTTGGCGAACGAGGTTAAGTGCATCACTCTCAACCACAACGTGAGGAAGCTGAAGTTCAATAGTGAAACAAATGCCTATGGTGAGAGCGAAAACTTCAGTAACAATAGAATCCCCGTAAGCATATAATACTCAAGTGCATCCAACAAAAACTATGCCATCATTATCACGGACGATAACTCCATACGCAGTCTGGGTCAAAGAACAAGAGCCATCAACGTTAACCTTAAAAGCACCAGCAGGGGGCTAACATTAGTGTGCTACCAGCAGCAGAGATGATGAAAGAGTGACTCTCCCATAACATAAAGATATGAGTCTTGGAGGGCTCTACTATCAAACACAATGAACCACGTCGATAATAGCTTATTGCCGTGGATTTAAACATTGCGTCTGTTGTTGAGTAAAATTTAGAGTATACAACTCTAAACTTACTAATATTGGACCCAAACAAGTAAACAAATTACTTGTATTATATCCAAAATAAAAGACACTACAACACTTTCCAAAGACCACTCATAATTTTGAAGAGAAATAAATACTCAATAGAAAACTCACAACTTATACTCAAGACACTACACTCAAATTTTTGGTGGATGCATAACTCAAATACAAGGGGGTATTTATAGTCCTCACCATGCAACCTACATCATACAAATATTAAATTGAGAAATATTCCTAGCCATGCATTATTACCACCTACTCCACCTACTCCATTAAATTGAGATAAGCAACGGCATCTTCACCTAACTAAATTGATGTAAGCAATGACATCAAATTAAGTTGGGTGTAGGCTAATACTGATTTCTCAACACTCCCCCTCAGTGTTAGCCCCCATTCTTTGATTCACACCAAGCTGACGACGGAAATGTTCAAACTTTCCAACACTCAAGCTTTTTTGTAAACAAGTCCGCATTTTGCTCATCTGTCTTGACTTGCCTCATCTCAATCTCTTCCACTACCCTTGGCTTTCGCCTTGCTTTGGAAGTCTTGCTCTTCTTGATTCCAAATTCTCTGATGGACTCGGCAGTTGTCAAGGCTTTAGACAACTCCTTGACTTCCCTTCGCTCCAACATTTTCTTTTCCTATGGCTTCAATCCGAACATGAAGTTGAAGAACCCATCTTCTTCAGTCAAACTCGGGACTTTGAACATGGGTTTTCTGAATCGGCTCACATACTCCTTAAGTGTACCTTTATGCCTGAGATGCCTCAACTTGGACCACACATCCATCCTGACATATTGTAAGCAAACTTGCTCACTTTGCACTATCGGCTTGACATTTTTATCTTTCGCTATCGCACTGGGTCCCTTTCTGTGCTCGACTACTTTGACACATGCAGTCACGTCTCGATCCTGGATTGACTACTTGAGAACATGTAGTCATACCATGCTTCCCTCTTGATCCGGCTACTTTAGAACAAGTAGCCTCACCAAGTCCTTCTCCTGACTTGATTGCTTGGACACTCGCAATCACATTGGACTTTTTTCTGGGTTCTACTACCTCAACATCAACAGCCTTACCTCGTCTCGTTCCTTGCTTGACGGTATTGACACCCTCAATCGGACCAAGTCTTTTTTCTTGGCTTAGCAGCTTTAACACTTGCAGCCACGCCAATTCACGTTGTTTCTCCTTCTCTCATCCTCTTCAAGATGGTTGCAAGGTGACACTTCTCGGGACATCCTCTAATCAAATGAGGACCATCACAAAAGTAGCACTTCAGTTTTTCCTTGCTCGAATTCTTTTTTACACCAGACTTAGCCTTTCCATTCTTTCGCGATGGCTTTCCTAGGCTACAAACAGTCGATGGCTCACCTTAGTCATTCGAAGAGTTTCTTTTACCATCTCCCTATTGCACTTTTCTTGGTCCTCCCCACTATTGCCTCTATCCCTGAGCATGGGCCTGGATGACACAATACTAGTTGGCTTGTCTCCCGCAAGCTCGGTCAGTTTTCCAGCTACAGCTATGGCTTCCGAAAGTCTCTGGGCATCACCTTGCTCTCCCCCGAGCATTACCCCTTATCTAAGTCCTTCCAAGAAGGTTTTGAGCGCACCCATTCACTCATTGCTTATTTGCATATCAGCAACACTTTCTTGAGCTCATTCATCTCACTTCTCAAAGCCATCACTTCGGCTTTGTGGACATTACTCCCTCGAACCATCTCTAACTCATTGAGAACTCATTGCATCTCATCTTTAAACATGTCCTCCATGGACTCCAATTTATCAAGGTGGGACTCCACAACACCCTAGGTCTCCTTAGCCTCATTCTTGACTTTTTCAAGTCACCCGACCCTCTTTTCCTATGAAATTGAGATCTGCTCCAACTTGATGAGCCTCTCCGCGTGGAAAGCCAAACCTTCCATCAAATAAGCCCATTTCTCTTAGACTATCAGTTCCTCTTCTTGTTCCCCATCAAGACTCTCATCGTCTTCATGATTGAACGTACTGTCTCGCTAGAATATGCCTTGGGCTCCACCATCGAGCCTCTCTACCTCGAGATCTAGCTCCTCCTGGTGTGTTTTCACCACCCCAAGCATTTCTTGTAAACTTATCATGACATCCCCATGCTTGGACACTGACAATGCTCTCGAGCCCACTAGACTCTCTTCTCGTTTCCCACCATGGCACTCTTTGTCTTTACGTGTGGAAACTCCTTTTCTCTTGTACTCAGAACAATTTTCCAACTTTTGTATATCACCTGTCATGTGATTTGAGCAGCATGAGTCTACGATCCAATCATTCTCATAGTTAATCTTTTCTGGTGTTGTTACCGTGAGAGCTAATTCACCTTTTTCCATAGCGAGTAACGCTTCAGCATCCCAACCATCTTCACTATTTTCCTTCGAGATGGAAGTAGCAGTATTACTTTAAACAGGCTTTTTCTTGGTCCAACAGTCTTTTTCCATGTGGCCCATCTTACTACAACACTTGTCATCGTACTTTTTACTATTACTGCGATTCTCGGAAGCTCCCCCTAAATGAGAGCCTCCCTTTCCTTGATAATTTTTCACCTTGTCACCATCATTTTTAGATCCACTATCAGTATACCGCTGAAAAGTGCCTCTGCTTTTGCTGGTGTAGAACGCTTCCTCTTCACTCTTCAGCGAGACTCCTCCCGTTTGCTTGGCCATGGCTTCTTGACCTGCAATTAAATTTTTGAACTCAATCTGCCATCCCTGAGCAGCGACAATAAATCCTCGATATTCATGTCTCAAACCATGGATAATTATTCTCTTTACCCTGGTTTCCCCAATAGAAGATGTCGGATCTAACTCTGAAATTTCACTGCATATCGTCTTTACCTTGTGAAAGTATTGAGCAATCGTCATGTCATGTTGCGCCATCGATAGTAACTCATTCTCGAGAAGTTGCAATCTTGTATCATTCTTCTTTGAAAAGAGTGTAACAAAAGTGTCCCATGCTTCCTTTGGTGTTTTAGCATCCCAGATGTGCTCTAACATTTCTTCTTCAATTGTGGTCTTTAAAGCAAACATTGCTTTGCCTACTTTAATTTTCCACTTTTTCAAGATGTCATTGGCATCTTCTGCCGCCGGTTGTGTAACTTCACCACCACCGACAACCTTCCAAAGGTCTTGACCTTGTAAGTATGACTCCATACATGTTGCCCACGTGTTGTAGTTTTTGTTGTTTAGCTTCTTGATTCCTCCAACTACTTGAAGGTCACCCATCTTAACGGTAAGGCTTTGACTACACCGAACAAGCTTGAGTAACAAACGTGCAGAGTACTAAATTACTCTAAACACAAAGAAGCTCCACAAGGTTTGTAATAACTCCGACAATAATCTCAAGAAATATTTTTTGATGTGGAAGATCAGTTAAAACTGTAGCCACAGAGCATACTTGGAATTTCAAGAGACCTTATAACTTGGCTCTGACACCAATTGTTGAGTAAAATTTAGAGTATACAACTATAAACTTACTAATATTTGACCCGAACAAGTAAACAAATTACTTGTATTATACCCACAATGAAAGACACTACAACACTTTACAAAGACTACTCACAATTTGAAGAGAAATAAAAACTCAATAAAAAGCTCACAACTTATACTCAAGACACTACACTCAAATTTTTGGTGGATGCATAACTCAAATACAAGGGGGTATTTATAGTCCTCACCATGCAACCTACACCGTACAAATAATAAATTGAGAAATATTCCTAGCCATACATTATTACTACCTACTCCACCTATTCCATTAAATTGAGATAAGCAATGACATCTTCACATAACTAAATTGATGTAAGCAATGATATCAAATTAAGTTGGGTGCGGGCTAATATTGATTTCTCAACATCTGTGCCACAAGAAATATGATAACAGATGAAGGAAAGCAAATCGTTATGAAGGAAGAGTATTCATCATTGTCTCCAACCAAGCAAGACATAAATAAGCAGGTAATACTAACAGGAATGAGGAAAATTCTATAGTGCACAACACCATACGTGCATCTGGGCAATCCCGGACTGTATGTAAAACATTTTCATCAAGAGATACACAAAGGCAGAACCTTCCGTCACCAAAACCAGAAGAGAAAATACGGCGTCCGACTGAAAAAACATCTTAGGCTAGACGCCAACCAAATAGATTCACCTTGGGAAGTGTTTCCAGCCGAGAGAGGAAGAACCATAAGCCCGAAACATATGCGGACGAGTGGGAGAGGCACATCAGCCAGGCATAACCCGAGCGGGTGGAGTAAACCCCAAAAGAGTGACCCCCCAAACTAATGTATTCGTATGAGTCAGAACTATTGGGAAACGTAACACATGATCAGCATTAGCTGGTAGAGGTGTAACAGGTTGAATATAGAGAGTTCACATTCCAACTTGTTCCTCAAGAAATTCATATTTGATTTAAACTTAAAAAATTACCATTTAATTTAGGAACATTTTCTTTCAGTTTCCAACTTTAATATTTTATTAAAAATAATAATCCAAAGAAAGTCTGACATGAATGATAAATATTCGAGAAACCATGCATGAACGGTCCAAAAATAGTTGCAATGTGACTAAAGTCTCAAATTAAATAAAGAATAATAATAATAATAATAATTCCAAAATAAAGTTACAAATATAAATCCAAAAATAAGAAATTCGAATAAAATTTCATACTCAAAATAATAATTTTTCTGAAAATAAATGACGTAACCATTAATGTACCATATCGCCTAAATTTGAGAATCTAAGAGAGAAAAACTATGGGATGTAAGCTATAAAGCTTAGTGTGTCTCTAAAGTGCAATCAGACAAACAAGTTCAAAACACAAATATATTCATAGCCCGAGTCATTATATTCATGGTCCAAATAAAATGCAAATGTAAATGTACTCATACGTCTTACACACCATTCGAAGAGTAGGTTTCCTAGAACCACTCTAACTACAATCATATCATCCAAAATGGGGTCTGTCACAAAGGCAGATGTCACTGAATCCGAAGTGACATTCACCCTGTTAAACCCAACCCAGTATGAAATGGCATCATTATATACATATTTGAATTCTAATCCAATCTGAATGTAAAATATTTACATAAATTTCAAAAGTCTGAATGCATGGCATAAATTCTGAGTACGATAAATCAACATTTATGATATAGCATTTTTCGACAATTGGCATAATATCTAATATCACAAAAATATTATCCGAAGCACATGTTAGTTAACAAATTGTTGCGGAAGACGGCTATCGGATAGAGCAAAATCGCAACTGATAATTTGAGAAAATAAAAATGAAGATAAAAGAGACACAAAATTTACGTGAAAACCCCTAAAAATTTAGGGTAAAAACCACGGGCAACGGTAGAAGAATTTCACTATGAGAAAATAGGAATTACAACCTCTCTCGATCTACCAAGGAGAAAACAATGATAATTCTCTCTAGATAAAAAAGGAGAAAACAACTCTCAAGAAACTCTCTAAAATCTCTCTAGTATTGGAAGAAAGCTAGAATGCTTGGTGATGGTTTTGAAGCTAAATGAGCTAGGGTATTTATAGTTGAAGCTTTAAGGACTAATCTTGTAAATATCCTAAATTACAATGACTAAATGTGAGATTGTACCATTTCCAAAATTCAACATTTTTGTTGCCATTTGCTGCCACTTGCACCGAAAGTGCTTCTCCACCAACATTGCATGTGCTTGCATGCTTTCCACCGAAATATTGATTTGATTTTTCAACAATCTCCCACTTGAAAATTTGATTGGAACAATCATATCTTCACACCATTCTTTCTACCTTGTACCTTCATGTTGCTTACGTCTCTGACAGGCCACAAGAGGATCGACACCAAGTAAATTTATCAGCATTGATCGCCTTCGTCATGAAATCTGCTATATTGTCTTTAGTATGGATCTTCTGCATATCTACCGTCCCTTTTTCCACCTTTTCACGAATGAAATGGTATTGAACTCGTATGTGTTTTGTCCTTGAATGAAATGTTGGATTCCTTGCTAGATGCAAGGCGCTTTGACTGTCACAAAACAGAGAGACATACTCTTGATTGTGCCCAAGCTCCTCCAATAGCATCTTCAACCAAATTGCTTCTTTACTGGCTTGTATAGCTGCTACATATTCTGCCTCTGTTGTGGACATAGCCACAACTGACTGCAATTTTGAAACCCAACTTACAGCTCCACTAGCAACTTTGAACACATATCTTGTAGTAGACTTGCTCTTATCCAAATCCCCTGCATAGTCAGAATCTACATACCCATTGATTAGTAAGTTTGATCCTCTATAACATAATGCAACATTTGAGGTCCCTTTGATGTATCTTAGGATCCTTTTTACAATATTCCAATGCTCTTTGCCTGGATTCGCCATGTATCGACTAACCACTCCCACTGCTTGTGCAATGTCTGGTCTTGTGCATATCATAGCGAACATTAAACTTCCCACTGCTGATGCATACGGTACTCGAGACATCTCCATCCTCTCTTCTTCACTGCTAGGACTCATACTGGAGGATAATTTGAAGTTAATAGGAAGAGGGGTAAAAATTGGCTTACAATCTTGCATGCTAAATCTTGACAAGATTTTCTTCAAGTAATTCTTTTGTGAAAGCCAAATCTTCCTATTACTTCTGTCTCGGTGAATTTGCATCCCTAGAATCTTGTTTGCTGATCCCAAGTCCTTCATTTCAAATTCCCTAGCCAGTTGTGCCTTTAATTCTTCAATATGATCTTTGTTGGGTCCTGCAACAACCATGTCATCCATATACAACAGCAATATAACAAAATCGTTATCACCAGACCTCTTGAAATAAACATAAGGGTATGTATTAAGTCTGTTGTATCCAAGGCACATAATGAAGGAATCAAATCTCTTATACCAACATCTCGGCTCCTGCTTTAGACCGTACAGAGATTTGTTCAACCTGCAAACCAAGTTCTTCTTTTCGTCTTCTTCAAAACCTTCAGACTGGAGCATATAAATCTCTTCTTCAAGATTTCCATGAAGAAAAGCTGTTTTAACATCTAGCTGTTCCAAATGTAAATTCAATGTAGCACACATTGCCAAGACTACTCGAACTGTTGTTAGTCGAACCACAGGAGAAAAAATTTCATTGAAATCAATACCTTCTTTCTGAGCATATCCTTTGACCACCAGTCTTGCACGATACCTCTCCACTTGATCGTCACCATTTCGCTTGATTTTAAAAACCCATTTGTTACCAATTGGCTTCCTTCCTTGTGGTAGTGGCACAAGGTCCCATGTATTATTTTTATGAAGGGCTTCGATTTCTTCTTGCATCGCCATCATCCACAGTGAAGCATCTGAGCTGTTTATTGCCTCCTGGTATGTTGATGGCTCACCGTCCTCTGTTAAAAGGAAGTATGCAATATTACCTTCTATAACATAATCCGAGTGCCAATTGGGACGTCTTCTCACACGATCTGATTGACGAGTTGTTGGAGCTTCAGAACTCTCTAGTACTTGTTCATCATGTGCTGGTTCTGCTTCAGAAGAATCTCCTTCTTCAAACTCTTTTTCCACATGTATCTGAGTAGTCTCTGACTTTTTAGCGCTATCATCGTCTTCTTTTCTTTGTAGTTTATCTTCTACAAAGATAACATCTCTGCTAATGATCACTTTACGAGCAGTGGGATCCCACAAGCGATACCCCTTTACTCCATCAGCATACCCCAAGAATTTGTATTTCCTGGATTTTGGATCCAGCTTTGAAATTTCTTGGGCGTTGTACATCACGTACACAATACTTCCAAATAGATGGAGATTTGAATAATCAACTGGTTTACCAGTCCACATCTCCATTGGTGTCTTCAGCTCTATTGCAGTTGATGGAGCTCGATTCACCAAATAACAGGCGGTATTGACTGCTTCTGCCCAGAATGAATTTTCTAGGCCTGCATCCCTCAACATTGCTCTTGTTCTTTCTAACAAGGTTCTGTTCATCCGCTCTGCCACTCCATTTTGTTGAGGAGTGTTCGCCACTGTGAACTGTCTTTTGATGCCTTCTTTCTTGTAAAAGTCATCAAATTCTTCGCTTAAGTATTCTCCTCCATTATCTGTTCTGAAACACTTGATCTTATTTCCAGAATCAAGTTCCACCCGTGCTTTGAAGTTTTTGAAAGTTGAAAACACGTCTGACTTCTTCTTAATAGGGTACACCCAACATCTCCTGGAGTAGTCATCAATAAATGAGACAAAGTATTTTGCTCCGCCTAGGGATGTAACTGGTGCTTGCCATACGTCAGAGTGAACCAATTCTAGAACACTTTTGCCTCTAGAATTTGATATGTTGAATTTCAACCGGTGCTGCTTACTTGTTATGCAATGCTCACACAAAGTAAGTGATACATTCGTTAAGCCTGGAAGTAGCTTTTGCTCCACAAGGACTTTCATTCCTTGTTCTGACATGTGTCCAAGTTTCTGATGCCATAGCATTGCCGAATCTGAACTACATGAGGCAACAGAGGCTTTTGTTTCTACCAAAGTCTCTCCCTTCAGCATGTACAAGTTTGCAGCTATTTTTTCGCCTTTCAGTACCACAAGCGCTCCACGGAACACTTTCATGATTCCTTTCCGTGTTTCAATCTTGCTTGCATTATTATCCAACAATCCGTAGGATAATAAATTTTTCTTCAGGCCTTTCACGTGCCGCACATCTCGAACAACTTTAATTGTTCCGTCATACATCTTTAATTTGATGGTTCCCATGCCAACGATCTCTAAGGCATGATCATTGCAACTATAAACAGATCCTCCTGAGACAGGTTCATAATGATGGAACCATTCTCTTCTTGAGGTCATGTGATATGTTGCTCCCGAATCAATTTGTCATATATCTGCAAATCGTTTTCTTCCTTCCACGGTGGTTGATGCTTCACAGCATAGAGCATCTCCATCATCTGAAGTGTTTGCGGTATTGCCTTGTGGATTGGAGTTTTTATTTGGACTCCAATAATCCTTCTTCAAATTACCCTTCTTTCCACAGTTGTAACACTTTAAATTCTTCTTGCTCCTCGACTTCGATCTACCATGTTTGTGACTGCTGCTTTGGCCTCGTTCTGTTGATCTCCCTCTCATCGTTGTCATCGTTGTCAACGCTTCTGCTTGTTGCATATTTACTTGTCTGTCTTCCTTGTTCTTGCGCCGATTTTCTTCTTGTAGAACAGCAGCTGCAACATCATCAAAGACTAGACTAGTGACATTACTGTTTGTCAAGTTGATGATGAGTTGATCATACGAATCCGGTAGACTTTGAAGTAGAAGTTCAGCACGTTCTTGTTCTCCTATTTTACAACTTGAGGATGTAAGCTGAGAAAATAAAGTATTCAGTGTATTTAAGTGCTCCGCCACTGAAGTAGATTCTGGCATACGGAGAGTGTACAATTTTCTCTTAAGGAAAAATTTTATTGTGCAGTGATGTGGCCTCGTACAGTTTGGTAAGATGATCATATATCTCCTTAGCTGTCTTCTTCTCCTCGATGCTTGACAATACTTCATCTGCTAATGCTAGATGAAAGTTTGCCATAGCATTCCCGTCCATCTCGTTCCATTTGATGTCATCTGCGAAATCCACCGGTCTTTCATTCATAGCCGCTAGACACCCGTCTTTCCTTAGGATGGCCTTCATCTTCAATTTTCACAATGAGAAATTTCTCCCATTGAATTTTTCAATATCAAATTTCGTTGCCATAGCTTCTTTTACGGATAGCTCCCACTATTTTACTATCGTGAATAATTCTCTGGAACCTTCAAAGAATGGGTAATACCTTCTTACTTTCTTATGTTGGAGGATCCACCTTTTGGTGGCAACCACAAAGACAATAAGCAGATATTACACACTCTAATCTAGCTCTGATACCAATTGTTGCGGAAGACGGCTATCGGATAGAGCAAAATCGCAACTGATAATTTGAGAAAATAAAAATGAAGATAAAAGAGACACAAAATTTACGTGGAAAACCCCTAAAAATTTAGGGTAAAAACCACGGGCAACGGTAGAAGAATTTCACTATGAGAAAATAGGAATTAAAACCTCTCTCGATCTACCAAGAAGAAAACAATGATAATTCTCTCTAGATAAAAAATGAGAAAACAACTCTCAAGAAACTCTCTAAAATCTCTCTAGTATTGGAAGAAAGCTAGAATGCTTGGTGATGGTTTTGAAGCTAAATGAGCTAGGGTATTTATAGTTGAAGCTTTAAGGACTAATCTTGTAAATATCCTAAATTACAATGACTAAATGTGAGATTGTACCATTTCCAAAATTCAACATTTTTGTTGCCATTTGCTGCCACTTGCACCGAAAGTGCTTCTCCACCAACATTGCATGTGCTTGCATGCTTTCCACCGAAATATTAATTTGATTTTTCAACACAAATGTCACATCACAATCATGTTCGCAATCAATAGAAAAATTATCAGCCAATTAGATAATTCAAAAAATAAAATATAGCACTCGATAGAAACACATCTCGGTAAAATAACTCTAACGACGAATGGCATCTCCACGATCAGCTCGAATAGTGGTTCAATATGAATAAGATCCTACAAAATAATCCAATAATAATTTTATTAACCTAATTTATAAATGAACTAAATCTAGGCCAAAGTACAAAATACACTCACGGTCAGATCTTGTAATTCGATTCGGTTCAAAATTAGCAGGTAACGGTGGAGGGGGCGATACTCCAGTTCTTTGTTCGATATCTCCTACAAAAAATACAACATCCGATTTAAAATTCCCAATTCACTAATTCTGAATATTTTACAGTTTAAAATTAGAACATGACAACGGGGTTCCGATTCGAATAAAGATTGTCGATTCTAACAAAGGGCTTCAATATAAACCTTGAATGTCGACTAAACTATGGACAAACACTTACGCACATACCTTGATTCCCATTGTTACTCAACGAGAAGATCTTTGGAATATAATGGCATATTGAAAATCTAGAACTACCTCCTAGCAACGTTACACCCATTGCCACCACCAAGCTAAACCCACAAACACTTTCGATTTCTAGATTCTATGGAAAAGAAAAGAGAAGCAACATGATGGAATAATGAAAATAGAGAAATACCTCCAAACATCATTACGCTCACTATTGTGATCAAGATGAGTCGCTAACATTGCAAACCTCAACGAGAACATAGCCAATCGAACGACCACGAACGACTGTGGTTGGCTCCAAATGGTGATCGTGCCTCGATTTTTCATATCGAAGTATGAACGATGATGGTTAATGGTGGGGAGAGCAATGAGGGATTTGGTCTTACACGTCGACAAGCCTTGGTTCGGTGTGAACAACGTTTTAAAGGGAGAATGAAGCTACGACACGACAAGAAAGGAAGAGTGAGCGGCACACGAATCGTGGAAAATAAAAGAAAAGAAAGTGGGGTGAAGGGCCACACTGTTTACTAATATAAAGCTTGGGTTTTGATATCATAAGAAAATTAGGTAAATCGCCAACCAAGTCCTTGCATTCTTTAAGGCTTATAAATTAAACTCTTAACTTTTTTCCTTTCTTACAAATTGGTCACTAAATCAATTCTAGAGATTTAGGGAAATTTTTCAATTTCTAGGATTTTTAATGTAGGGTCAAATTGGGGTGATACAAGAAGAACAATATGCACCAAAGGTTTCATTCCAAGAAGGAACATCTTGAAGCATAAAATTCATGTATTGCACTAGAGAAATGAAAGTATCAACATAAGAGGATGTGAACACGAAGGGTGTGGTATCGCTCCAACAACTTCCATGCATGAGAACATCGTTGTTAATGCCAACTTGCCAATGAAAGCCTTCCCACAAAGAAGTTATGGCAGTTTAGATACTATAGAATGCATATGATGGTCGATGTCTCAATCAAGCATCAAATGTATTCTGTGAAGAATAGTTCTTGGCAGAAAGAACCCAATTCAGTAGACTCTATGGTTGTTGGATAGTAAACCAAATCTGTTTCCTGATGAGGGCAATGTTAAACATGCGAAGATCCCGGAGACCTAAGCCACCAACATGTTTAAGCCGGCAAAGAAAAGACCAAGTAATCATAGGCTAGGCTCTGTCATCATATTGGTCAGACCACTGGAAATCTTACAAGGCGTACGTGATTTCATGAAAAGAAGTCGAAGGTAGTAGATAGCACCCCATTACGTAGGTTGGTAAGGCTTGCCCAACAGATTTCAGAAAGACTTCGCGACCCTGATACAAAAGACGAGTCTTAGACCAACATTGACCTTTCTTGATTACTCGATCACATATAAAACCAAGAGAGGCTGAAAGGTTCGCCCCAACAAGAAGTGGCAAACCTAAGTAGAAATCAAAGGAAGCCCTACATTAACACCCAAAATTGCTTATAGAGAGGCATGTCGGCCAAACAGGGTATGAGGGTTGAAAAAAAAACTATATTTGGTGAAGTTAACCTTTTTTCCTAAAGTCAGTTTATAGAGATGAAGTACCACAGCCAAATGTTAAAATTCTTACTCAGAGTGACGCAAAAACAGTAAAATGTCATCGACACACAATAAATGATTCACATAGAGCCCTCTTATACTAGTGTCCATGTCACATATGATACAGCTATGTTGTTTCAAATACAAAAAAGATGAGAATCCTTAGGTACATAGTACAAACAAAAATGGTGATAAGGGATCTCCTTGGTGAATGTCACATTCCGGGGTGAAAGTAGCGGATAGCTCACCATTGATGAAAACCTTATAAGTCATCGAGGTGACACATGACATCACAAGAGAAACCCAAGATGGGTCAAACCCGAGCTTTAGGAGTACATCTCGCAAGAAGACCAATCCACGTGGCGTAGGGTTTTTCCATATAATTTTAGAGCTACCCACGCGATGATCCAATGGAATCTGTGTAGACATCCATTTTTGTCTAAGTCTAAAAAAAATATTATTAATTATTATTATTTTTTGTCCGGGACATATACGCCATGTCCTTGCTAGGGGTGAAAGAAGGCGTGTTATTATTGCTCGGGAACTTGTGATGAGACCTCGTATCTTATCCATAGATGAACCTCTTTATCATCTTGACAGGTATACTTTTTTTCATTTATTTTCCTTAATTTAATTCTTAGAAATGTTTCACTTTTATTTGTCCCCTTTCCCTTGCATTCTCTACAATGCTGCCAACTGTATGATTGGCGTGCCATCTACTTTCCATAGAATCAAGATCATTTATGAATTATGTTACTAAATTTTAACATTTTATTTATTTTCCAGTGTCTCCGCCCTTTTGATGATGGTTACACTAAAGAAACTTGCAAGCACGGGATGCACTCTCATTTTCACCATTTACCAGAGCAGTACAGAAGTTTTTGGCCTCTTTGATCATATTTGTCTGTTCTCAAATGGGAACTCCCTGTTTTTTGGGGAGACATTAGCTTTCTTGCAGGTAAGCGATAACATGGGTATAATTATTTTTGATCTATTGTCTTTGTTTTCATTTTTCTATTATCAGTTGATATGGAAGAAAAGGAAGGTCATTTAAAGACTCTTTCATATATGCACTTGGTTCCTGTAATGTCGATTGAAGAGAAGAAAATAGAATCCATTTAATCATCCAAATTGTTTCTCTTAATATTCTTTAAGACTTAAGAGTACAAATCTTTCCTTCTTATTATCTAATTTATCTCCCTTTTCTTGATGAAGCACTTCTCAAATGCTGGATTCCCTAGCCCAATTATGCAAAGTCCTTCCGATCACTTTCTACGTGCCATAAATACAGATTTTGATAGGATCATTGCAATGTGCAAAAATTGGCAGGTATTCAATTATTCTTGTTAAGTTTAATATAGTTCAAAGCCTCAATGGTACTTACAAAAAACAAGCAAAACCCCAAAGGTATAAGAATAAGAATAGAACCTATAGAACTTTTGAGTCAGATCTCAAAAGCTATTGGATGATTTGGCTTGGTGATAAATTAAGAGGATTAGAAATACTTGTATCATTGTATGGTGTTTTGTATTATTTAGTATTAAACAAATTGTTGCCGTTTTTTTTTTAATTGTTTCACTCCTGAATAATGACTTCTAGTCTTTATTGTTGCTACTTGAGAACTTAATTTGTGTGGGATGGTACATTGTAACAGGATGAAAATGGAGATTTCTCATCTGTGAACATGGATACTGCTGTCGCAATTCGTACTCTTGAGGCAACATGTAAATCATTAGCTGATGCAGCTTCAGTTGAAACTATGATATTTAGATTCACAGAGAGGGTACAATATGTGTTCCTGTTTGCCTTGAACCATAACAATTTATGATTTCGTGGCTGTTACTAATAGGATACCAGGAAGCTTTAATTGTATGTGTCATCATGTATTACTGGCTCTTATTTGGGGCATGTGTTAGATTCTAATCTAATTGTGCCCCAAATCCTTACAGTGTTACTATAAGCAACGAGCAATAGTTGTTTTTTCGTACAAAGGAGGACAAGGCCAAGGGGAAATTAGGAAAGGGAATCTGCAAGTGCTGGGGGTTGAACCCAAGCCTTGTGGTGTTCAATCAATAGTTTAACATACCTCAGGTGTACAGTTTAAAAGTTAGAATGAGCTAAGGTAAGTGAATGATGGAGTCTAGCTGGCGGACATCTATTTACACTGTATGTTAAGCATTTTTATTGCACGGTGTCCTGGAGCCTTATGGTGGCTATAAGTCACCCCTTTTAATTTTTGTTCACTTTGTTGCATTCCACAGGAAGGTCTTCTTCTCAAAAGCAAGGGAAAGGCTGGCAATGCCACACGAATTGCAGTTTTGACTTGGAGATCATTATTAATTATGTCAAGGGAGTGGAAATACTACTGGCTTCGACTTATTCTTTATATGCTCCTTACACTGTGTATTAGAACATTATTTTCGGGCTTGGGCCATTCTCTGTCTTCAGTTGTGGGGAGTACAACCTGGTGTGCACCAATCAAAATATGTCTGCTCTTATGTCTAGGCGAATATGACTTAATTTGACCTAAACTTGTTTGATAAGCATTATACCAATGTGATGCAAACATCTATATTTGCTAAAGCTGTATGTTATAGCATGCGTTAATGTCCTTTTACTGCAAGTCTCCTATGCTTTCGAGCTGCAAAGATCAACTTCTACTAGCTTACTTTTGTGAATGTGGACTTTTCTCAAGTAACTTAAATTTGAAAACCATCATTGATGTAGAACGGAATTTTTATCTTTTCTTGGGTTAAATGCTATTTTGGCCCCTGAAGTTGTATCTCGTTATCACTTTGATACTTGAATTTTTTGGGTTAAGTTTGGCTCCTGAACTTTTCAACTATTATGCACATTCCCTGGTCCGTTTTTCCGTTACAAAAAAAAATCCATATGAAATTTTCTTAGTTCTTTTATGAAATCTCTTGAAGCTTTTCAAATGTAACATAATTATGTGGCACGTTCCAAGAGTGTCGCATGATTTTTTTTTTTTTTTGTAACAGAAAAATGGGCTTCGGTAACAGTCACCATTGTTGGAAAGTTCAGGGGCTAAACTGAACCAAAAAAATTCTTCAGGTACCAAAGGGATAATGAGGTACAACTTCAGGGACTAAAATACAATTTAAACCTTTTTGCTTCCATATTCAATTCATCTAGTTGGTGACGCATTGGTCCAATAAATGCATTTCGTGGGGATGCTTGCAACAAATTATGTTATGACACATTGTTGTGATAAACAAATGAAGTAATTTGATTAACACATTATCCTGCTTCTGTAGTTCAACTAATTTTTAATTTTTTTTTCAGAATAATCATTGTTTCACTTATTTAGTATTTGTATTTTTCTAACTTTTATCGTTCTTCTCGTCGCAGAAAAGAGCCGCTGCAATTTTCGTATTTGTATCGTTTGCTTCACTTTTAAGCATTGCTGGAGTACCTTCACTACTGAAAGAAATCAAGGTGATCCTGCCTGTTGGAAGCGTAGATTGGCACTCGGTAATTTATAACACTCGAACTTTTATTTATACGAGGCAAAATATGTTACAAAGACATTACCCCAATATTACAATAATACAACACTACAACACTAGCTGTGGCTAGTTTACAAACACAATCTCAATATTCTAAGTTTTGCTAAGCTTCACCTTTTCTCTCATAGCTTTGCTAAGCTATCTCTCATTTTTGCTTTTCTTAGGCTTTATTTTTCTCACTTGTGTTGCATATTAAACTAAACTATAACACCCGTATATATAGATGTAATAAATCGTCTTGAACTACTCTGGATGCTTCTCAACTTCTCTCTACCTTCATTCTTCTTTCTTGCCGTGATGGAATTTTGCTTGCCAATTATTACTTAATTAATAAGTATTATATGTGTTGCATCCATTATTGATTTTCTTAATTGAAAAGCAAGTTGCTCTATTTGGCACATTTAATATGCTTAATATTTAAGCATAAACAATGTCAACTTGCTTCTATTTCCTTTTCTTTATAGCCACCATGTTTGACCGTGGAAAAGTAAGTTTAATTTCTAACACTCCCCCTCAAACTTGATTATCCATTCCAAGCTTTTCTTCTCCACTTGTCTTCTCCAATTGATTTTGTTATGAGATCACTCTTTGCAAAGAGACTGAATAGTGAAATATTATTTAATTCATAATCGTTGTACCTTTCTGGCATTCTTCTCTCTCTTGTGGATCTTCGAACTTCTGTGGGAGATGCTTTAGGATCTTCTATTATATTACCGGCATCACTGCTGCTGCTTGACGACGATGTTACATTTTGTTGAGGACCTTGATCATCAACTTGTTCATCATCTTTATCTTCATTAAAAAATAGTCATTCAACTTTCTTTTCCTTTTTACTCCACCTCCAATAGTTTGCTTCATCAAACTCGACATCTCTTGAAATTATTACCTTCTTGGTAAGAGGATTATAAAATCTGTAAGTTTTGCTTCTTTTATCATAGCCAATGAAAATACATTTTTCTCCTCTGTCATCAAGCTTCTTTCTGGTCTGTTCAGGAACGTGGGCATATGCGATGCATCCAAAAATCTTGAGGTGTCCAACTCCTGGTTTCTGACCACTCCATGCTTCGTTTGGCGTCATATACTTCACGTTTTTTGTTGGACATTTGTTCAATAGGTAAACTGCACATCGAACTGCTTCAGCCCAGAAATTTCTCGGTAGTTGCTTGCCTTTTATCATGCTTCTTGCCATGTCCAGGATTGTGCAGTTATTTCTTTCTGCAACTCCATTTTGTTGTGGCGTGTATCTGGCTGTCAGCTGATGGATGATGCCATGCTCTTTGCAGAATTCTTCAAATAACTTTGATGTATATTCGCCTCCTCTATCTGATCTGAGTCTCTTCAAATATTGACCGCTTTGTTTTTCCGCCATTGCTTTAAATTCTTTCAATTTTTCCAGCACTTCTGACTTTTCTTTCAAGATATAAATCTAACATTTTCTACTAAAATCATCAATAAAAGTTAGGTAGTA
This sequence comes from Hibiscus syriacus, assembly GCF_006381635.1. Lineage (NCBI taxonomy): Eukaryota > Viridiplantae > Streptophyta > Magnoliopsida > Malvales > Malvaceae > Hibiscus > Hibiscus syriacus. The sequence goes on along the minus strand of NW_024063116.1, from coordinate 307,935 downwards.
CCTGTTACCGCCAAGCGATGATATATCAAAAGGACCAGCTATATCTGTGTGTACTATCTCCAGCGGTCTTTGGGCACGCCAGGATCTACCAACTTCAAAGCTTTGTCTATGTTGTTTTCCTTTGATGCAAGCCTCACATAATTGATTTGGAGGGTTGATCTCTGGTAGTCCTTTCACCATGCTTGTTTTTTATAACAACTTCAAACCAGAAAATCCAAGATGTCCATATCTTAGATGCCACAGCCATGAATCATCTTTGATCACGGTCTTCATGCACTTGACTTCTCCCGACTCGATATCAATTGTAAATAGACGATTTCGAGTCATATCAGCTTGGGCTATCAATTCTCCTTCTTTATTTTTGATGGCAAGCGAGCAGTTCTTCATCTGCACTTCATATCCATTTTCCAGGAGTTGACCAAGACTGATGATATTGCTTTTCAAAGCAGGTACATAATAAACATCTGAAATATATTTCTTTTCTCCATTTCTCTAAGTAATCATGACTTCGCCTTTTCCTTTTATTTCTGCGTGCGAGTCATCTTCGAACGTTACTCGCCCATGAACTGTTTCATCTAATTTCACAAACAGCTCCCTTTGACCACACATATGGTTACTGGCACAATTATCAAGATACCAAATATTTTTCTTGAATTCTTCATTTTCTTTATAAGTGAGAAATACGTGAGATTTTTCAATTTTTTCTTCTTCAGCTGCTGCTACGTTATTTCTTTCTTCTTGTTTAGGAGCAGATTTACACTCATAACTATAATGACCATACTTATTGCAATTATAACATTGTACCTGGAATTTACTTCCTTGTTGATATCTGCCCCTACCTCGGCCTCTGAATCCTCGTCCACGGCCTGATGTTGGATTGCTTTCACTTATTTGAACGGTGCTATATGATCGACCACCACGTCCACAAGTTCCTCGTCCTCCTCTTTATCTTCCACAATAACCACCACGATTTCCTTGACCTCGTGTGTAGCTGCTACTAGCTTCTCCTTCGTTGACATTCATCTTGCTTTGTAGAGCTTGCTCCAAATTTTTTTGAATCTTCATTTTGTTTTATTTTCTGCTCATGGGCTTGAAGTGAACCCTCAAGCTCATCGATCGATATTTGAGATAAATCTTTCGATTCTTCGATTGCCACCACCACGTAATCAAATTTTCTTGTCAATGACCGCAAAATTTTTTCCATCACTCTAACATCGTCGAGTGATTCGTCATTTCTTTTCATTTCATTTACGACCGCTTTCACACAGCTAATATAATCATCGATGTTTTCTTTATTTTTCATTTTTAACATCTTAAACTCAGCTCTGAGAGTTTGTAAGCGTACCTTCTTTGCTTTTTCGGCATCTTGTAGAGATTTTTGCAAAATCTCCCACGCTTGTTTTGCGGTCTTCGCATCAGAAATTTTTTCAAAGGTAGATTCGTCTACTCCTTGAAAAATAAAGAACAATGCTCTTTTATCTTTTTTTCGGGATTCCTTTAAAACCTTCTTTTCTTCATTTGCCAGGGTTGCTTCTGTTGTTGCATTTTCAGGCTCGGTGTAACCATCCTCGATGATATCCCAACAATCTTGGGAGCCTAGTAACGCCTTCATTTGAATGCTCCAATTGACGTAATTCATCTTTGTCAATCTCGGAATTTGAGGTTGAATCATGTTGGCCATCTTCTCCACCACGTTGAACTCGAACCAAGCTCTGAGACCACTTGTTGGAAGCGTAGATGGGCTCAGGATAATTTATAATACTCAAACTTTTTATTGATACGAAACAAAATATGTTACAATGACACTCTCAATATTACAATACTGCAATACTAGCTCCGACTAATTTACAAACACAACCTCAATATTCTAAGCTTTGCTAAGCTTCACCTTTTCTCTCATAGCTTTGCTAAGCTTCACCTTTTCTCTCATAGCTTTGCTAAGTTATCTCTCATTTTTGCTTTTCTTAGCCTTTATTTTTCTCACTTGTGTTGCATATTAAACTAAACTAGAACACCCGTATATATAAATGTAATAAACTGTCTTGAACTACTCTGGATGCTTCTCAACTTCTCTCTGCCGCCATTCTTCTTTCTTGCCGTGATGGAATTTTGCTTGCCAATTATTAATAAGTATTATACGTGTTGCATCCATTATTGATTTTCTTAATTGAAAAGCAAGTTGCTCTATTTGGCACATTTAATATGCTTAATAGTTAAGCATAAACAATGTCAACTTGCTTCCATTTCCTTTTCTTTATAGCCATCATGTTTGACCGTGGAAAAGTAAGTTTAGTTTCTAACACTACCTGTATGTGGTACCTTTTCTTTTAGCTAAAACGGAGGTACCCAATTTGAAATCCACTCATTTCCCATCTTAACTAAAAAATGCATGTTTGGTGCATTTCTATTTTGCAGATATATGCCAGCGAGGAGTCGAACCAGCATTCAGGAGCTTTAGTCTTTTTGTTCGGGCAACTTCTCTCCAGCATTCCATTCCTGTTCCTCATCGCCATATCATCGAGTCTCGTGTTCTATTTCTAAATAGGATTGCATGACGAATTCAGCTTGCTGATGTACTTTGTGCTTTCTTCATGTGCCTCTTCGTCAATGAAGGATTGCCGCTGGCTGTTACTTCTTTGTGGCAAAATGTTTTCTGGAATTTCTTAGCGTTTGTAACCATACATGTAAGTTATCACTCATTTGTTCCCATTCATTTACATTCTTAAAATTATTCCCCATTCGGATCTTTATTAGCCTTGCCAGTCTAGACCAAAACATGATGTTTCAGGTGGTAATGATGCTAGCAGCCGGCTATTTGACAATCCGAAACGAGTTGCCTAGACCCGTCTGGAAGTATCCATTATCATATATTACTTTCCACACTTATTCCATCCAGGTTTGTGTGCATCTATTCCTTACTACAAAATACAGACCATGTTTGTATTGGTCGGGCAATTTATCACTGCTGAATGAATCATTAATGTTTGATCATAGGGGATTCTGGAGAACGAGTACCTAGGGACCAATTTGCCGTTGGGCATGTACGGACGATATCGGGGTTTCAGGCAATCCATGGTACTTATGACATCTCTCAAAGAAGCAACTCCAAGTGGGAGAATTTACTGGTGTTGTTCCTAATAGCTGTTGGATATAGAATTCTTGTGTTTGTTTTGCTACATTTTCGTGTTAGGAAAAATGTATCCCTACATAGAATTTTCCAGTGTCGCAAATCAAACCTGAGATGGTACAATAAATCTTTAATCTTCTTAGCTTTTCGAATCGTATAATCCATTTTCTATGTTATACAAAAGTGAAATTTAAATAGGATGTCCATTGACAATTTGCCATTGATGCTACTCTTCCGCATCAAGTATCATGCTACATGAAATTGATATTTCAATATTAAAATCAGAATATTTTGAAATTATGACCAATATAAAATAAGTAGAATAATTTAGGGGGCGCATTATAGAATTAAGCCTTAACACATTAAAAGCTCTTTTAACTTCACGTGACTGCAGTTCCATTTTCTTATAAAGAGGAGTCTGTGTTACATGATTTAAGGAGTTGCCCTTGCACTCTTGATGTTCTTCGACATGCTGACGTCCTTGTTTCTATCTCATTGAGTGATACTGATACTCTTGTTTTATGGTTAGAAGAGGCTTTATCTATTTTGGGACTTGATGATTTTGTTGGGTTCTTAATCTGCTTGTGGAATGTGTGAAACAATCGTAATTCATTTGTGCATGATGCCAAATTTCAATCGTCTTAGATTTTGGTGTCGACGAGTAAAGCACTTCATCATGAGTACTTGCACACAATGGCTTTAGATCGGATGCATGAGAATCCTTTCATTCAACACAATAGATGGTTACCTCCTCCACCAGGTGTGATTAAGATAAATTTGATGGTGCATTTGATAGCAATAGGTGTCTGGTTTCTATTGGGGTGGTAGCTCGTGATCATAATGGTTTGGATAAGGGGGTTTGGCGCAAGTCTCCGGACGCTATGTTGATCCTGCTTTTGTTGAATTCTTTGCTTTGCTTGTTAGTTTACGCCTTGCTAATGAGAAGGGATGGTTGGATGTGCAGTTTGAATATGATTCTTAGATACTTGTGAACAATTACACGAGACTCAGATGACATCTCGATATTGGGTATTTTATTCAAGAAGCTCTTTTTCTTTTACAAGCTAATCCTAGATTCCATATTACATATATCAATCGTGAAATGTAATCATGTTGTTCATGCTCTGCCTAGCTGGGCTAGTTGTTCTGGTAGTGCATTATTCTTTGATTCGGTTTGTCCCGATATCATTGCTAGTGTCATTAGCAAAGATGTAATTACTTCTTGATTAATAGAATTTTGGACACTCTTTTTTCTTTATTAGGATTAGAAGAGGTTTTTAATGAGGCCCGTATTATTTTTAAAAAAAATACTGGTAAATTCTGCATTGAATTTGCATAACCTACGTAGGCAGAGATGTACATTGGCGGGTGGGTGAGTATTCTCGTCATCTTAAATTTTGAAATTATTATATATTTTAATTTTTTATATATTTTTTATATTAAAATTTTGTTTTTGTCTTTTTAAAATTTTATAAATTTAAGTTTATCCCATAATACTTTATAAGTTTATGTTAAACTTCCAATATAAAATTCTAGGTCAGTCATTGTAAATATGACTTTTTTTGTTACAAAGAAAGTTAAATCAACAGTCAGGTGTCTTCCTCCTCCACTTGTCCAAGTCCAGTTGGAGAAGACGATGCATATTAACTGGCAGATGAACGAAATCTAATCGAGCAGGGATGCTCGTGCATTCAAGTAGTGCTAACGCATCGACAACACCGTTAGCTTCACGGTGAATATACTTGAAGGGTATAGGCTACCAACTAGGGATGGCAAACGGGTACAGTTTTGTGGATTCTGAACCCATTCTAATTGGGGCGGGGATGGATATAATTTTAGCGGGTATTGGGCAGGTGTGGATTTAGAAAGTGATACCCGTCGCGGGTAGTGGGCGGGTAATGGGTTTGAGACATTACCCGCCCCGCATCCGCCCGCTCCACATCCGCCCGCCCGCCCACTTTCTATTATATATGTAGGTAGTAGTGAATTTAAATTGGAGCGCTCTCAATTGGAGGAAATAAAGAATGATGATTGTAATACTAGAATATCAGATGTCACAAGTATTGCCTGAAATTTTAGAATGTTGTGCCAAAGAACAAAAACATTATGTGTTTGTCATTTATGTTTCTAAACTTTAATTATGTCTTTTATTATGGTGTTTTATGTACTTTAAGATTTATATTAACACTTAACTCAGATAATCCTTGGATTATTCTATTATGTTTCTTAATGGACATGTTTTTTTATGTTTGTTGCTTATATATAACTTAAGTTTGCTTTCAGGCGAGTCTAGACGGGTACGTCACTAGTGGGTAGTGGGTGTGGGGATGAATTTGAGAATGTACCCGCGTGGGGGGTATGGATTTGAAAATTTGCACCCTCATGGGTAGTGGGCGGGTGGTGGATTGAAAATATTAGGTGGGTAGAGGGGGGGGAGGGGGTATCCGCACCCGACCCGCCCGTTTGCCATCCCTACTACCAACAAATTGTAAAACTTAAATGCAGCGTTAGGCCTGTAAATGAATTAAACGTTCATTGAACCGTTCATGAACCGTGCGGCGGGAAGTTCGTTTATGTGCATTTATTTATTAAGTTTTTGTGTTCGTTTAATTAAATGAACGAACATGAACATAGGTCTCGTTCGTTCGTGAACGTTCGGTTATGTTCATTTATGTGCGTTCATTTATATTTACCCCAATATTCTTAAATCAATTTTGGTGACCAATTGTATGTATCTTAAAAATATTAATTAATCTGATATTCTGATGACCAACTCCATAATTAACCCAATTTTACATCCTTACCCATAAGCAATTATGTGGTAATACAAAAAACCCTAAATCTAAAAAGTAATATTTCAACTCTTCGTCACTCAGCCGTTCTTGATTCTCCACTCTCCCCACTCTCCACAATTTTCATTTCTGCAACTATTCGACAAAGCTTCAAGTCTTCAACTGCAACGATTCGACAGAGCTTCATCTCTTTCTCTTCATCTTGGCATCTTGAACGACATTTCATAAGGTAATAATTTGAATTTGTTTGGTCTGTTAATTTTGGGGTGTGAATTTAGGGATTTTTTGTGTGGCATCTTGAACGACGTGAACCTTGTTCGCCGCTATGAACGGTGCATTCGACCAGTTGGTCTTCCAGCCCACCCCTCATTGCCCAGTCATCCGCTACAGGCTGGAGTATAATTTCATCGGCTGGTTGAATGGGAACTTCACCCCAAATCTTTGCAGTTCTTGAACACTCTAATCGGCACGTCGTCAACAAAGAATTTATCCCGTATGTTTCGAAATCAATGCTTTAGACAAAGATTGAACATAAAAAAAGAAACCAACTACTTCATTACGAGACTTACATAATCTGATAGAGGTTCCAAACACAGAGTAGGAGTGGTAGTCTTTGGTTGGGTCGAACCAAAGATAAATCCTTTGTTCTCTGTCACCCTTTCCTTTTGTGAAACATTGGTCTGCAGAATGTATGGCTGCCCTGTCCTGTTTCCCAGGAACTCAAAATCTATCTCATCATGCTCCGAGTTTGAGAAGACAACTGCAACGCAAGAGATGAATTAGCAAATCTTGAGCTTTTATATGCAGAGACCGAAGCACTGGGATTGCAATTTCGTTTACTCACATAGAAGGCAGTAACAGTTCTAGCAGAATCTCCTGGGACAAGCTTTATTTGCATACTGAAATGCCGAACAGTAAGACCCTTTTGGCTGGAAACCAGTCCCTTTCATAACAGAATAACATGTAATAAGATACACTGTAGGAAGAGAAAATAAAAGTAGTTAGCATTGATATATTCATACAGTATACTTGTCAAGGAAAAGCTCAATCTGGGAGCCACCATTGTAGTACTTGATACGATCAAAAGCTCAAGTAGGCACATAGTTCCTCCCGAATGGGACATGTGCAGGCCTTCTCGGGGGAGCTCTCTTGTTTCCAAAATAGATAATATTTCTTCAGTTGGAGCATGGCATTGGAATCGAGCCCCCCAGGGTGAGTCTTCAGATTCATAGGTATGCCTGTCTTCTCATCCAATCCACAAAGCAAGGAAAAGAGGGTGATGTTGCAGCGTATTTATTTATTTTCGCTTGAATTAGAACTCTCCGTTTTACGAGACTTTGGGAGATAAGGGTTTCTGAAAATTGATGAGAAATCACTTGCAGGAGTTTCTACTGCACCATATTCAACTGCAAACGTCATCAGTGCTTCAGCTTTCATTAAATGATCAAACTGTCCAGTGGAAGAAGCTGGAGTTTGGTTTGATGGACCAGATGTCACGTACTGTTTGTGAACTCTTGACTTTTGCTTAAAAATTCCTCTGTGGAAACTGGAAGAGGTGGATTAAAGTTATCAAAGGAAGGAAGACCTGCAGGCAAAAGCATCTTATATGAAGTATCCATTGCCCAACCGGACTGTTTCCTATGTTCACAATCTGAAGTACCAACATAATAGCCGATGACTCTGCATTTCCTGGGGGCTTTAGAAATGAAAGACCATAATGAGATCAATTAAAGATTAATTGTCGCTGTGTTTGCTTTACATCAATTTAGTTGTACTATTTTAGTGATATGCTACTGTTTTAATTTGATAATATCCTTTATTTGCTAATGCTAACATTTACTCATTGTTGTACCACAGATGTCTGATTCGCCACTTGAATCAACTGAATTTGAATCAAGTACCAACACTCCAACCATGGAAAGTACACAAAATACAGATGTTGATTTTATTACAACTGATAACGAAGAAGTAGATGCAGCAGCTACAGCTAGTGTAGAACACGTTAATGCAACCAACAATGAAGAACCAACTCCATTCACTAGAAGGAAGAGAAAGCAGACTTCGGGAGTTTGGGAACATTTCGGATGGTAAAGTTGCATGATGGAACTGACTTGTGTGAATGTAGCCATTGTGGAGAAAAGTTTAAGAAAATGAAATATGGAACCACCACCGTTGCATAGGCATATTGGTGATTGTCTAAAGTTAAAAGTGGTTAACAGAGGTCAATTAAGTTTAAAAGTGCAGCCTGGCAAATCAGATTCTTCATCTATGGTTTGAAATTGGAAGTTTGACAATGCAAAGATGAGAGAGGTTATTTCCCACGTGATCATGGTTCATGAATTAATTTTTAATTTTGTGGAGTATGGACTGTTTAATGTGGTAATGAAAGAAGCAAATCCAGGATTTAACAAGATCTCACGCTTCTGTTAAACAAGATTGTATTTCCAGTTATGAGATTGGAAAGAAAAGAGTTCAAAAATTGTTGGATTCTGTCAAGCGTCTGAGCATCACTACAGACATGTTGACGTCGAATCAAAACATCCATTACATGGTCGTTACATGCCATTAGTAGATTCTGATTTCAAGCTCACAAACGCATATTAAGTTTTGTTGATGTGCATCCACCGTATTCTGGAGTATGTATCTATGATTCACTTTTTAAGTGTCTAAAGGAGTGGAACATTGAGACAAAGGTGGTGACTTTGCAGTGGATAATGCTAAGACTAATGATGTGGTGGCTAGAAAATTGATGGAAATTTTGAATCTTCAAAAGAAACTTGATGTTGGGGAAAATTATTTCATGTGCGGTGTTGTGCACATATCTTAATTGTTAGTTCAGGATGGTCTTGGAGAAATTGAAGACATAATTCATAATGTTCGTGAGAGTGTGAAACATGTCAATGCCTCTCCGGGTCGATTGCATATTTTTAGTGAACTCGCCAAACAACTTTCAATGCCAAAAAAGCACTTGATTTTAGAGTTAGTACCAGGTGGAATTCTACATATGCTATGTTGTCTACTGCTTTAGAGTTCAAAGAAGTGTTGTGAATTATGTCGATCGAGAGTCTACATACACTACTTTACTGAGCAAGGAAGACTGGAAAAAGTTGAAGAGGTTTGCTCATTCTTGGCACTTGTCAATGAAGCTACAAAAATCATTTCAGGTATAACTTGATTCCTTTTTATTAATTTAATACAAAGAATTTACTACTAATTTTTTTATATATAGGCTCCGAATATCCTACATCCAATTATTTCTTAGCGAATTGTTTGGGATAAAAGAAGCATTGGATGCAATAGTTTTAGGAGGAAGTGATTACATGGTAGCTATGGCTATGAAGATGAAGAAAAAATTGACAAGTATTGGGGTACTTGTAACTTGTAATTTCAATTGGTGCTATTTTAGATCCCAGGTATAAATTAAGTTGTTTGAATTTATTTTAATGAATTTATTTGAGTTTAATTGATGTCATTCTCTTTATCAGGTATAAATGAAATTGCTGAGTTTCTTTCCATACTATTTATTCACATGATGAGGCTTCGAGAGAAATGCAAATAGTTCGATGTATTTTATATGAGTTGTACCAAGAATATGTTGAGGCTCATAAAGCAGCAAATGTTGTTTCCTCTACTGATGGAGTCAAAGTGTTAGTATTGGTGTACTTCTAAGAGTAGTGTTAGCTCCTTATTCAGTCAATTTGGTAAAGGTATTAAACTGGCACAGCTAAATATGACCAACATATTAGAAGTTTCGATACTTTTACATTGTCAAGTCAGAATAAGACACTTATTTGGAGGAGGAGTTTAATTGGAGCCTGGTATATATTGATGCCTTGGGATGTGTAAGCAGAACATCTTAAATTTAGCATTTTGTCAAAAATGGATGCTGATATATTGGCAATTTCAGTCACTACTGTTGCTTCTGAATCTGCTTTGGAGAAAAATAAAAACAATGTATTTTTATGTTTTAAGTTTTATTGAATTTGGTTTTACAATGACTAATATATTTTTGGCTTTTTGATTTGTTGTAGCAAAACGAAGATATCATACATGTTGAGCTTCCTTGAAAATGAGATGAATGAATTGGTATAACCTCGCTAATTTAGTATATTTTTCATCTTTTGTTATAACTCATTTAATTTAATATAATTTTATTTGTTTGATTTTGATCAGGATGGATGATGAATTAACGACTGATCATGAATGCAAGTTGAATATGTTATGAATATTATTGAAGTTGTTTTGGATTTCAAGAAGATTGTTTTGTTGAACAAATTAACTTTAAGACTTTATACGTTTATATAGCTTACTTATGATTTATGTATGTTTTGTTGTATTCGAACAAATTAACTCTAAAGTCGTGTGAATCATTTAATATCTTTAAAAAATTGATCGAAATATTTGATATCTTCAAACATTTCATCACTGCTTTTTAATTATACTTGTTAGAGTTCGACTCTAATTCAAAATGACACAAATTAATTAATAATTAAAATTGAGAAAGTAGAATTCTAATTTGATTAATAATAGTAAGGGTAAAGGGTTAAAGAATCAAGTTTTCTTTCACCAAAATCCTCTTGTATTTTCTTCCTTCTATTAGTGAAATTTTTCTCCTCTAACAGTGGTTTTTTCCTTTGGGGGTTTTCACGTAAATGTTGGTGTTCTTTTCTTTCCGATCGTATTTATTTATTTGCATATAATCGTTTCCGATGTTATAACAATTGGTATAAGAGCTTCGGGTTCAAGATTATAGCAACAATAGATATGATATTTCGTTTTTGGATTGAAACACCAGGTTCTCGCTGTGGCGTGTAAAGATTCGAGATGTTCTTGAACAATTAGATCCAGACGATGCAATAGAAGGATTGATGAGAAGCCGATAATACAATGGATGATGAGAAAACGGAAGGATTGTAAATCTCTTTATATTTTTTTACTAATCTAATAAAATTTTGCAGGATGTGTTGAAAGAAAAAATGATTTCTTATTTGTAGGCGAAATTGGAGCAACTATGCATGCAAAATTGTTGACCAACAGTTGCACTTAAAGCAACATATTTATTCACTCAAGTTGGTGGAGGGTTAATCTCTTGAAGAGCACCTGACTGTATTCAAAGAAATTGTATCTGATTTAGAGAATTTAGAAGTGAAGTATGATCAAGAGATCTGGATGATCCTCTTGTGTTCATTGCCTCATTCCTACTCATCTTTCAGAGACACAATTCTATAATCGTAAAGCACTCACTCTAAAAGAAGTGTACAATGGTCTGCACTTGCTTGAAAGATGAAACATCTTGTATCTAGTTTTGATCCCTAGACAGAGGGTCTCGTGGTGCAGGATCAACTAGCTCAAACCATGAAAGAAAATGTGAACGTTAGCAAAGAGTGCGATGATGAAGAACTCCTAGTTACGACTGACGAAAACTCTATAACAAGTGATGAATGGATACTTGACTCTAGTAACAGTTTCATATGAATCTAATCAATGTTTGGTTTGTGATACATGCATCACAAGGCTCACATCAAATGAAGATGAAATATCTCTTCCAATTGATCCAAACGACCAAGCCTTGGAAAGAAGACCAAAATAGTAGTAGACTTGCGATGAATTTTTGAATGGGATCCTAATCTCTTATCTTTCAAATGGTTTTGAATTGCATCAATCCAATATCGGGACTCAAGATACACTCAAACACATGCAGAAATTTCTATATGGGTTTAATACAATATTTTATAAATATTATGAATTTTCAATATTTTATTGATTATTATAATATATTTGATATAGTACAATGAATTATATTTTAGGATTAGATTTATTATTTATTAGGAATTATATTGAGTTAAAACATTATTTTAGTTTATTATTTTATTAGGATTAGAATTAAAATATGTTTAGTTTATTACTATTTTATTCATTAGTTGTTTAGGACTTTTAGAACTCGTATCCTATATAAAGGAGGGTTCATTCAATCATTATTGTAAATTATATTTCTTTGATTAATAATACAACGATAGTTCATTTTTGCAAGTGTTGATTGTCTTGTGCCTTCGAAGCATTCTTCATCATAAGTTCTTTCAAGTTCTCATGAGAGAGATTTCTCACACTCCGATTTACCTCTTCACTGCGATTAGGGATGGTTAGAGATAATTATCGAGTTTGTCTAGTCAATTACGATTATGAGGGTTTGTAGGACAATTTTTTATCATCATCATCACCACCATCATCATCAAACATCATCCAATCGCCCATCATCACCCTAATTTAGCTAAGTTATTTCTATCTAATTACATTCATTATCTTATTTTTATTTTGTTATCTTTATTCTATATTATTTATCATCAACTTTTTTTCTTGTTCAATTTTTCAGCAAACCTAATTCCACAAAAACCCTAGTTTTTGCAAACCACCATCATTTCTTTCTCTCGTTCCTTGATCGAGTCTAGAGTTTTCTAGGTTTGATTCTTCGACAAGAGCAACATTCATTCACCCGCTGTTGCATCTCTATCAATTTGTGACATATAAAGTTATATACATGTGATGTTTTTAGAAATAATGTCTCTTGTAAAGTAGCAAGTATTGGCACAATCAAGATTAAAATGCTTGATGGGATTGTTCAAACATTTGTTAATGTGATACATGTTCCATATTTGAGTAGAAATCTAATTTTTTAGGTGCCATAGATTCAAAGGGTATAAATTCTCCAATGAAGGTGGAGTTATGAAGATTTGCAAGGGCTTTCTTGTTGTGATAAAGGGCGGAGAAAGACTACCAAGTTTTTATGTTCTACAGGGTACCATATTTTTAATTATGCAGGTGATGTTTTATCCCTGTGTCAAATAACATTGTTATTGGTAAAATGTCTTGACTAAATCCAGAAAAAGAATACTTTTATTGAACAAGATAATAGTGGGTATAATGATTATGTGAAGCATAAAAAGAATTCAATTTTGTGGGCATAACAAATTTGAAGATAGAATTATCATTGATGATAGGGATCGTGTTGTACATGATATTGCTTGTGTGATACATTTGTGAGCAAAGTTGACACTTATGATAACCATGTCCATGAAGGCTAAATCCAAGCTTAGAAAAGCTTGGATTTGGTTGATATCCATTACTAAAGATTATCCCTTTGAGGGTGTTGTTAAAGAGTTAGAGAACTTGTTCGTTGAAGTGAAAATTTGTTTTTTTTGTTGAGTTTGGGTGCCTCTCTGAATTGTGTTTTGTCTCAAAACATTCGCACTTTCAAAATTCGCGTCAAGGTAGAGATTTGTTAAAGTTTGACTCCAATTCAAAGTGATACAATTAATTAATATTTAAATTTGGGAAAGTAAAATCCTAGTTTGATTAAAAGCAGATAACTTTATTAAAGTAGATTTCTACTTTATTTATCTTTCCTTTGTAATCAAATATCTAACTCTATAAATAAATAGCAAGGGTAAAAGGTTAGAGAATCAAGTTTTTCTTTACCAAAATCCTCTTATATTTTCTTCTACCAAAATCCTCTTGTATTTTCTTCCTTCATATTAGTGAAATCCTCTCTATTCCTCACGCGTTCAATTTGGTCCCCAGTTTCAACATATTTCATTTATTTCTAAAATTTAGTGTTCTTGCTTTGCTATTTTCCATTTTGTGTTTTAATATTAATTTTGGCTAAATTTCTTTCAGGTCCTTGCAGTTTATGCATGTTTACGCTTTAGTCACTGAATATTCTTTTATTTATTTGATTTTGATACGTTTTATTTCTTTTAAATTTAGTCACTATGTTTTATGTTATTTCTCTGAAGTTAACCACTGAATTTATATATTTTTCATTTTAGCTACTGTTTGAACTCTACTTCTTATCTTATTTATGATTTGGATATGATAGTTCCAATTTTGCATTTTAGTCATTTTTATTTCTGATTTGGCTACTATTTTATTTTATTTTATTGTATTTTGGTCCCTTATGGTTTATATTCAAATATTAAACCTTAATACGACCTTGTGACGACCCGCCTTGGGGTATGACTTGTTTTATTTATGATCTGAGTAAACAATTAATTAACCCATAACCTTTTTTTTTCGAGTAATTTATTTTCCGTCATTTATAATTTACCTGTAAATTTATGTATTTACTTTTCAGCATTTACATTTCAGTCCTTCAAAATCCATCTTTTAATTTTCTACAATTTCTCAATTTAAAATTTATGTTCTAATTTCTTACATCTAGGTCCTTTTACTTTATTTTAATTTCAGCTTTGTGTTTTAATTTATTACAATATAGTCCTTTTACTTGGTAATTAATTTTAGTTTTGCCTTTAATTTTAAATTTCTTAACATTTAGTCCTAATTTTAGATTTTAATTGTTAAACCTCTTAATTTCAGTTTTTAATGTTTTAGTCCTAATATAGATTATTTTGTATTTTAGGTTTAGTCCTTAAATCAGGTGAATTCTTAATTTGGTCCTCACTTTGCTCGAGGTTCTAATTTAATTATTTGAATCAAATAATTAATTAGGATTAATATTAGATCCTCCATCTTAGGCCTAATTTCATATTTAGTCCTTAAATTAGGAGAATTCTTAATTTGGTAATTGCTTATGCTCGAGTTCCGAATTAATTATTCGGTAGTCCATAATTAATTAAAATTAATTATGATTTAGTGCCTCCATTTTAGGCCTAATTTTATATTTAGACCTTAAATAGGAAATTTCTTAATTTGATCCTCACTTATGCTCGAGGTTCCCAATTAATTATTTGGTAGTCCATAATTAAATTAATTATGATTAATATTAGAACCTCCATCTTAGTCCTAATTTTACCTTTAATCCTTAAATTAGAATAATTCTTAATTTGGTCCTAGCTTTTGCTCGAGATTCTACTTTAATTATTCGAATTACAATATTATTAAAATTAATTTAAGTTAATATTAGGGCCTACTTTTTCAGGTTTGGGCCTCTAGGTTCTTTAATTTTCATAATTTGACACTTTATGACATAGACAACCTTAATCTACTCTTATTTAATTAGGGTCAATAAAATTTTTTTTGTTGCATCTTCTTTTAAAACCTAAGGCAATGTTCACTATTAGAGAGTCAATAATCTCCTACAAGTATGCTCGAAGGGGCTACTGGTGATTCTCAAAATAGGTCGACATCATTTTCAAGACCGCATCATGATTTCTAAAATATTGAGGCAATGTCCGGTTATTAGCAAAATAGTTGATCTCTCGCATTCATGCTAGGGGGCGAATGCTTTTGGCTTTAATAAACGAATACTCTTTTGAACTTTACATCCGTAATGATTTTTAATTAGATAAAGTTCGAACTCAAAATTTTTATTCTAATATAGGGTAATCAACTAGGCATAAATTTTTGGGTGTTGTAGGGGTGCTAATCATTCCCCACGTAACTGACTCCCGAACCTATTTTTTGGTTTTCGTAGACCCTAAACTTGGTATTTTGATAAAAATAAAATGTTCTTTAAAATCACCCGTGTTTATGGTGTCCTGATTGCACCTTAAAATGATTGGTGGCGACTCATCACATTTCAAAATCTTTTCAATGAAAAAAAACCCCTAAATCATACCAAGTTTTTCCCCACCTGGACGAAAAACAGTGTCGAGGATTTTATCATATCACAATCAGTATGTAACGTTCAGCTCATATACCATCAATTTTTTTTAAAAAAAGGACGAGTTTTGGAATATAATGAATAGTTTGAATGATAATTTTGTAACTTTTAATAGTCGAAGGACTCAACAAAGCAATACTCTATAGTCAGAATATCATTTTAAAATTTTAATAGTCGAGAAACTTAATAAGAAATACCTTATAATTAGGGAACCATTTGTGTACTTTACCCATATTAGTAATATCACTACAAAAGAATTTGTTAATTAATTTATGTGAATTTCATTTTAAAAAATTGAACATCGAGATCCCGAATTCCATATCAATAGATTAATAAAGTTTTTAAAATATTAATGCTTTAGATTAATATATAATTAAATTGAATTTGAAAGTACTGAATTTTTAATATGGGAATTTTCATAGACAAAACTATATTTTATCATGTTTTATTTGTGCTTGAGTATATGATATAATACATGTTAATAAATGATTAATTTGTTGATTAAAATTATCATCATTATATGAATCAACTTATCTTAGTGGTTAAAAGAATCGTTATTGTTTTTAAAGATCACAGGTTCGCGCACCAACAGTTTGTATAAGATGTTTAAGTGTTCTTTTTCAAATGATAAGAATATTTAAAACATATTATTTTGTAATCACCTTAACTTAACAAAAATATATATTATTGTTTTTATTTTAAAAAAATACATTAAATATTTAAAAAAATAATTAAATAACTTTAGGTGATAGGTGCAAACACCATTAAAGATAATTTATAGATACAATTACTTAACAACTAAAAAATAAACAAATTATATTTAGAGCTTAAACCTACTTCATCCTTCTTTTCTTTTCTCTAAACTATTGCTAATTGCTTTCTTTTTCATCTATGATCGGTAGACGACGACATAATCTTAGTATTGATTATGATTGTGGATAATTTTTTTATTATATATTTATTTATTTTCTAACAACTATATATTTATGACACGATTTTCTGTCTTTTTGACGCTTTTTATACTTTTTGTCTTTATGACATATTTTATGTCTTTGATTTCCCTTGATCTAATAATCCTAAAAAGTGTAAAATTAAAAGAATTTTATATAATGTAAGTGGATCCTAACCCATATGCATATATATACACATATTTAAAAGTTTAGGATTATATTAGGAGTTTCAATGTTGTATCTAATATTAATTGACATAATATCAAAAAAAGATTTTTAACATTTAATTAAGTATCAATTTCACCTTTATTTTTTAAAGTATTTTAGTAATATTTCATTTTGTACAAAAGACCCCTCTATTTATAGAAATCGTTAGTTAACAACGATTAACTCTCTAAAGTAGGGATTATTTGTATCTTAAATGAAACATTGAGGGTATAATGCTCCAGAAAGAAAAATAAAAAGAGCCAAATAACTATTTGATCAAATGTTAAAAGCTTGTTTACCTTAGAATAAAACATTAAAGGACCAAAATGCTTAAAAAATAAATACTAAAATGACCATTATAATAAGTACTAAGAGTTAATTTTGGCATTATATAATATTAATTTTACTATTATATATAAAAGAATGTTTTCCCAATATAGAGAATAAAAGAAAATAAGTGTAAATAATATTTAGTCATCTACTTATTCATGCTTTTTATTTTGTTACTCAATTTTTTAAAATCGTACTTAATGTTATGTTTTGATTTCGTTTTGGTTACTCACGTTAAAAAAATTAACAATGATGCTAATGTGTCACCTAAAGTAATACCACGTCATGATTAAAAAATAAAAATTATAATGTCAGCAGTTATTTATTTTTTAATGAATAACTGAAAATATAACATTATTTATGATTTTGAAGAAAAATACTTGAATGACTAAAATGAAACTTAAATAGAGGGAGAATTTTAAACGTAATTTACCCAAATAAATTTAAAAGGGTTGTTGCTTACAAGGTTGCATTATTAAAGGTAGAAGATCTTAGTCTTAAAACAATGATTACTCTTGCTAGTTATCCTAATTAAGGCCCGTTCATCTAAACCCACCCCCACGTATTTCAGCTTTAACTTTCGTGCACGAAAAATATGAGAAATTATTTTAGATCTGATTATTTATAATCTTAATGAATGACATCTATAAATTTTAAAATAATTTATAAATAACCGCACAATTTTTATTTACACTTAGAAAGAGTAGAAGATTCACCTTGGACAAAAATTATATATACAAATACTATTAGTTAGGACTACAAATAATATGTTAAACCGAAACCATTTAATAATTTCTCGAAACATAAGAATTCAACACTTGAAGATTCAACACATTTTTTTTTTCGTTTCTTTTTCCACAATTATTATCCCTCTCAAAGGTTCTTTCTTCTCTAATAAATCTTTTTTCTCACTGGAAAATTAATATATTTGAGATCTAACATCTTAACTTATGGGGAAAAAAAACAAGTAATAATACGTCTTATTTGCTTTTCTGAAAAAACTAATTATTACTCCATTGTTAGAAAGGGTATCTGTTGGATCTTGTTCTTGGTCGTTGGATGTTGAGTTTGGTCTTATTTTTCTTAGTTTGTGGGACTTTATTCTTCATGACATCTTTATTTAAGAAGTTTATACATAAACTACGTTAGTTGAAAAATATAAGCTAAAGATTCTCTAATAATCTTGATGTTATTTTCTTAGATATTAAGCTTTAAAAAGTAGGGTACTTTTCAGTAGAGCTTGCAACTGAAAGGAAACCCCTGGATTTCGTCGGCTCTGAGGAATTACGGTTTATATTCCAGAGGTTGACGTGAAGCTTATGATTGCCATTTACATGTACTTTTTTGCAGTGTAGGCTTTAGCTGATTTTTCTTAGGAACAATTTGGATCAAGGATTTTAGATTCCTATCGGGTATATTTTTTTTTTTCTGACTAAGGATACTTATGTTTGATTGAAATTTTTTTTCTTAAATAAGGGTAATATTTTTTTTTCAAGTATATTTATTCTTGAGAATGTTATTTTCATACACCTGTTAGGTATTTTTTTATTTAAGTGTGTTAAGGGTTAAAATATTTTTCTTTTCTCGTTTAACTCTGTGATATCTTCTTCTCTCAGTAAGAGTTTGTCTCCCTCTGAAAAATTCATCGTTCTCCTGATAAGATTTCTTCTCTTCTCCCTTTCTTTACAATATTTTACTTATTTAAATTTTTTAAAAAAATTAGTGTAGTTGATTTAGTTAACCTCGAGATATAGTTTCATATTTCTTCTCTCAGTAAGAGTTTGTCTCCCTCTGAAAAATTCATCGTTCTCCTGTAAGATTTCTTCTTCTCCCTTTCTTTACAATATTTTACTTATTTAAATTTTTTAAAAAATTAGTGTAGTGATTAAGTTAACCTCGAGATATAGTTTCCTTATAGTTACTGTTTTGCTGGATTCATTCTGCCATTTTTTCATAATCTTATGCAGCATTTGAGCTTTAATGGAAGATTGAATAGTAAACTGTAAAGTAAAGCAATGATATTGATAGGTCCGGTTATATTCATAGTTTGAATCAATTAGACTCTTAAACCGGTTATCTTCTCCCCCCTTCTATTTTTCCATCACCTTCCCCAGAAAACCGTCAAAACTTCACCGACCCACGCCCTCCTCTCCCTTGGGCTCGCCGACGAGCTCTCGGTCTGTAACCCAGACCGTCAATGGCTCTACCACTTCACAATCAAGGGCTATTCCTTAGGCAAAGGCATGGGTGGATCGATCTCTTATCGATTTCTTATCGTTCTTAGTTTTAATCGGTATTTGTATTTTTTACGGGAAACTTTACAGTTATACCGGCACAGGTAAGTTCGTTACTCTTCTGTAAGTCACATTATATATATATTTTAAATATTTTTCGAGAATCATTCAAAACAATAGTCGTGAATCCAGATCTCTGCATTTTCGTTATTCTTTTTTCCACTTCGATTAGGGTGGATCGATCTGTTGTTCTTTCTGGCATTAATGCTAATTTGTTAATTTAAATGCCTGTTGATAGGTTCGTCAATGTTAGAAGGGATCCTGTTTTTTCTTCATCAAATGCTATGTTGTAATCGGTATTTGTATTTTTGAATGTGTACGCGCTTCATGAGCTAGATCCGCTGCTTCTTGTTACATTTTTACTCTTTGATCAAGTTTGAATTGGTTGTATCTTGGTGATTCGTGTTAGTTGAGTCAGCGGTTATCTACTGTGTGAGTTTTAACTAGCAAGATCGGAAATTTATGTTCAGTGCGTAAGAATCTCATGTATTAAATTGAAAGTGAAACTTAGGGATGGGAGGAACTATATATGGTTCTTTTGGGCTTAGTTCATAAATAATTTTGTCATTATTTATTTGCTTTATGCTAAAAAGAGTAATTTTTCATGTGTTCGATAGTGTTGCATATTTATTATAAACTGTTCTGGTCTTTCTTAAGCCTTTTCATTATGATGTGTGGGATCTAAGTGAAAAGTTGTGCATGGGTAGTGATTACCTTAAGCCAGTTATACTTTTAATACTGAAAGCTTTATACTGAGAAGGAGATGGGTTAATCAAGAATAAGACAAAAGAAAACATATGCCCATGGTAGAAGTTTAGTCTGTTTTGTACAAAATAAATGCAAGTGATTGAATTTCATTATCAACATATTTGCTATGTATTTTTGAGGCTTCTGTAATGATATACATTCTACCTTTTTAATATGCTGCAACCTGCCATGTGGGAATTTGATTACCAAATAACTTAAGGTGGTTTATACTCTAATTTTATAGATAGCAATTTTGTTGCTTGCTTCTGCAAGTGTGAGCTATGCTTTACATGCATGGTATATTAATTTGTGAATGAGGTTGATATCTTAGTTACTACTTTCTATTTAAAAATTCAAATTATTAATTAAGCAATTAAAATCTGTTGATCTAAATGAAATAATTGTTAATTAGTTGACTTGCCATACATATGACTTAAAGGCCATGTCTTGTTGACACTGCATGATCACATGTCAAATGGTGGCAAGAGCTATTGCCATCTAAAGATGATCCCTTGAATTCAACATAGTATTTTTTAATCAGAGAAATCATTAAATGACGATAGAATCAATAGAAAGATGATATTTCAAGACTTTTATTTGACCTCAATTGTGAAGGATATTTCTGGTGCTGGAATTCTGTTTACACCTATGCACAAATGCTTCAAAAGACGAGGCCAATTGGGGGATATTTTGCCGAGTCAGTCACTGATCTTGGAGAACTGCAGGCATTTATCTGTATTTTGGCTGTTATGGAGTTGATAGACTAGATAGGATGATGAAAACACTGCTGCCCTGTTGAATTGCATAGACACATCATTACGATCAAACCGTGAATTGTTAGAAGCAGTTGCCAGCAGCATGCATTCTGGTGACAGAATAGAAAGGGAGGCTTGTTTGAAGCAAATTGTGGATTTGGACACAATAATCGGTTTTTGCATTGAGGCAGGACAGGCCTTGGCTTTTGATAAACTTTTAGCTGAAGCTTCTGATGCTGTGCTCAAAGTAGGTGCACCTCTAATTTATTCATTGCTTGCCGGAGTAGTTAAGCATATACCTGAAGAAATACCCGAAAAGAGGTAAATAAGAAGAATGAGGGGGGTCGCAAACAGTGTTGCTCTTGCTGGTGATCATGACTCTGAGTGGGTTAGATCTATTTTGGAAGAAGTTGGATGTGCTAATGATGGGTCCTGGAGCTTGTTGCCTTATTTATTTGCCACTTTCATGACATCAAATATCTGGAACACAACCGGATTCAACGTTGACACGGGGGGTTTCAATAACAATATCCATTGTTTGGCAAGGTGAGTGTCCTTTCTGGTTTTCTTATAATTTAAAAAGTAGAAAAAAAACTTTTGGTCGACCATGAGTTCTGGAGACCGAAGCATGCTATATTACAAACTGAATGCCTTGTAGCTGCTATGTCCCAAATAAAAAAAAAAAAATTATCAGGGAATTTATTTGAATGGTGACATTGTTGATTATAAAGGAGTATGTCAAACTACCATAACTACTGAAATGCAAAACTTCAATTCATGCGCCAGGCTTTGGAGCTATTCTTCAGTATAATATTTTATGGAATTCTCTTCCCGAACGATGTTACAAATAGAACAAATTCCAAACATTGATTTCCATTATATTTTTATGCTTCAATGTTCAGCCGATCCATTTGGTTTCTATCATATAAAACATATTCAATAAAAATATTTGTAAGAATCTTTTATTGGGGTGATTAAATCACATAAGATGAAGCCAGCTGTGATTAGAAAGCACTGTTAGCAGAGTGCGAACCAATTTTGAAAAAGGGGCAACTTGATTTTTCCACCTACTTTGAGATTTGTAATAGATTGTGAAATGTCTCCTCATCTGCTTGCAAATGATTTTATTTTATAAGAAAGATCGTAATATAAATTCATGAGATAAATAATAATGATAAAGTATGCTAAATTAAGTATAAATATAAAAGATAAATAAATAAATTATTGTACATAAAAGATATAATAAATATTATATCTTAGATAACAAAAATAATTTATAACTTTTATTATTATGAATATCTATGATAAATTATTGTATAGAAGAATGTAAACTTTATCGATTGAAAAATACAAGAAACATTTCAGTGAATGTGTCACGTTTGAATCGAAGCTAATTTTCACAATGTAAACATACATTTAGTTAAATGTTGATGTAAAATTTTAATATATTTTTACATAAATTATGTAAAACTTAATATTAATTAAAATTAAAATAATACATGATATATAAATATTCAAGTAATATTATCAATAAATAGAATTTTATATAAATAATTTTTATTTAAATAGTTAAAATTTCACTTGTTAAAAAATATAAAACAATAACAATTTGGTAAAATATACATTCTCAATAATCTTATTCCCCGATAATTTTTTATTCATATTGATAATCATACATTTTGGTGAACAAATCTCACCTTTATATCTATATATATAAACACTGTAACTTTCTTTCACCATTGTGCTTTCTCTCTCTCTTTCTCTTTCACTTTTGTTTAGTATTCGTTCGTTTTTGTTTTGTTTTATATCCACAGATAGTTGAACTTGACGAGTTGCTTGGTTTCATTCACCTTTGCATGAGTTTGGTTATGGATACGAACAAGTTCAAACCCGAATCACATGTAGCACAACAAAGCCGGCGAGAAAAGTCGAGGGTTCACCATTTGGGGGACTTCCCCAACAGTTTGGAGCAAGGCTACTTGGTCCATTCGGGGCTAAACTCAGATCTTGTTCAACCGGCTTATGCAAGTGGATTAGCTGGTAGGGAAAACAATCAAAACCCTATCCCTCTTTTTATGGGGAAGTGCTGTCAAATAATGCAAGGGAAAGCAACGTATGCGCCGCTATGCAGTATTCTGGGAGTGATATTTGTGGCCAGGATAGTAAAAGGCATTGTGGGGAATTGCAGTTTGTTTCATCTTCACTTTATGATGTTACTACAGCAAGTGCTTGGACGAATAGGCCGCTATTAGACCATTGTAGTAGTATCCAAGGGCTATCTCTAACTCTTTCGTCGAATCCTTCGTCCAAAATTTTTGGTGCGGCTCAATTCACAGAGGATCAGTGTGGTTCTCATGCCTTTATGGAACCTCATTAAGATTCAAAAGCTTTAAAGCCTGGCCATTTGTATCCGATGCAGAAGCCGTCTATAATCAGTGAAGGTAGTGGGAATTCAACTTACCTTCACCCCTTGGTCCATTCACAGGATATGCAACTATTCTCAAGGATTCAAGGTTTCTTAAACCAGCACAGGAACTGTTGGATCAATACTGCCGTATGACCAACTCAAAACTTGGTGAAGTTTACGATACATCCGATGGAGTCTCCAATGGCATCTGTGTCTCAGCCTCGGTTGCTGTTGCCAATGCAGTTGATACGGAGGATGGTGCTGTTAAGGGAAATAACTCGGGGGTTTCGGCCTCTGGTCTTTGCAGTTCTAATGAAATTAACACAGTTGATGTTGGCGTTGGGGGCAGCTCTTGTAGGCCTGAGTACCCACAAAAGATGGCAAAGCTTTTGTATTTGCAGGACGAGGTAGGTTATCAATTTTCTTCTTCTCATTTATATATTTTCAAACATTTTAAGTTTTATCTGCATTTTCATTAATGAACTTTCATGAAGAAAACTATCTCATAAGTTTACTTTGAAGTCATTTTTACATTATTTAAGGCTTTGGTTATATTAACAGTGCGGACCACACTTACAAAGTTACTTTATTTAAAATTTTCAACCCCAATCAGTTGTCCTCTTGCCTTGGATGAAGGCCCCATTGTAGGTTGATATAACAGGCTATCTGGATTAATATTTATATTCCTAACTTGGCCAACTTCTTTGGTCAAAAAAGTGAATACTACAGTGAAATCGCTGTTCACCCATCGTTTCTTGTTGTGAACCATTATTGTTTTTGGACCTAATCCTAATAGAATCAATCTTCATCGAGATAATTGATTGTGTCCTTTGTTCTATGCCGTGCCATTGAAAGGTTTGCAGACGATACAAGCTATATTATCAGCAGACGCAAATGGTGGTTTCGTCTTTTGAATCTGTAGCTTGTCTAAGTGCTGCAACTCCATACATTTCCTTGGCTCTTAAGACCGTAGAAAGGAACTTTCGGTGCCTAAGGAACGCTATACCGGACTGTGGGCATTTATCTAGAGCCCTTGGGGAGGATTTATTGTCCCCAACTACCGGTGCCAGCAGTAGCAAAGGTGATATAAATATATCTAGGATGAAATACGGTGTTCAGAAATCTGGTGGGGTTAACATGGGCTTCCTTGAACCCCAACGAGAAGGCTGGAGGCCCCAGAGGGGCCTACCGGAGCGTGCAGTGGCAATTCTTAGAGCTTGGCTCTTTGAGCATTTTCTTCATCCGTAAGTCAACTTGTCTTCCTTACCAATTCATTATGTCCTTTCTGATATATAATTTGGTGTGAATTTGTGTATCTACTTTTCTTATAGGTATCCCACAGACACGGATAAGCACATGTTGGCCACTCGAACTGGTCTTTCTCGAAACCAGGTGAACTCATTGCTTCCAGTTTTGTGGTCTTAAGTATCTGGTCTAACAAATTTGTGTGACCGAATTGGAATGTAGCGAAGTTGAGTGTTTGATTGGCTTTCTTTCATGATGCCAACAATTTGATTTCTGTATGCAGGTTTCTAACTGGTTCATAAACGCTCGAGTTCGTGTTTGGAAACCGATGGTTGAAAAATTACACATGCTTGAGACCAAAGGCTTGGAAGCAAGCAATCAGAATTCTAGCAAAACTGATGCAAAATCTACTACTTCCATAACCATTCGACCCAATGAAGACCAATCTATCAACAGCTCGTGTATAAACACAACGTCCGACAAGCAATTGGCCTGCTCAGATATGGCAGTTGAATGCCAGTATCACGAGAAACACTCGAGTATGGATTTTGGTATCTCATCAAGCATGGACGGCTCATTAATAAGTTTCGCACCTCACGAGCAAAGCAGGCTTGAGATGAGGGGACTTGGAGCTGTGTCACTTACCTTGGGTCTCAAGCATGGAGTAGAAAGTGAGGAAGTCTTCCAACAGCATCATCAACAATATCAGCCACACGAGTACCAACTTCGGGGACAGTTCGGAGGCCAAATGATTCACGACTTTGTCAGTTGAGCTTATGTTCGATTGTACTGAAGTTAAAACGAGTGGAGTGGTCAGCTAGCCTAGCTATTGCTTATAATAAAATTTCAACATGTGGCAAAACTGGCTAATACACGGTTGCAGGCCTCCTGCACTGATTCACGGTTGAGTGGACGAGATGGCATCTGCACTGATTGATACTTTGTAGTAAGAAAGCAGAGCAATCACGTTGATATTGTTATGGTGCTTTAGTAAGTTGTTTGTAGAACTCAGCTTTTAATGCAGTTGAGGGAAGAGGTTTGGATTTTTGTTGGTAGGAAATTGACATCCTTAGATACCCCGAAACTATAAATTCTCAATATGAATCTGGAAGTATTGATTCTATACGTATTATTACAACAGATATACGTTGCTACTAAAACCAGAATTCAAGCTACACCTACAACAGTACAGAAAATAACTTTATCATAAATATGATTAGATGTAGAAAAACCACATTAAACATGCGGTATAACCGGTCCATTCCCATATTATTGATCATCTCGTTAATTTTGCCCACTTCCATCTCCATCGCCGCCAGGGTAGTTGCTAAAATCCTCCCTAGGAATGTAATGGTGGTTATTCACACTGCTCTCTTTAGGATACCCACTTTCGGCATCGCCCTGCAGCCGCCGGCCATTGACATGGTGTGTTCATGCTCCGGTACATTCTCTTTTATAACCTTTTCTGTCAAGCAGGAACTCGCCGTCATCAACATTGCTAAAGCAAGAGCCACAAGCCTCATCTTGCACCCATTAGTTGCTTTGTGTAAAAAGAACCAAATAAGCATAGCAAACGAATCATGAGTACCAAAGCAATACCTTATATAAGGAGAAAGGATAGAGTTCATGTCATTGATATTAATTGTAGAGAATTGACAAAAAATTGGTGATGGTATTTCCACCAGGCGAGGCAAGATTAAGTGGGATGACCAATTTGTTTCACACAAGTTGGTTTAAAAGGTGGATTGAAAAGATGAAATTGAAAGAAACATTTTTTGTCCACATTGGAAGAAGCCATTAATAGGAAAATTCCACATTCTGGAGTGGATTCAGTTGATGCATCTTGCCTGGTGATGTCAAAGCATAGTGATAGCTGAAAAACATGATCCCCTTTGAAGGTTTTTGGAGCTCAAAATCATTTGAACGCTGATCAAATTCAGGTTAGTTTCTTTGATTGAATTATATATATATATATATATATTGTTATATCTCTAGAGAAGACCTATGGCCTACAAATATTGTTAATTTTTCATCAGTTAAAAGTCTTAGATCGACCCTTTTGTCCACCAGCATTATTAAAGTGTTTCAGAGCGGAATCCAATGTTTGTTTACTATATCTATCTAATATGTTGACCTACAAATAACCATAATAACGCTATATTTGACATATCAGCTAGCAACCACTATAAGTGCATCAATTATAACTGATAAAGGGGACGAATGTTATGAAATTAGTTTATTGATGATATGAACTCAAGAAACCAAGTTGAATGTTATGAAAGATATTGAGGAGGCAACAGCAGCTGTGGAGCCGATTGCTGCAGTTAGGAGTGGGTCTCGGATCAAGAAACTACCAGCCAAATATGAGGATTTTATGCTCAATCCACGTCAACGCAAATAGTAACTGAATGCGTTAAGAATACTATAAAAAGCGAGAGTTAGTTGTGGGGAAGCTTATCTAATAATTTGTTGCTATCGACTCTTATTTCTCACACGTTTCTGCTATTTGTTGTTTCGTTTTCATCTTAAGCAATAAAACAAACACCACTATTTCACTTTTCAGTTGGACAAAAATATTATATACCATCCATAACAATATTTCACATTTCCTGGTCCACTGTCTTTGTTGTTGTGACTTCCTTTGATCAAATGACTTATTTTCTTTCCTTTTCTTTTTGTCCGATTAGATCTTCAAAACTCAAATAAAAAATATTATATACCATCCATGGCATTGCAAACCATCGTTCATAAATCATGAGTTATGTCGATCATCGTTGGTTGATTGTTCCAAAGAGATGATGTAAAAGAAAAATAAAAAAACCGAGAACCTTGCATTCTTAAAAAACTGAGATAATATATTGAGAAAGGTGTAGAAGAATCTCACTTGGTATATATTTAAAAAAATTCAATCTTATAAAATTAAATAAAATAAAATATTGAATTCGAGTGTTTTAATCATTCATATGCAAGACCATAGCTTCTTCATGATTGGTGTTTTAAAAGTTTGGAGGATTTGGTTCACACCATTTCTGAACATTATTGGGTGCCCCTCCACATGATGGTCACATGTCATCCAAGAAGGGTATCAATCAGTTCTAATGCCATTAATGCTTCGTAAGTCTTAAGGTACCCTAAGTCTAATAACAAGCATATATATATATATATATATATATATATATATATATATATATATATTAATCAAGACTATTATGCGGTTAATTCATGAATTAAAAAAGGGAAATTATGTGTTTAATATTTAAATTATCAGTTTTAGTTTGTTTTAGTATCTAAATTTTTATTTTTTATCAAAATTGTATATAACCTTTAGTTTTTGTTTCGTTTTAGAACTTTATCATTAAAAACTTAACGTGATTTGCACGTGGCACCTTTTTTATGGGTAAATTGCATCATACTTTACTCAATTATCTTCTCACTCCTATTTTGGTCACTAAAGTTTAATTTTAATTTAATTAAAGCTTTCAAAACTCCTAATTTGATCACTCCAACTTTCAATTTTTTTATAATTTTTTAAACTTTAGCACCAAAATAGGAGTGAGAAAATAGTTGTGGGACAAATGATGTAATTTACCCATAAAATACAGTGTTGTTAAGTTTTAACGACGGTGTATTAAAACGAAACAAAAATTAAACGTTAGGCATTGTTTTGGAAACATTTAAAACATAAGTACTAAAATAGACTAAAACTGATAATTTAAGTATTAAACACATAATTTACCCATTAAAAATGGTTTTCATAAAAAATATATATTTGATATACATTTACATTAAACTATATTAATATCCCGCTAAAAACATTTAAAATAAATTTAATTTTCTTTAAAAGAATAATTGAATTATTTAATCTACAATATCACATAATTCACTTTAAATATATAAAACTAAAAAGTATATACTCACAATACACTAAATATAAGACCTTTTGCCCCTAAAGCACATTAAAGCCATTATTTTCTCAAAGCAGATTGGTTTAGGTGGGCCAAACTTTGGTGATTTCTTAATGACTTTTTAGCTTTTGCTTCTTTTTAGTTATTACACTTGAGATTACCCGTGAATGGAATCTATATTCATCGTTTGGTTGATTGAGAATGTTATTATCGGTAATGTTATTATTTCATTCCTTTAGGTATTGTTAGATTACCGGCGTTTTAGATTAAAATGTTTTTAATTTTTTTTAAAAATATCATTATTCTGTCATTGAATAATAAAAATTCTATGAATGTTAAATTATAAATTTATCCTTATACTATTTTAGATTTACAAAAAAAATCTATAATTAAAATTTTATATGAAGTTCAGGGGTTAAAATAAAATTTTACCCTTTTATTAAACCTTTTTATATTTTTAATTTTGTAAAAAAATTTATATAAATTTTATGAATTTAAATTTTTTAAAGAAAATATATAAATATTTTATAGTAATATTATAGTATAATTCATCTTGTTAAAAAAACAAATATATAATAAGGACAATTTGGTTAAATATACATTCCATTAATTTTTTATTCTTTTAACCAAATAAAGTAATCTTACATTCATGTTAAACCAACCAAACACAAAATATAACATTCACAGTAATACTATTCCTTGATAATCTTACACTGTTAATGTGTAATTATTATCCTAATCTCATTTAGAATTTATTATCCTAATATCATTTAGAATTTAGATTTCCAACCTAAAATGATGATATATATATATATATATATATCTCCCAATCTTCTTATAAAGTATCTAATTAATAAAATGAACAATGAGATCATAATGATTGACATTCTTTGATCCAACGGTTTATATAAACTTTGTAGCTATTCCCAAAATTTGCAAAGTTCTAAACTTCATTGGCTTCTTTTTAATTTTTACAAAGAACCCATTAATCCTAAAATGGTTGGGGAGTCATTTTCGTGTTGGCAAATGGATAGCTTTCAGAGAGGTGGTGATGGGTTTGGCTCACTATGTATTCCATTTTTTAAATGCTTTTATATATATTCAAAACACCATCAATCTTTGTCTCTTTTTCTTAATTGTGCTGTTCTATGTCTCACCTGATTGAAAAATTTGGCACCTTTCTTCTTTTCCCTCCTTTGTTTGTTTCCAGTTTAAGAATATAATGAATTATCCGTTCTTCTTATAGTTTCTTATGCTCTTGCTCTCTAGTTTATTAATACCTAGTTTTGAAATTATAGTTTTTTTGGGGTACTTTCTCTTTAGTTTGGATGATTGTTTTGGTCTAAAAGAAGCTTAATTTCAACCGTGGAGTGAAGTGGTCTGTTGAATTCTGGTTAGGTAGGTGGCCCTTCTACCCCATTAATGCAGTTGTTTCTGGAGTGGAGGGAAGAAAGTCTTAGATGCTGTTATTTTGAAAAATCAATCGGTGTCATGTAGACCATGTGCATTTAATATTTGAAGTAACTATACTTTAATAACAGCTGCTAATTAGGTAAGTTTTAATGTGTTTCTTGCCTTTTTGGACACTTATATGCTTCAGCCTTTTTCATTACTTTTCTTCAGTTGTGCCGTCTCTAGGACTGTAGATAGATACCAATCAACATTTTGAAGTTTGCTATATGATTTAGGTGAGAAAAATACTGGTACAGTGGTACTGACTGTATTTCAACACGGTATTACTTGTTCCTTTCTTGCTTTACTTGACTGCCTTGGGGGAGGATTAAAGAATTAGAATTAGCAGCTGTAGATTTGTTGGCCAACCATGAATTTTACAGTAGCCATCATCATATGTTTATTTGCTTTTCTGATATTCTTGCCTTCATACTAGAGTTTGGATATGAATGTAAGGGCATCGTGTTTACTTAGTTTAAGATGAATTTTCCGCCTTTTTGTTCTCATTTTCCCCTTGTTATGGCAGATTGGAGGCATTTAAGATCAGGGAAGTTTGCTCGAACTGTACCCCTCTGCCTCCTAATGAAGGTTTATATATCTACTGTATTATGCATGTAATTTTGGAGTTTCTTTCTTTTCATTGTTATATCTGGTGTTGGAATTCATTACTTCATGTTTGTCATGCTTCTGAGATACATCAGGCGAATCTAATTCGATACTTAGATTATGTTTTCCGGTAAAATTTGAGGGTTTTCATCAAACTGAGCAAAGCTCGAGTCTTACCATTTTGTAATAACTCGGGATTTTGCATATTAAAGGGAATCCGCTCATGTCATTTTGACAAAGTAATTCTTCTGGTTTTAGCTTTTTGGCTAAGAATTAAAATTCGGATATACCGATCTAGTCCTCTCATTGTTTTCAGTTACATTGCTTTGACTTGCATGTTCAATATCTACTTTGTTGAAGCAGTGCATGTTCTGGAAATGTACAAATAACTAGATATTATTCATCTCAACAGCTTAGTGTTCAGATTGGACTAAATGAAGCTTGAAATGGAAGTTGTACTTGCTTGTCTTGTTACCTTGATTTGGATTCAGCAAGGTCTTTGTGGTGAGTCTTCTCTCTCTGTTTTCTAGAGTTGTTTTGCTTGAAGATTTCTTCACAATAAAGTTTACCTTTGACATCCCCAAGTTTGTGCTTGCTATTTTTACAACCGCTACATAGCTGAAATGTCCTTGTGATCATTAAATGACAGATGAGCTTTCCAATACATCTGGCACAAGAAACTGGACATGCACATGCTCTTCCTTGTATCCTGGAAAACAAAGTGATGTTCTTAAATCTAACTGTTCTAGATCCTGTGATTGCAGGCCAGGTATGCGATATTATTTCGGTAGAACATTTCTGAATCTTTAAACTACTTTCGTGTAACTTTGCTCTACTTTTATTCTCTTTAACTACTATGAAGTCTCAAAAGTAGACTTCGTTGCAGTATTTTCGTGTTGAAGATGCTTCATGCTTTATTGTCCAGCATTTTGTGGAGCTATTACTATCTTTTTGTATTTAAAACATCAAATTGCGTGGATCCTATGTGGCAGTTGAACCAAATGGAGATAGGTGGAATTGTATGTGTGCTACTGATGGATTCCCCAAAGTAGCCTTCAACAATCATGATACTACCTGTTTTACTGCCTGCAATTGCACTGCTGGTATTTTCTTCCAACTCCAACTATATTTCTTGTTTTTTGAAGAATTTGATAGGTCAACAGCTATATTATAACACCCCAACCCGTAATCGACCCGGATACGAATCCGAGGTGTCACATCGACTATTCAAAACTTTTAAAGCTTATAAAAAATCATGAAAATTCAAGTTTTCATTAACATAAAGTTACTAATTACATAAGTATGACCAAAATATTACAAAACTGATCAGAGCATATGTAAATTACACTTTTCTACATACCAACACTTTTAATACAACAAAATACATACTGTAAATTTACTTCTGATCTGATCTTCTAGTGGATGTATGTTGTTCTGCTGATCCTAAGCTTGATCGTCTTGCTTCTCAGTATCTACGTGTAAAACACTTACACGCTAAGTCATAGACTTAGTGAGGCATAAAACTATAACAATGCATTTCCTATAAATATGAACATGCAATTATACTTATCGTCTCATGATTCAATAATGTCATATATGATTCAATGTAAACAATAATAACATGTTAGCATATGCTCATGTAAATATTCTTTATATCTTATATAAGCCCATGTACATTACTGAGAACTTAAGGTATGCGAGTACTTTGAAGTTGTGCACACATATGCTGTCACCACAGCTCATATAAGAATCTATTGAGTGGCATGTGAAATCTATGTCCCGAAGGACTTCATCTATGTCCCGAATGACCTGTCATACGTCCCGAAGGACTTATGTAACCCTCGACTCTTGGCATGCTAACTATATCTATTGCTCTCATATCATATAACATGGGTACTATGATTATGCTTCATATATTCATGTATTCATATCAATTCTCTTATAATCACAAATGTATTTTCTTCTATCACATATCACATGTGCATATGATCATCAATCTCATAACATATAACATATGTTAATTGAATATGTTCACATGAATCATCTATCATTTACCCAAGCATATACCCATATATAAATATAACTTATGCATGTATTTATAATGATCATCATGTATGCATGTTCATAACTATTGGATTTATGAATACTAACATAGGAAATAGACTTATCACAAGTCTTGTTTCCATTGAATTATACCTATAGTATGCACTCAATTTAGCCTCACTTAATTTCCAATTCTACCTCTATGATTCTCTCTCTCTGGATCGATCCTAACTCTGTGTTCGTTCCGGAACTTGTTTGTGCTCGATATCTACATAATCATACATTTTGTATACATATCAGTATTTTAATTATCATGATTCAATCCTTAATTTCTTAAGCTAGAAGAAAGGTTTAATTTCATTTTTCATTTTTTTTGTAGTATCGGTACCCAAGGTATGGTACGATACTTCCCTAGTTGTAGTATCGATACTAATTCGGGTATGGATACTCAATTTGCATTCGAAGTTCTTGTTTCAAAAATGGTACCGATACTATCCTTATGGTATCGGTACCCTTGGTATCGATATTACCTTCCCAGTATCAATATCCCATGAATGCCTTTGTCAAATTCAGACTTATGATATCGATATTGTTCAACCAGTATCGATACCCCTATACCCAATATCGATATTTTACTCTTGAAGTATTTGTACTGGATGAAGTAGTACCGATACTCAAAGCCCATATTTCTTTTTTAAACCCTAAAATTTACTCTTATCAACTCAAATCCTTCATTTCTTATTCCCTCTCATACTTTTAACTCAAGTACACATACTTAAACTCATTTGTACTCATCTAACACATCTTTATCTTCAAAATTCTATTCTCTATATGGAAGTCAAGAATCATACCAAATTTTTAACATTTTCTAATTTCAATTCTATCACTTTATATCTCTTAATTCAATATTGACAAGTCAAATTTAGTTTCAAATTCCACTAATCAACTCTTTTCTAAGATTTCATTTAAAGACTCCTTATCTTTAATCTCTCCTAACTCCTTCATCTCTTGATTTGAAGGTAACTTAAGCTTTCCTTAAGCTTAAGTATCATCTAAGGATCATAAACCACCCTTAATTTCCACAAATAGTCATCTTACAAGAAAACTCACCTTAACAAGCTAGAGGTTCACAGCTGGAAGAAGGAAGAAGGAAGAAGAAGAATTCTATGGAGTTTGATATTTTCCTTCCTTCAATCCACGTGGTTAATATATATCCTTTTTCAAATTGATTATCTTTTCTACCAATTGACCATTCTGCCCTTTTATTCCTCCTTCTTTGCTACCTAGTCCTACACAGAGTTTTCAATATAAGTCCATGAACTATTCTCTTTATCTACTTTAGCCACTAAATTATGAAGTTTTTCAATTTAGTCACTAACCCAGTATTGAGGATGTTACAAATCTTTCCCCTTAAAATTCGTCCTCGAATTTTCTCTGCACAAAGAGATGGGGGTACTGATTCCTCATGTCCTCTTCACACTCTCACGTTGCTTCCTCTACCTTGTGATTCCTCCACAATACTTTGACCAATGGAATAGTCTTGTTCCTTAGTTGTTTTACCTCGTGAGCTAATATTTGGGTCGATTCCTTCTCATAAGTCAGGTCAGGTTAAACCTCTATCTCTTCGGGTGTTACAATATGGGAGGGATAAGACCTATATCTCCAAAGCATTGAAACGTGGAAAACATCATGAATCTTCTCCATTTCAGGTGACAAAGCTAATTGGTATGCCATTGGTCCCACTCTCTTGATGATCTCATAGGGTCCAATAAACCGAGGACTAAGTTTTCCTTTTCTTCCAAATCTCAACACTTTCTTACACGGAGACACCTTTAAGAATGCTTTATCTCAAACTTGAAATTCTATTTCTTTCATCTTCAGATCCACATATGATTTCTGTCTATCAGCTGCCGCTTTCAAATTATTCTGAATTACTTGAACTTTCTCTTCCACTTCTTGAATCAATTCAGGACCAAGAACTTCTCTGTCTCTAAACTCATACCAGTTTAAGGGCGTACGACACTTTCTCCCATATAGAGCCTCATAAGGAGCCATCTTGTTGCTTGACTGGTAGCTATTGTTGTAAGCAAATTCAGCAAGTGACAAATATTTCTCCCACGGTCTTTTGAACTCAATTATACAGGCTCTCAACATATCCTCTAGAATTTGGATAGTCCACTCGGATATTCCATCGGTCTGAGGATGAAATGATGTGCTAAAGTTCAATCAAGTTCCTAACGCTCCATGCAATGCCTTCCAAAACCTCGATGTGAATCTAGGATCTCGATCAGAAACAATTAAAACTGGTACACCATGCAATCGTATAATCTCCCTAATATATAGTTCAACGTGCTTATCCATGGAGAAATCAGTTCGTACCGGAAAGAAATGAGCTGACTTAGTTGCAATCGTATAATCGTTACTTCACCCAAATAGAATCTCTTTTGTTCGAAGTCAAAGGCAACCTTGTCACAAAATCAATCGTTACATTCTCCCATTTCCACTGAGGAATAGACATTGGTTGCAATAGTCCTTATAGAACCTGATGTTCAGCTTTGACTTGCTGACAAGTTAAGCACTTGGACACAAATTCCGTAATATTCATTTTCATTCCCGGCTACCAATATCAACTTTTGAGATCCATATACATCTTGTTTCCACCCGGGTGCATTATCCATGGACTGTAGTGAGCCTCTGCCAAAAGATCTTTCTTCAATTCCTCATCATCTGAAATTACCACTCTTCCTTTATAGTACAAATTCACATCAGACTTAATTTCGAAATCTTTATTCTCTTCATTCTTTACTTGCTCCAATCTCTTCAAACACATGTTATCTTTATTATGCAATTCTTTAATTCGATCCAGCCATGCTGGTTTAAGCTTTAATTCTGCACATAGACCACCATCTTCATTCAAAGAAACCTGGCGTCTAAAGCTCGTAAGGCTGCAAACATTTTTCTACTTAAAGCATTTGCTACCATATTAGCTTTTCTAGGATGGAAATCAATTATTACATCATAATCTTTTAAGAATTCCACCATATTCTTTGCCTCAAATTTAGCTCTTTTGAGTCATCAAATACTTTAAGTTCTTGTGATCCGTATACAAGTAACAACGTTCTCCATATAGGTAGTGACGTCAAATCTTGAGAGTGAACACCACTGTAGTCATTTCTAAATCATGAGTTGGATAATTCTTTTCACTTGGTTTCAATTGTCTTGATGCATATGCTACCACTTTGCACTCTTGCATCAGCACACATCTCAAGCCATTATGGGACGCGTCACTATAAACCACATAATTCTTACCAGATTCAGGTTGAACCAATACTGGAGCTCCTTTCAAAATTCTCTTTAACGTTTCAAAACTTTCTTGACACTCAAGAGTCCAATCGAATGCCACATCTTTTTTCTTTAACTTGGTTAAAGGTAAAGCTATCATCGAAAAGTTCTTAACAAACCTTCGATAATAACCTGCAAGTCCCAGAAAACTTCGAACTTTAGATACATTCTTTGGAACCTCCCATTCAAGAATAACTTTCATCTTTTGAGGATCCACCCGAATTCTTTCGGCAGAAATAACATGTCCAAGGAATGTTACCTCATTCAACCAGAACTCACATTTCGATAGTTTGGCATATAACTTCTTGTCTCTTAGAATCTGCAAAACTATCTTCAGATGTGCACTATGTTCATTTGTTTTCGAATACACCAATATGTCATCGATGAATACAACTACGAATTGGTCCAGATAAAGTTGAAATATTCTATTCATTAGATCCATAAAGACAACTGGTGTATTAGTAACTCCAAAATGCATAACTATGAACTTGTAGTGACCATATCTCGTTCTAAAAGCTGTCTTCGGAATGTCTTTCTCCTGAATCTTTAATTGATGTTAACCAGAACGTAAATCAATCTTCGAGAATACCGAAGCTCCCTTTAATTGATCAAACAAGTATTCAATTCTTGGGAGAGGATACCTATTCTTGATAGTCACCTTATTAAGCTGCCTATAGTCAATGCAGAGACGCATTGACCCATCATTCTTTCTAACGAACAACACTGGAGCTCCCCAGGGCGATACACTTGGTCTAATGAATCTTTTGTCCAACAATTCCTGTAACTGAATCTTTAGCTCTTGCAACTCTTTTGGAGCCATCCTATATGGTGTCATTACAATGGGCGCGGTTCCAGACATTATCTTAATCTAAAATTCCACCTCTCTATCCGGAGGTAAACCTGTCAACTCTGTAGGAAAAACATCGGGAAACTCTTGGACTATGGAAATTTCTTCAACCCCTTTCTCTTTGTTTCTAGTATCCATTACATTAGCAATGAAACCCTGACATCCTTGTAGCAATAACTTCTTTGCTGACATTACCGATATAACGTTTGCCAATGGATTTCATCTTTCACTGAAAACTATTACTTCAAATCCATCTGAACTGATTAATGTTTCCCTCTTCATTCTACAATCAACGTTAGCGTGATAACGATATAACTAATCCATTCACAGTATTACCTCAAATTCGTCAAAGGGTAATTCCATCAAATTAATAGGGAATTCAATTCCCTGAATCCGTGTGAGACACCCTCGACACACTCTATTTACCCGCTCGACACACTCTATTTACCCGAGCACTGTGCCCTAACGGATTTGTCACTATCACATCACTACTAGTAGCTTCTAATTGAATTTCCAATTCTCTCACCAATTTACTACTAACATATGAATAAGTAGACCCTGAATCAATCAATACCAAAACACATTTATCATACAGTAGAAATGTACCTACAATTATCTCTGGATCATCACGATCTTCATTGGTCTTGAGGTTATACACTCGAGCAGTGGAGCGTACTTCCTGTTGAGTAAATGACTCTGGCTGACTTATTCCTCTACCTCTACCACGTCCTCTCTGAGATATCGAAGAAGATCGCTCTGACTGTGCAGGTTCTCCAGTCCTTAATGGACAATCTCTTAGGAAATGTCCTGTTTCCCACATCGGAAACAAGCTCTAGATTTTACTCTACATATCCCAGTGTGGTATCTTCTACAAGTCTGACATTGTCTATGCTTTGCTCTTCCTTCACCAAACCTTACTGACTGAGTCTGTCTAGCTCTCATCTGATTTGATCCTCTAGCAGATGATGCCACTGATTCAGACCTCGCTTGAGATCAAAAACCAGAATCTCTACCTCTCTTGGGTGGTGCATAACTTGATGAAGCCTCAGTTGTTTTAGACGGTTGAGCTCTTTGTTCCCCAAACCGTTCATTCTGAGCTCTCTCTAGAGCTTTAGCACGATTTACTACCTTTTGGAATGAGGACAAGTTCAACACGATCATCATCTCTTTTAACCTTGGGCGCAAGCCCTCCACAAACCATTCACACGCATCCTTCTCTGTTGGAATTAATTCAGCCGCAAAACGACTTAACTTGTTTAACTCACACTCATACTCATACTCATACACAGTGCGGTTCCATTGCTTCAGATTCAAAAATTCTTGCTTCATTTGCTTGATGAACTGATCTCTTATATACTTATTTTTAAACTCTTCGAGAAAAAAAAGACCATGTCACCTGATTACTGGTCATCCTCAAAGTGACATTTCTCTACCAAATTCTCGTTTGCCCACGGAGCAAGGAGACCACTCCATCTAGCTTCTTCACATCAGAACAGTGGAGTCCCTCTAACATGATCTTGACATCATTGAGCCAAAAGTCCGCAGTAACAGGACCTTCATCGGCTTCACCTTTGAACTCAGGAGCTCATAATCCTTTTAACTTCTTAGCTACATTCATCCTCTGAGTTGAGGAAGAAAGAGGTTAGAAACGCGTCAGGATAACGTCCAACGTCCTAAAGAAAACATCTTGATCTTGCACAGGCACTCCAGAAGGTGCATGTTCTTCACCTTGCCTGGTTAGGACAGGTGAATTACTACTATTAGCTAGCCTCTCATCTCCCGCTTCACTTCGAGAGCTATAGTGTCCGAAGATCTAATAAGATATAACCAAATAACTCTATTAGCATAACAACATATTTATTACTCTTATCAGACCAGAAGTTCTCACTATTTTGTTGGCATGTACACATTTAAAGACACTCTAGACTCTAGTTTATACATAGAATCGGCTAAACTGTAGCTCTGATACCATTAAATATAACACTCTCAACTCGTAACCGACCCGAATACGAATATGAGGTGTCACATCCACTATTTACAACTTTTAAAACTTATAAAAAATCATGAAAATTCAAGTTTTCATTAACATAAAGTTAATAATTACATACGTACAACCAAAATATTACAAAACTGATCAGAGCATATGTAAATTACACTTTTCTACATACCAATACTTTTAATACAACAAAATACGTACTGTGAATTTACTTCTGATATGATCTTCGAGTGGATGTATGTTGTTCAGCTGATCCTAAGCTTGATCGTCTTCCTTCTCAGTATCTACGTGTAAAACACTTACACGTTAAGTCGTAGATTTAGTGAGACATAAAACTATAACAATGCATTTCCTATAAATATGAACATGCAATTATACTTATCGTCTCATGATTTAATAATGTCATATATGATTCAATGTAAACAATAATAACATGTTAGCATATGCTCGTAAATATTTTTTATATCTTATATAAGCCAATGTACATTACTGAGACCTTAAGGTATGCGAGTACTTTGAGGTTGTGCACACATATACTGTCACCACAGCTCATATAAGAATCCACTGAGTGACATGTGAAATCTAGGTCCCGAATGACCTGTCATACGTCCCAAATGATCTATGTAACCCTCGACTCTTGGCATGCCAACTATCTCTATTGCTCTCATATCATATAACATGAGCACTATGATTATGCTTCATATATTCATGTATTCATATCAATTCTCTTATAATCACAAATGTCTTTTCTTCTATCACATATCACATGTGCATA
Source organism: Hibiscus syriacus (assembly GCF_006381635.1). NCBI lineage: Eukaryota > Viridiplantae > Streptophyta > Magnoliopsida > Malvales > Malvaceae > Hibiscus > Hibiscus syriacus. Next base: position 268,499 of record NW_024063116.1, on the reverse strand, counting down.
TGATCATCAATCTCATATCATATAACATATGTTAATTGAATATGTTCACATGAATGATCTATCATTTATCCAATCATATACCCATATATAAATATAACTTATGCATGTATTTATAATGATCATCGTGTATGCATGTTCATAACTATTGGATTTATGAATACTAACATAGGAAATAGACTTATCACAAGTCTTATTTCCATTGAATTATACCTACAGTATGCACTCACCTTAGCCTAATTTAATTTCCAATTCCACCTCTATGATTCTCTCTCTCTGGATCGATCTTAACTCTGTGTTCGTTCCGAAACTTGCTTGTGCTCGATATCTACACAATCATACATTTTGTATACATATCAGTATTCCAATTATCATGATTCAATCCTTAATTTCTTAAGCTAGAATAAAGGTTTAATTTCATTTTCCATTTAAAGTAGTATCGGTACCCAAGGTATGGTACCGATACTTCCCTAGTTGTAGTATCGATACCAATCCGGGTATCGATACTCATTTTGCATTCGAAGTTCTTATTTCAAAAATGGTATCGATACTATCCTTATGGTATCGGTACCCTTGGTATCGATACTACCTTCCCAATATCGATACCCATGAATGTCTTTGTCAAATTCAAAATTAGGGTATCGATGTTGTTCAACTAGTATCGATACCCCTATACCCAATATCGTTGTTTTCCTCTTGAAGTATCGGTACTAGATGAAGCAGTATCGACACTCAAAGCCCAGATTTCATTTTTAAACCCGAAAATTTACCCTTATCAACTCAAATCCTTCATTTCTTATTCCCTCTCTTACTTTTAACTCAAGTACACATACTTAAACTCATTTGTACTCATCTAACACATCTTTATCTTCAAAATTCTATTCTCTATGTGGAAGTCAAGAATCATACCAAATTTTCAACATGTTCTAATTTCAATTCTATCACTTCATATATTTTAATTCAACTATTGACAAGTCAAATTTAGTTTCAAATTCCACTTATCAACTCTTTTTTAAGATTTCATTTAAAGACTCCTTATTTTTAATCTCTCCTAACTCCTTCATCTCTTGATTTGAGGATAACTTAAGCTTTCTTAAGCTTAAGTATCATCTAAGGATCATAAACCACCCTTAATTTACACAAATAATCATCTTACAATAAAACTCACCTTAACAAGCTTGAGGTTCACGGCTGGAAGAAGGAAGAAGAAGAATTCTCTGGAGTTTGATATTTTCCTTCCTTCAATCCACGTGGTTAATATATATCCTTTTCAAATTAATTATCTTTTCTACCAATTGACCATTCTGCCCTTTTATTCCTCCTTTGCTATCTAGTCCTACACAAAGTTTTCAATATAAGTCCCTGAACTATTCAATTTATGTACTTTAGCCAATAAATTCTAAAGTTTTTCAATTTAGTCACTAACCCGGTATTGAGGATGTTACATATATGTATCGTGAACTATACATATCATATTTAAATACCATCAACCATTAGGAGCTTATACAGTGGCACTTAATTTTATATTTTGACAGGATCCCTTCCTGAGACGCCTGTGAGAAAGAACTACGCTAACAGAATTGTTGTGATTGTTCTTTTACTCTGTGTGATTCTCACAACGTTGGCATTTCTTGCTTCGTTAACATGCTATTTCTACCGAAAGGACAAATGCCCAAAGTGCCCCATTGGACCGGAAGTATTCTTGTCAGATAAAGAAACTAGTTGCAACAGTGCTGCCAACTTAATAAGTCACAAGACTTCATCGGCGTCAGAAACTAAGGGTATAGAAGCTTTAACATGTTATAATTTGCCCGTCTTTGATAAACTTCATTTGCTTTCAATTGTGATTCAATTACAAATGCTCGACCATTTTGATTTATTTTGTTGTTTAACCTTGCATACTACTTTCTTCATTCTGAACTTAGTTTGTCCGTGTAATGTATGACGTTGTCTATTTTCAGGATGCTTTCAAAGTGCTTCATTCCTTTTTTGGAACAAAATGGGGACTGTGCTTGGAACAATTTGCCAGTTTTCGTACTCTGAACTGGAAAATGCAACCAATAAGTTCTCTGATTCCAATCTAATAGGACTTGGAGGAAGTAGCTATGTATACCGAGGCCAGCTCAAGGATGGAAGAATTGTTGCAGTCAAGCGACTTAAAATTCAAGGTAGCGGTCTTGATGCAGATTCCATCTTCTCAACAGAGGTACAATCTCAACTTGCTTATTTTGTCTTAAGGTTTTTGGTTAATGAAAACTCTCATTGTTCTCAAAACGCGATGAGTTATTTTATAGTTTTGCTTTGTGTAGGTCGAGCTGTTGTCGAGGCTACATCACTGCCACGTGGTGCCCTTGCTCGGTTACTGTTCAGAATCCAGTGGGAAACATGCCGATAGACTGCTGGTATTCGAATACATGCCTAATGGTAATTTGAGGGATTGTTTGGATGGAATTTCGGGGGAGACCATGTCCTGGGAAACTCGTGTTAGGATTGCTATTGGTGCTGCAAGGGGCTTGGAATATCTCCACGAAGCAGCTGCTCCCAGAATTTTGCATAGAGATGTAAAATCTACAAATATTCTTCTGGATAAGAACTGGAGAGCCAAAGTGAGGATGATTTACTTTTAGACATCTAACATACGTTCATTTCTCGCCAGTTGATGTACATATTGATTATTGAAAATGTTCAGATAACTGATCTTGGTATGGCCAAATGTTTAAGAGCCGATGGACTTCCCAGCTGTTCGAGTTCTCCAGCAAGAATGCAGGGAACCTTTGGTTATTTTGCCCCAGAATATTCAGTTTTTGGGAAAGCCTCACCTATGACGGATGTGTTTAGTTTCGGTGTAGTTCTTCTGGAACTGATCACTGGTCGGCAACCCATCCATAAATCAAACAATAGAGAAGAAAGTCTTGTTATCTGGGTAAAGTAGCCATTTCATGTTACTGTTTCTCCTCTTTTTTAATGCAACTAAATCATCTGTTTGTCTATACTTTGTGCCATTCAGGCTACCTCTCGTCTACAAGATAGTAAGCAAGTAAGCTCGGAGTTACCCGACTCGCGTTTAAAAGGAAATTTTCCAGAAGAAGAGATGCAGGTAATGGCTTACCTAGCAAAGGAGTGCCTACTGTTAGACCCAGATACTCGGCCAACAATGAGCGAGGTTGTGCAAATTCTATTAACTATTGCTCCTGATAAATCGAAAAGAAGAAATATTCCAGTAAACTTTTACCAGGTAACCTTCTTAAATCCATTTAGAATGTAGACTATCACATAAGAATTCAATGAAACTACTAGGAAGAGTATGCCACTTGCCAATAATGTTGCATGGTTCGTTAACTGCGCAGATGCCATCCACCCATAACATGAAGAATGAAGCTCTTCTTGAAAGACATCAAACCGTAATCGAGGATTTGTACGACACAGACGACCACATGTCAACAACATCAAGGTCAGCAGAGAGCTCAGTGCCATCAGGCACGAATGATATTGGAATCATCGGCAACCAAATAGGTACCCTTCCTGCTGAGTACTGTATGGAGAGGCTGGTTCTTTTGAGTTCCAATGCTAGCAGCTCGCGTGTCATTGATGATGAACCAGTAGACTTAATAGAGCCGCGATTTGAATCGTTCGGCATGGTAAATGTCCCGTCACCGTGAGAAACAAGTATTCTATTTGATGATGATGTAGGGTTGCTTGTGTGAGAAGTAGGTGATAGTTTTTCATTGAATTCATTTCATGGCTTTTGTACAAAAAAATTACACAAATTTATAAAAATTTAAAAAAAAATTATATGAATTTGAGAAGTAGGTTTGAGAATGTATTCACGTGAGCGGGTATAAATTTAAAAATTTTACTCATCGTAAGTGATAGATAGGTGGTCGATGTGAAAATATTAAGTGGATATGAGGATGAGGAAAGAAGTATCCATACCTGTCCCGCCCGGCATCCCCAATGATTCCATTGACTCCCTTTGTATTAAAAAAAATCTAAATCATTTGGTGACTACAATTACACTTTTATATGTCTTATGGAATTTTGGGTTTCCAATTTCTTTTAATAAATTCCAAACTAACAAATTTTTATGTTGTTAAATATTTACAATGAGGTTGCAATAATAAAAAGAATGTTTTTATAATAAATATCAATATCGTTTTAACAGTTTGAAATAATTTTTTTTAATCTGTCGATAATATATATCTTTTAGATATAATTATTTAACTCAAGACCTTTAGAAAGAACTATATTCTCATTTATTACTATGACCATTTAACGGGTTCTAATTATTATTAATATTTTAATATTATAAATTAAATAAAATAAATTAAAAACAATACATAAATAACTTTTATAATACATGATTCAAATTAAACTATTTATTACGAGTGTAAACTGATAAATTACATCTCTTGGACAAAGTAAATGTCAATACTCCAGCAAACAAACATATCTGCCGTAGTTTACTCCTAGGATCTTACAAAAACAGATATTTATGATCATTTAAAGATATTTAATATTAAATGAAAATAAAACAAAATTTATAAATAAAAACAAATGACAATCAAAGTGCATGGACACAGCCCTCTTCACCTTTATCTTTGGACATATTCATATGGCTGTCTCTCTGTATTTATCTTCTCATCAACAATTTCATACCCATCAAACTAAAAGCAACTTGTTGCTTCGTTTTCTTTCAAAGTTTTAGGAAATATAAAAAAGTAAACTACAGAGAAGGGTTTCTCTTCATTGCTATATAACTATGGAAACTGTTGTTTAAACTTTCCATTTCCATATTCTTTCCAGCTTTTTGGTGGCAACCAGCAAATACCAATGCTATAATTTTACCTTTCTATTTGTGTAGAATCATATTCCATTTAGGTTTCTTTTATTGACTTATTCTCTTCCAGGTTGCTTACACTTGCGTTAAAATCAATATATTAAGACAACAATTGCTGTGGTCAATGTTTATCTTACATATTTTTTGTTGGAATCTTGTTGACTTTTAAGCCATTTACTTGCTTCTCTTTTGGCTTCTAATGATGGGGTACCCTAAAGCTTAAAACTTTGGGGTGTTTTCTTTTAACTATATGCACACAATAAACAATAGAGAGATAGCTTCTGGTTCTTCATTTGTTCGATGTATTTCCTGCCTCAAACTCATATCAGGCATCTTTTATAAGGTGGCCTGAAAAGACTCCATTTAAGAAGACTTAAATTTGAGAGATTGCTCACATGTTTTGGCCAGCTCTTTTGGCCTAAAAGGAGGGGATGATCTTTAGAACTGCTTCATGTCAAGTGGAGTTTATCTTTAATGCTATCGTTCACATGATTCCCCGGTTCAGTAAGCCATTGAAGGCCCTTTTCCAGTTCTTGTGGCTTTGATCTCTTGAGACTTGTCTAGTCACTTTCAGTTGATTTTTGATCTTGTATCTATAAAGAGTTTGTTTTCTGGCCTACCCTTTTTAAAATTCTCTGCCTTTCTCTCGTCATTTGATAGATCAAATCTGGTTGAAGCAAAGCCATGATGTTCAGTAATTCAAGATCTGTAAGGTTTGTTCTTGTAATTATATATATATATACACACTCTCATTAGCACTGGAACAATCATTGATTTGTGGCTTCTTATGTGTTTCCCAGATTTCAAGATGATATTGAATTACCAAAGCTCCCTACAATCAATGGATATGGTATGATCAAGCTGGCATACAACATCGACGGGAAGAAAGTATCCGATTCGAGCACCAAGAGGGTTGAGAACAAGTTGCCTACTACTACTATTATCAGGACAGGGAAATTGTTAAAAGCTAAAGTTCTGTCCAGAGTTTTCTCCGAAGATTTCGAGAGGGTGAAGAAGAAGATTTTCGATCCTCGAGGACCGATCATTCACCGGTGGAACAAGATTTTCCTAGTGGCATGCTTGGTTTCTTTGTTTGTGGATCCTCTCTTCTTTTATTTGCCATTTGTTCAAAAGGATATCTGTATTGATATTGGAATACCCCTTAAAGTTATCCTCACATTGGTTAGATCATTAGCTGATGCCTTCTACATAATTCATATCTTCATTCGGTTTCGAACCGCTTACGTTGCACCGCCTTCTCGTGTATTTGGGAGAGGGGAGCTCGTTATAGATTCCGGGAAGATTGCTTCCAGGTACCTTCAGAAGAGTTTCTGGATTGATTTGGTTGCTGCCCTCCCCCTTCCTCAGGTACACGATGAAATTGATATAAAAATTTGGTCTTTTCATAGTATGTTTCATTTTCTTATGTGTCGGATTCTTTGTCCAGGTTTTGATTTGGATCATCATTCCGAATCTCAACGGATCAGCAATGATGAACACCAAAAACATGCTGCGCTTCATAATACTATTTCAGTACCTTCCAAAACTTTTTCTTATTTTTCCTTTGTCATCACAAATTGTCAATGCCACTGGTGTTGTGACCGAAACAGCATGGGCTGGCGCTGCATATAACTTGATGCTCTACATGCTGGCAGGCCATGTAAGTCATTATGATACATACATACATACATACATACATACATACATATGCACATACATATGCACATACATACATACATACCTGAATTACCAAATTTGAGTGTTCTTGTTTCTTGAAAAGGTTTTAGGAGCCTGTTGGTACCTTCTTTCGGTTGAGCGGCAAGAAGCATGCTGGAGGTCCGCCTGCAAGATCGAGGAGCAGAATTGTCAGGATAAATATTTCGATTGCAATATGGTTAAAGACCCTGGAAGGTTGACCTGGTTCAAGTTCAGCAATGTTAGTAACCTGTGCAGTCCAAGTTCCAGCTCCTATCCATTTGGTATCTATGGTGATGCGTTGATATTCAATGTTACAACCTCACCATTCTTGAACAAGTACTTTTATTGCCTTTGGTGGGGTTTAAGGAACTTGAGGTACATTTTTGCTTTCATATTTACATTTTTTATGCATATTCTGCAATCTCCAATACACTGTAAATTTCTGCAAATAAAACATATAATTTGTTCATATAACAAAGGCAACGATACTCTGCTTAAACTCTAACAGCGTCTACTTTTCTCATGTGTAGTTCTTTGGGACAAAATCTTGGCACAAGCACTTATGCTGGAGAAATAATTTTCGCCATCATTATTGCAACTGTTGGACTTGTTCTTTTTGCTCTGCTGATTGGGAATATGCAAGTAAGTTAAGACATAATCCTTTCGTGGTTCGGCTTCTTATGTCGTGATACCAACATCGTTTTTTTTCGCTGGCAGACATACCTTCAATCAACGACGATTAGATTGGAAGAATGGAGAATCAAGAGAACCGACACAGAACAATGGATGGCTCATAGGCAACTTCCTCCTGAGTTAAGACAATCCGTTAGAAAATATGATCAGTATAAGTGGCTTGCCACGAGGGGAGTCGACGAAGAGGCTCTACTCAAAGGCCTTCCTTTGGATCTCCGACGGGACATTAAACGACATCTTTGTCTCGACCTTGTTCGACGAGTAAGTCTTTGGAACCAACTTTTCAGATCACATTTAGACTACAATTACTTACCTATGATGTGCAATGTATCAACAGGTACCACTGTTTGATCAAATGGATGAACGGATGCTGGATGCAATCTGTGAGAGGCTCAAACCTGCATTGTTCACAGAAGGCACAGTCCTTGCTCGAGAAGGCGATCCCGTCAATGCGATGCTCTTCATAATACGAGGCCACCTAGATTCGTACACTACAAACGGTGGCCGAACCGGATTCTTCAACTCATGCCGGATCGGCCCTGGAGACTTCTGCGGTGAGGAGCTGTTGACATGGGCATTAGATCCTCGTCCTAGCATCGTCCTTCCATCGTCGACTCGAACAGTCAAAGCAATATCCGAAGTCGAAGCCTTCGCTCTACGAGCAGAAGATCTCAAATTCGTTGCAGCGCAGTTTAGAAGACTCCATAGCAAGCAACTAAGACACAAGCTCCGGTTCTACTCGCACCAATGGAGAGCTTGGGCAGCCTGTTTCGTCCAAGCAGCGTGGCGTCGGTTCAAGAAACGAAAGGAAGCCGCTGAACTTAGAGCAAAGGAGAACCTGATGGCTTCTGAACACAAACCCGAACCCGAACGGAAGGCACCTGGCTCAGGATTGGCTAAGTATGTAGCCAAGCTAACAGCAAGCACTAGGAGAGGTGTTCATATGCATCGTGAATCGGGTTCTGGGGTTGTTAGCCCCTTGCAGAAACCAGCTGAGCCTGATTTTTCTGTAGACGAGGAATGAAATCGTAAGAGTAAGCAAATCAAAAAGTAGAGTGTAGGCGTAGTGAGCTATGGATGTAAATTTGTTTATTACTTGATTAGGCTGTACACAAGAATGATGAACATTAAATTGTTTAGAACAAATCACTCTTACGGTGCGTTTGATTCACGGAATGTAAGATTATCAGTGAGAATAAGATTACCGGCGGGAATAAGATTACTGGGAATGTTATATTTTGTGTTTGGTTCGTTTAGCAGGAATGCAAGATTACAGTATTTGGTTAAAGGAATAAAAGATTATTAGAATGTATATTTTACCAAATTGTATTTATTATATATTTGTTTTTAACAAGTTGAATTATACTATAATATTACTATAATTAATTTATATATTTTCTTTAAAATTTAAAATTTATATAATTTATTTTACAAAATTGAAAAGATAAATAGGTTTAATGAAAGGGTAAAATTTTATTTTAACCCCTAAACTTCATATTAAGTTCTAATTATGGACTTTTTTTTTGTAAATTTAAAATAGTTTCAAGATAAATTTGTAATTTAACATTCGTAGAATTTTTATTATTCAACGACGGAAGAAGGATATTTTTGGGGGGAAAATTAAGGGCCTTTTAGTCCAAAACGCCGGTAATCCAACAATACCTAATGAAAGGGAGTAGGGATGGCAAACGGGCGGGTCGGGTGCGGATACCCCCTCCCCCATCCCCATACCCACCTCATATTTTTTAATCCACCACCCGCCCACCACCCATGATGGGTACAAATTTTCAAATCCACACCCGCCCACGCGGGTACATTCTCAAATCTATCCCCACACCCACTACCTACTAGCGACGTACCCGTCTGGACCCGCCTGACAGCAAACTTAAGTTATACATAAGCAACAAACATAAAAAAAACATGTCCATTAAGAAACATAATAAAATAATCCAAGGATTATCTAAGTTAAGTGTTAATATAGATCTTAAAATACATAAAACACCATAATAAATGACATAATTAAAGTCTAGAAACATAAATGACAAACACATAATGTTTTTGTTCTTTGGCACAACATTCTAAAATTTCAGACAATATTTGTGACATATAATATTCCAGTATTACAATCATCATTCTCTATTTCCTCCAACTGAGAGCGCTCCAATTTAAATTCACTACTACCTACATATATAATAGAAAGTAAAACTAATATAAGTTAGTAACTAAATTTTAATAAGATAATTAAGCACAATTTGACAACTAATATAAACTAAATAATAATATTACCTTTAATATCGGCCCAAACCCAATTTTGAGCATACATTAATGCTTCAATCGTCTCCGAAAGTAGTCGACTACGATAAGGACCAATTACTCTTCCACCTATACTGAATGCAGATTTTGATGGGATAGTGGAGACAGGAATGCCCAAAATATCCTTTGCTTTTTGTTGGAGAGTTGGATAAATTACATGTTATATCTTATACAATATTAGAATTTATAAATTAGTCTCTAAAATTACACCTAAATTCATAATGGTCCAAAATTTAATGGATATTTAGCTGGGCGGGCGGATGTGGGGCGGGCGGATGCGAGGCGGGTAATGTCTCAAACCCATTACCCGCCCACCACCCGCGACGGGTACCACTTTCTAAATCCACACCCGCCCACTACCCGCTAAAATTATACCCATCCCCGCCCCAATTGGAGCGGATGCGGTGCGGAATTCACGAAACTGTACCCGTTTGCCATCCCTAAAAGGGAGTAACCACATTCCCGATAATATACTCCAAAAATACTACTGTTGGGAATAAAATATTACTGGAGAATAGGATTACTGGCCAATTAAATGAGAGAATGTCATTCCATTCCCCTGGTAATCTCATATTACCTGAACCAAACACCCCCTTAAAGTCATATGAAATCATTCTTAAATTCGATTTTTTTCAACTTGAATTACTCACTCTTAATTTAGGATTTGAACTGGGGGTTTTCAAAAATTTCGACACATAGATAAGTACTTGATTGAATCGAGTATTTAACGAGATCCACTACTTCCAAGGCCTTTGATATCTCGTTCGGTTATCTTTATCTGATTTGAGATTTATAAACTAACTTAACTCGATATGAGACTCGTCATTTTACCCAACTCAAGATTCGTTGACTGCTGATCGTTAAATGTTATCCAGCGTTAATCATTGATGGTTGATCTTAACTGTAAAAATATGTTTATTTTATTCCATTTTAATTTGTATTTTCCCGTAATTAATTCGTGTAATCATTTTTAATATTATGAAGGTACTTAATCAAATTTAGAAGTGCACTGTTCTAATCAAATTAACATATTTAATTAAATTATGCATTGTACCATAAATAATTACTTTGATTGCCGTCAATTACTTCAAATAAAAAAGTAATTAATGATGTATGAGTCAATACTGAAGCAATTTGCAAGTATAGAATTAATTATATCAATGGATAAGGGTACTGTTTGATAAAGAAGAAGCGCTAAATTTTGATATTTTTTAAATAATTTGAAATGATTATAAAATAATAATATTTTAATTAAATCTTCATCATTAAGGTTCGAGAACAGGGTTACAATCCATCATACGACGGACTAGTAGTAGTCATGAAAGTAACATCTGTACACACCAATTTTACCTGATGAATAAAAATCTTAGTTTAGTACTTTTGAAAATGTTAGCAGTCGCAATTAATCTATTTAGGTTTAGGTGTGATTGGGTAAAAAAAAAATTAAAATATGTGAAAACTAAAATTGAGTTCGAGGTGCAGTTACGTGTATAAGGAATGATTAACACTCTCATAGGGTTTAGGGAAACACTCGTAAAAACAATGCATATTTTATCACAAATATTTTTGTTTAAACTATGAATGTTGTTAATGTATTTTTTAGATTAATATAGAGTTTTAAAAAAATTTAAGGATAATATTGAATTCTCTATCGGCTAAGAAAATCAAAATCAAACTCAAATATTCTAAAATTTCACGTATTAATTTACATTAAAATTTTGAAAAAGTGTACTCTTTCATGGGCAAATTTTGAGTATTCCCCAACGTTTAATAGAATATCAAGAACATTGCCTTACTCAAGAAAGAGCATCGATTTTTTTTATGAATAACGCTAAAAGACTAAAATCAACAACTCTTTCAAATACTCTCAAAATTCTCTAACATCTAAGGGTGCGTTTGGTTCACGGAATGTAAGATTACCAGTGGGAATAAAAGATTACCAGGGAATAGGATTACTGGGAATGTTGTATTTTGTGTTTGGTTGGTTTAGCAAGAATGTAAGATTACTGTGTTTGGTTAAAGGAATAAAAGATTATTGGAATGTATATTTGACCAAATTGTCCTTATTATATATTTGTATAATATTACAAGTTGTAAAATATTTATATATTTTCTTCAAAAAATTAAATTCATAATATTTATATAATTTTTTTACAAAATTTAAAATATAAAAAAAAAAGTTTAATGAAAGGGTAAAATTTTATTTTAACCCCTGAACTTCATAAAAAATTTTAATTATAGACTTTTTTTTGTAAATCTAAAATAATTTAAGGATAAATTTGTAATTTAACCTTCGTAGAATTTTTATTATTCAATGACAGAATAATGATATTTTGAAAAAAAATAAAAATTTAAGGGCATTTTAGTCCAAAACGCCGGTAATGTTACAATACCTAAGGGAAGGGAGGTAATGACATTCCCGGTAATATACCCCAAAAAATCCACTATTGGTAATAAAACATTACCGGGAATGACATTACCGGCCAAACCAAACGGGGGAATGTGGATTCCATTCCCGGGGGAATCCCACATTCCCCCATCCAAACGCCCCCTAAGGGAATTTAAAAATAATTCTCAAAGTCTGAAGAGCTCATACTTATAATATAAATAAAAAAACAAAGATAAAATCCTTTATTAAGTAACCTTGAAATCCTCTAGCTTCTAGAAAGATATCAAAGGCCTGCTTAACTAAAGATATATCTTGTTTTAAATGATGCAATTAAAATACTAACATGTATTATAATTTTTTAAGCATAAATAGATACTTAAGCAAATAAAAAAATTCACTAATTATTCTAAAGTTCCAAATTTTAATGTTTGCTAATTTTAAGGTTGAGCACTAAGTTCATTAACTAAGTCTCTGAACCCTAGATAATTATGATTGAGTAGGTAAAAATATATCAATAATGAAATTCAAATTATGACTGATTTGAAAGAATTTAATTTGCTCAACATCTAAAGCAAGAAAAATTCTCCTCGAATAATCAAGATTTTATTTCTTTAAAAGATGGAAAAATAAATATTAATATCTATTTAATATCTTAAACAAGAAAAATTTGAAAGACTTCGGTTTGTCTAACGTCTAAGACAACCACATCCTCCTCGAATATTTATTAGAAAAATTAAATAACATTGAATATTTAATGAAGCACGTGAATAAAATTTGACTTGTCTAACGTCTAAGACAAGAGAAATTTCCCTATGATTTATGTTTATTCTGCATTTAATAATATAAAATGAGGAATAATAATTTAATATTTATATATATATATATATATATATATATTGGTACACAAAAGTTTAGGTAAGGGGTGACTCCCCCATTAATTCAAGGTCAGGGCATACCTAAGACCCAATTAAGATTTACATAAGAATTTACAGATTGTCCACCAAGAATGACGGTGATAGGATTCATACTTAGCATTACAAGGTCAAATTCTTAAATCCCAACCACTTGTGCCAACACTCTTTGGCATTGTTAATAAATATATAACAACGTTTACAAGTATATTATTTAAAAGGATACCGAATGAAAATAAATATATAAAAATGTTTACAAATATATAAAAAGATAAAGTTACAAATTAACATAATAAAAACATATACATATAGATTTTAAAGGCTACGGAAATTAGGCTTACATAACATAAAATATCTAAGTAAAAGAAACATGCACATATTATTTGGTAATAAGAAACGTATAAACGTGTATTATATAAAAAAAACACATTTTAACTATTGACTTAAACTAAGTTACTCACCTTTCATAAATAGGGCAAGATTAAAGGATCCTAAAGTAAAGCATTTCAAACTAAAATCTACATGGTAACTAAACTAAAGGGATTCGTAAATTTTATGATTTGGTTAAAGGGACAAAAACTAAAATTACCTAAATTAGAGTTTAATTAGTGACTAAATTAAGGGTCTAACAAATTAAGGACCATAATCTAAGCATTAAAAGGGAACTAACACTAAGTAGATATTTAAGAATAAAATGAGCATAATAATAACTCAATAGTCACAATGCAAACATCTAAAAGTACAAGGCTAAATCAGAAATAAACATATGTATCTAATGACTAAATTAAAAGGATAAAAAAGCAAGGACCATGATGAGATATATATATATAAAGAAAAAGGATTAAATCATAAAAGTTATAAAATATCAGTTCGAAGTGAAAATAAAGAGAAAATATTTAAAATAATATAAAGGTAACCAAAATGAGTACGGGTGAAATTAGATTGAAAACAGTGATGTTCCGAGGAGGTTGACTTTCAAGTAGCTGCTGATGACCATGGAGGTGAAGACCACGACGACGAGTGGCTTTTGTGTGAGCGACGACGGCGTCTACCTTAGAGTTAATGATGAAACCCTAAGGATACAATTGATCTGGATCGTTAGATCAGATCTGATCCAATGATTGTGGCTTTGTGGGTGGAGGGTTAATGATATAACCCTAATTTACTTGGATTGTTGCTGTTGGGTTCCCATATTGGCATGATTGTATTTAATTTGGGCTACAATGATCATTAACAAAAGGTTAACGTTTTATTTTATTTTATATTTTAATATTTAATAATAATAGTAGTTAATAAGTAATAAATAATAACATTAATAGTATTAATTAATAATAGCAAATAACGAATGTCTTCACCATCTTATTAAAGTTTGAACATTCTTCAAAATAAACATTAAATAAATTTTCTTTTGTTAGGTGAGTGGCAATCATCCATCTTAGGGTGGTCCAAACTTCAAAGAAACAAATTTTCCTACGAAAATTAGTGGATGTGAGCAAGTCACCCAAAGAGACCAGATCTCTTCATGGAGCAGTGTCGCTTACAAAACTATGTTATTTTCAAACAATCAGATTTCCTCAATGCGAAAGAACGATGTTGTATTCATATGAAGTCCTTCAAATACAACTAGACGTCCTCAACCGAATGAACAATGTCGTCCATTGACTAGATCTCCTCAATATGAAGGAGCAATGTCATCATCAGATTTGACATCGAGCAAATCACCCAACGCAAAGGAACAATGTTGTCTACAGATGCATAGTCATTCAAATGCAACTAGCCGTCCTCAACACTAAGGGACAACGTTGTTAACAAACCCGACATCCTCAAATAAAGCGTCAAGTCACCAAACAATGATTTGAATTCCTCAATGCGAAGGAACAAATCACTCATAAACTTTGAGATTGTTTTTCTAGAAGTAAAATTTCATCTTGCTTATTGTCACAGTTTCCCTTGAAACACATAACAAATTTTGTCTCACTCGAGGTAATTTTATCTCAAAAGCAAAAATTGTATCTCACGTGAGATAATTTTCTTTTGAAACTAATTTTGTATCACTCGAGAAAGTTTTTTTTGAAACTCAAAGCATCAACATCATTTCTCTTGAAACAAGTTATGTATTGTTTGAAATTTGTTTCTCTTGAAAGTTCTACTCTTTTTGAGAATGTTTCTCTTGAAGCAGAATTTTGAAATGAAAATATCTCTGTTGAGATAAATGTAATCTTTAGTCTCTCTTGAGACAATATCAAAATTCAATTTAAAAAGTAGAATCGGAAAAAAAATTCGTTGTCTATTTATCTTTGTCATATTCTTGTTAACATAAGGATTGACAAAGAGAGGCAGCTGTAGACACCCGTTTTTGTCCAGGTTGTCTTTTTATAGTTATTTATTTATTTATTTTATTATTTTATTATATATATTTATAGGCTTAATTAATTACAAAGCCCAACCAAAACCCTAGCCCCTATTCTACCTCCGCTACCTCTGTCACTGGCTTCTGACACTCGTCGATGTTGCCGTTTCATCCATCCTATCGTCATCATCTTGACAAACAGTGGAAAGAAGAGGAGTCAATAAAAAAATATAGAGTAACCGTTACTCTCAGCCGTAATATCACAAAAGGCTACCGAATTAAATCTATAAAATACAACATGCAACAACCATAAAAAGGGACCATGATTCGAACAAAAATGAAGGAAGATTCAAACGTTTTAAAAAAAGGCTTTCGAAAAAAAAAGAAATATGATAGATTTGAGCCAAATCCAGGAACCAAAATAGAAACAAGAGAAAGAAAAGATTTGACCTTGCTAAAAGTCCACCAGAAAGCAAAAAGGGACCTCGGATTTGTGTAGAGAGAATGAAAGGAAAAAATTTGAAAAATTTTCGTTCCCTCCGACCATCGTGAACCACCGTCGGTGAGTGGTGGCCATCTTCCCCAGTGATGGGAAGTTGAGAGAATTTCTTCTCTCTCTCTCTTTTAATTTCGACTGAGAAAACAAAATGGGGGTTAAGATTCTAAAAATGTTATAAAATGGGTATTTAAATCCCTTCTAAAATGATGTCATTTTGGGTAAGGGTTTGTCAAAAATTAGTGCATACTACAATTGCGCAAGGGATCATCTTGGTTTTGTAAAAATTTATTTCAGTCGCTAAATAGAAGCTTTTATATTTACGTTTTGAGCTTTAAACTTCACTTCTTTACATTTTAGTCATCATGTGTAATTGTTATGATTTGGGTAAAATTGCGACCGTGGCCATTGATTTATAAATTATTGTATTTTAGTCATCCGTTTACTAAATATGGGAATATGCATGATTACTACATTTGAGTGCTGATATTTTGTTCTATATTCATTTTAGTCATCATTTATGTTAAATTACTTAATGAAATGTTAATGTGGAATGTGTTGATAGATCCTTGCAGTTTTTTTTGGTTTGGTCCCTATATTATTATATATGCATTTATTTTTTACATATATGGAATACATTAATGTACATATATTGTTATTATTTTAAGCATTTTTTTTATTTTATAAACATATACTTAAATTTGCGAGGTATATATATATATATATATATCGAGAAAATTTATGTATGCATTTATATATTAATAAAAAGGGATATTTTTAAATATTATATTAGGTATTAAATAAAAACTTGTTATTGTTAATATTATAAATATATATAAGATATTTGGTAAATTATTCAATTAATCTATGGAAGACCTCCAAATACCTGAGGTGCCATTCCAAGAATTATTCGAATAAAATAATATTAATATTAATATTTGTTCCTTATTTATATTTATGTTATATTAAATCAATTAGATGTATTTTATTCACTTCAAATAAAGTATAATTTTTGACATTTTATTTTTTATGAAATTACTTTAATAAATAAATATCCATTATGTTTTATTTATTTTTGTATTTTGTTATTTTATTTATTTAATTGTCATAATATGTTGATATTTCAGTCATCCTTTATATGTCATTTATTACTACTGCATTCATACGTCATGCATTCGTTTTCTCGTTTTTTAAAAAAAAATACCAAAGGCAATGTTGTCTAGCGTCGTAGGTTAATGGAATTGCGTCCAACATAACTAAATTTCAATTTCCGTTAATGCATGTAGTAAGGGAACTTCCTTTTTAAAAAATCGAGTGAATTAAACCATCTTTATCAAGTCCAATATTTAAAAAAATCACTCATTCTTCAAAATTAATTCACATAAAAGGATCGCAATTTAAAATTTGAATTCAAATTTGTATAATTCCAATACTTAGACAACATATAATCGAGGGTGTGAATTATGGGAGTTGTGGGGGTGCTCATCCTTCCCCATGCATAATTGACTCTCGAACCCTTAAAAAATGAATTTCTAGTTATATGCAGATCAATTTTGTCATTTAAATAATTTTTCTTAAAATTGTTTTAAAATATATTATTAGGTATTGACCTACCTAATTCAAAGTTCGATGAGACTCCAAATTAATTCAAATTAAATCAAAATTTCAAAATAAAGTCATAATTACTTTTAAATTAAATTGTTTTAAAAATTATTAAGTCATTTATAATAAATAATTTTTAAAAAAATTTACTAACCAATAGAAAATGAATTACACGACACCATCCAAACATTGTAAAATGATTTCAAGAAAATTTATTTTATTTTACGGAATTCATTTTTCAAAATCTGTTTTCCATGAAACAAACGGACCTAAAAGGAATTATATGAGAAATTTAAATTAGGCAACTCAATCTATATACAATAAAATTACTAAAAGTTGTTACATTTTCCATTTAATTCAATTTGAAGTATAATTAATTAATTAATTAATTTGATACTTAATCCCCTCAAACAACTAAAATTCTCATTTTGCATGTTTTCTCCTTTATGTGATCAATTTATCATCACCAAAAAAAGCAGGTAATTTTCTAACCCTAGCATTTTATTGGTTGATTGATTTTTTATTTTATAAAAAACAATCTACTTCATGGAACAATTTCAGAAATTTAGTTTTTTTTTCTGCTACTTTTGTTTAGATATTTTATTCTTCCGGGCTTTGATCTTGAATTTTGAAATTCTCCAGAAATAAAGGTTGACCCTTAAATTCATAATTTTAGTTTCTCAATCTGATCAGGAAAAGCATATATATATATATATATACTTTATATGGAGGTGAAGAAATTGAATGTGATGGCTATTTCTTTCACTGTGTAATTGGCGGGTTTTTATTTATTCATTATTATTTTAAACCTTTTAGAAAAGTTACAATGAATCAGAATTTGTAGCGTTTTTTTTCTAATATTTAAATTAAATAATCTTGAAATAAAATTTTGTGTTGAAATTTTTGCAGTAAATTGCATTCTAACTTTAAGAGAAAACAATGGTCAGAACATTTTTAATCATTGGCTGAGTTAAAGCAATAACTTATATGGTGGCTTGCTTGCATGTCTTATTCATTCGTATTGCTTCTAATTTAATTTGACACTTGTTGTGATGCTTATTGAAGCTCAGAGGCTTGTGCTAATCCGAGATCGAGCCCGGTCGAAGAAAAGTTGCATTGCTTTGGTATTCTCAAGGAATGCTCGTAAGGAGTGCAGGAGAGCATACTGATATGGGCAGCATGAACCGCAGGTCGGGATATGTCATTTTTCGATACTCGATAGTGTTGGTGTAACAAGTTGTTTTGAACATTGCAGCATTGGCCTCCATTGTTAAATTATTTGGATTCTTTTCAGTGGATTTTGTAGGAAAATTGCAGTGCCAGGTTCATCATCACAACAACTATTGGAGCCGTTTTTGGATATTTTGTCGGTGTTTCGTTTCCATCGGTTTCTCTTTACACGGTAAAATTGCTTTCATTTCCATCTAGCTATGCCGTAGTTGCTCTATCATCCATATGATTTATTTCTAATCCCTTCAGATTCAAAACATACCTCCAACCCTTGGACAGTCTGTTGATGTAGCATCATCGAATAGCAATCAATACTACATGGTCCAATCTTCTGATACAACTATGTGATAAACGTCTTTCGGGTAGGTCTCGGAATTGGGTTTCGACTTAGGAAAATGATTTGGAGTCGTCACCGATCATTTATTTTAAAGAAAATGGGTTGATCGGATACCTTATTTCTTACCTAATATGCGTCTTACCAAAGATGTGTCGAAGTCGGTTACAATCAAGGAAGGGTTAGCACCCTTGAACTGCCCTTTCGGTACTACGTAATTTCCAGTTGTCTTAAATTAAGAAAAATTAAAAGTTTAAATTAAAAAGTAAAATAACGATCCGAATTACTTACCTTTAATAAATTTTTAAAAAACTCTTAAAAAGTTGAGAAACATGTCAAAAAAGATAATGAAAATAACTTAAAATAAAAGGAAAATGAAATAAATAAAAAAATAAAAAAATAATAACAAAAGATAAAGTAAGTAAAATAACTAAAATAAAAGGAAAATAACATAAATAAAAACAAAATTAAGGATAAAAATAAAGAAAAAAATAAGTAAAAAGAAATAATAAAAAAGAAAACAATAGTAAATATATATATATATATATATATATATATATAATAAAATGTACTATTAAATAATAATAAAATAATAATAACAAGAAATCAAAAAAACATAGTAAAGCGTAAAAAATTTAGAAAAAATACTAAAAAATCTAATAAAGAAAGACAAGATGAGAGCAATGTCAACACATGAACGTTATTTACAACTCAATTACTTTGCCTTTTTATGTTTTAGTCAAGGGTGGTTGAACAAAAAACAAAAATAATATACATTTAAATATTAAAATAAATTAAATAAATAAAGGAAAAAAATAATAAATATATATATACATGTAAATAAAACGAAATGAAAACAAATGGTAAAAAAAGAAAAAAAAAGAAAATAGATAAAATAAAATATTAAAAAAGAAAACCGAGACAAAAGAAGGAAAAAATAATAACAATTAATAATATATATATATATATATATATAATAATAAAACATAATATATTAAAAGAAATAATAAAGATAAATAAAATGAAAATAAAAATTAAAACATGAACTGAAAGACTAAATTGAAAAGGACAACGAATTGGGTGGTCGAATTAAAATAGAATCAAAATTAAAGGTCAAATTAAGATGAATTTAGGGTTAAAATTAAATGTTTTATAAAAAGGAGGGACCAAATGGGAATTTCCCTATTTATTTTTAAAAACATGCGGATCCTTGTGTGGTGCGGGTCGGGTCGGGTTAAAATGCTCCACGGGTTGGTATAAATACCAAATACCATAAACATATTTCATTTTAATATCCCCCATTTTCGATCAAAACTCTCCCAAACCAAATTCTCTGAAATCTTCAACCTATTCTTCCTCAAGAAGAACACGACCACCGTGGGAACCCAGAAACTGCCGTCGTCGCCTCGCCGGCCGCCTGTCATCGGCGGCGAAAATTAAAAAAAAAATTCTTTTTTCGAGAGCTTTCCTTCCCCTCATTTCGAAAACCAAGCTTGTTTTTTTCAAAAACGCCTTGGGGGAGAGTAGATCTGAGATCGAATGTCTCGGTCTCTCCCCCTATTTCATCGGTAAAAAACCTTTCTTTTATGGTTTTATTTGAACCAAAACGATGAAAGAGATACACATGCAAGATAAACAAGAAAGGTACGAAATTTTTTTACCCTTTATTTGACTTAGAAAAAGTTTACAAACGTTGATCTCCGATGTGTTTTTCTCATATTTTTGCTAGTGGGTACTCGTAGTAATATATGTGTAATATTCGTGATATTGTCATGTTGATTTACACTTATTTATAGCATAGGATTTACTATATTTAGATTATATTTTTTTGAGTCCTATATAGACTAAAACACTGCTTTATTTGTTGGTGATGGCTTTGCTTGCGTCGAATGCTTCGAAGATGGGGGCGTGCTGCCGTGAAACTCGGATCCGACGTTGTGATGGTTGGGATGGATGCGGTGTTGGTGGAGAAACTGCTAGGGTTTCTGGAAGCTTGTGTGTTTGGGCTTCAACAGACACAGGTTGTGTCTTCTGGGTCTGATGGGCTCGTGTAGTGTTGGTTCTGGGCAACTTGTTTAAGCCTGTAAAGACAATAACATAATGTAAATATATGTGTATTATAAAATATAATATGCAACTATATTATATAATATAATAATTTTAATTAAATGGAAAGGGTCGAAATTTGGTGTCTTCAACTGCCCCTCTTTGCTCATTGTCGTGTAACGAAAATAGAGCAAAGATTGAAAGACACAGATTTCGTCCATATCGAATATCCTCTGTCGTAGAGTTGAAATCCGATGTTTGATTGGTTTGTCAAATTGAACTGAAATATGAAATGACTCCCTCGTCGTGAGGTCGAGTTGAACTGGAAACTTCTGAGCACGATATCATTTGTCGTGAAGTTGAAATCGAACTCAAAGCTCTTGGCGAGTGGCCTCTAAATTGTCTTGTGGCTCAAGATACTTCATCGTCAAGGTGAAACTTGACCTGAAGACTTTCGTGTTGATGTGTTATAGATGACTCATTCGTCGTGAAGTTGGGTCAATCTGTTTGTGAAGTTGGAAACGTATAGGGCCCCTTCGTCGTGAAGTTGAGCCTGGGTATTGGATGTCCTTCGTCGTGAAGTTGAAATCCAATGTAAGTTGCGCTGTTCCGAGGCCAATATCCTTCGCTGTGAAGTTGAAATTGACTCTGAAATTGGAAAGTTTGTTTACAAACACTCATTCTTTTGAGTTGGATATCCTTCGTCGTGAAGTTGAAATCCAATCTAGAGATGGATGTTGCTCGTGTGCACGATTCCCTTCGTCGTGAAGTTGAAACCGCGGGTGGCCCATTCGTTGTGAAGTTGAGCGTGGAATTGGATATCCTTCGTCGTGAAGTTGAAATCCAAGTAAGTTGTATTGTTTCGAGTTCAATATATTCCGCCGTGAAGTTGAAATTGGCTCTGAAACTGGGAAGTCCCTTCGTCGTGAAGTTGAGCCTCAAATGGCACGATATCCTCCGTCGTGGAGTTAAAATCGTGGATGTGTGGGTACGATATCCTTTGTCATGGAGTTGAAATCATGGATGGCCCTTTCGTCGTGAAGTTGAGCCTTAACTTGAATATCCTTCGTCGTGAAGTTGAAATCCAAGTATTGTATGTTGCGGGTAGACATAATTCCCTTCGCCGTGAAGTTGAAACCGTGGATGACCTCTTCGTTTTGAAGTTTGGCTTCGAGTTAGATATCATTCGTCATGAAGTTGAAATCTACTCGCGAGAAAATTTTTTCGCTTCGAGTTCAAAATCCTTCGCTGTGAAGTTGAAATTGACTCTGAATGAAACTAAAAAGTTGTTTGTTAACAGTCAGTCGCCCCTTCGCTGTGAAGTTGAGCTTTTGTTGTCCCGGGTCCAATATCCTTCGTTGTGAAGTTGAAATTGACTCTGAATGAAACTGAAAAGTTGTTTGTTGACAGTCAGTCGCCCCTTCTCTGTGAAGTTGAGCTTGTGTTGTCTCGATTCCAATATCCTTCGTTGTGAAGTTGAAATTGAATAAAACTGAAAAGTTGTTTGTTGACAGTCAGTCGTCCCTTCACTGTGAAGTTGAGCTTGTGTTGTCTCGAGTCCAATATCCTTCACTGTGAAGTTGAAATTGACTCTGAATGAAATTGAAAAGTTATTTGTTGACATTCAGTCTCCCCTTCGCTATGAAGTTGGGTCTGTGTTGTCTCGAGTCCAATATCCTTCACTGTGAAGTTGAAATTGACTCTGAATGAAACTGAAAAGTTGTTTGTTGATAGTCAGCTTTTCTCGACTTAAGCTATGCTGTAAATTTCCTCTAAATAAAGGATGGCCCCCATTCACAAGTCTAAACCGATCATAATTCTTTAGATGACCCCCCTATACGGGAAAGCCAAATTTTTTCAGCCGGATATCCTCCATCGTGGAGTTGAAATCTGACTTGAAAACATGAACTGGATCTGTTCTGAATTAGCTCTCGAACTCGTCTGAAGTTGATTATAAGATCTGTCGATCTTTCAATATGTCAAATTAGTTGAGGTGTAGCTCCTCGCTGATGAGTTAAGCAACCACCATCGTTTTTTTACAAACTCTTTTGAATCAAGTATCTTTTGCCTTGAAGTTGAAACTTGACTCTAAAGCTACAAAAATTATGTATGTGAAAAAAATGATAAATATGATGCTCTAAAATGTATGCATAATGAATTAGTTATTATGTTATTCATCGGACATAATCTCATTTTTTGTCTGTTGGTTCCTGCATGTGGAGGAAAGGCCTTCGGAAGATTTAATTGTCCGCATCAGGATTTTGAATCCCCGAAGATGCCCCAATATTCGATGTTGAATTTCTAAAAATGTCCTAACATTTGATTTTGAATCTTCAAAGGTGCCCCAATTATTCCTCATTTCTTGCTTCAACATTGATTATAAGCATGAGATTAGTGTTTGAGAGTCACTTGTCATTTACCAAGATCCACTCTAGAGAGATTGTCTTGTTTGGAAAAATGTTTTTCTTTCTCTTTTATTTTCAAAGTTATGAAAATATCAATTAAAAGAGTTTCGAAAGATGTTTAATCAAAAGTTTTAAAAATATTGCCCCTTTTACAGTTTTACAATTGAGACGAATCATAAAACTAGAGTTCATTGGATATCAAACAATTAATTACATTGTTAATCCTTCAATAAATTATAGCTATTTGACAAGTGCCAAGATCAAAGCTATTTTTGGGAAATGGTTAAGAAAGTATAAAAAAGTCTCAGGTTATTGTGTTTGCATTTTTGTTTATTTAATGCTCAAAGGTTTGATGGGGTAACTTGCATGCTCCTCCATTGGAAGTGTTATCCGGTTCCCAGCTTTCATGGTCACGCTCGGATTGTGCGATGTCTTATCAAGGTATTTGTGTGATCGCCTCAGCTGCACAATTTTTATATTCAAGCCGCCTTTTCAGGTTTTCAACTTGAATCCTCCTTTGGTTTCAAGACGTCTTGAAACCCCTTTTGTTTTCTCTATCATGCATTAAAGATTTTAGAAAACTTTTTGCAAATAAAGATTAATCCTGATGTGCGGGATGAGATCTCAGGATAGTCTATTATGTTTAGAAATCCATATATGATTAGAAGAGACTTTTAAGGCACGTAATTTAGGCCATGGTTCATTGTTATGAAAGAAAAGGATAAATATGCCCAAACAAGTGTTTCAGGGTATTGAACCAAGGATCAATTCATTCTGATGCCTTTAATCCTATCTTGCTCAATTTGAATATGCTCGTATGTGTTTCTCTTGATTTTCTCTGGATGCTCCATGATCTTTGAGTGAAGTGATTCTGAAATGATTGTGCTTGATCAATCTGAATCTCGATGTGTAATTTGAATAGAGAGAATCTTCGCGTATGCGTATTGTCTTCTTTTTTTCACTTTTTTTATTTTCTCTTTGCTTTTTTATTTATTTTGTTTCTCTTTTTTCTTTGTGTTCTTATTGGATCTTCGCACTTGGCATTTGGTATCTCCTTTGGATTGATTTCTTCACTCACGTGAGCAGATTTCTTCCACCTTGCCCCCCAGTGTGGAGGGTGATCATTGGTTAGGGTTGAATCAGAAGAAAAATACTATAGGCTCAAAATGGGAAACAAGGGATATATATTTTCTCCTGTTGTGAATGGATGAAGAAAGAAAGTCGTTCATCATTTCATATATGGAAGTCTTCACATAAGAGGTATCCCCAGGGAGATAGATTTTCAGGATTAATTTTATTCACATGAAAATAGTGTAATTAATGCAAGATAGAATTATTTCGAATGAATTCTTCTTTCTACTTCTTGGTCCCGACATGTCTTAATTTTCAAGCTCCCTGCGAAATGCCCCAAGTTAGAAGAATGCTCATGTTCAAAAGTCAATTTTGAGTTTAAAAAGACAGTGGTGTGACTTTATTGACTCAAAGAAAGGTTCAAAAGTTTCAAAGGGTGGTAATGTCAAAATATGGTCTTTTGGTAATGACCATGAATTATTTTAGGTAAAGAATTAAGGTATTTTATTTTGGGGTTTGAGACAGGATAAAAAAGGTATAATCTTGCCATATGTCAAAAATCTATAATTCTTAAAGAATTAAAAGAATCCTTAATTCATTTAATATTCGAAGAACTAAAGATTAAAATTTGTTCAATTATTCCACCTTAGAAAGTAGCATAAATTCAATCATTTAAAAGATTAAGCAAACATGAAAGATCAAAGACGTGTTCAAACAAAACAATACTCTAAGTGCAAATGGTATATGCAATGACCCCTTCTTCGATTGTCCATGCCCCTGAATCCATCAGGTTTTAGATTTTGCGCTTCAGTGCCTTATAGTTATCAGAGGAATGTCCGGAGCTTCCTATGTGATAACTGCACACAGTTTCAACATCGTAGCCTTTAGTCCTATTGATCAGGCTCCCACTATACTGATTTCAATTTTTTTAATTGTTAAAATCTTGCTTCCATGTGACGTCATGTGGTTAAGAAAACTCCATCAAATCCTCCATGAAGAAATTTCATGTTTATAAAAATACTTAAAAATGAAACGTAGATGCAAAATGCAAAAATGCATGAAATGTTCGAGGCATTGATCCGAAAACATGTCTATTATTAAAAATAATCTTTATTGGGACAAAAGTGTTTTATCTTTTAAGAGACAATAAACATATTTAAAGGTACATCCGGACTAAATTCTCTAGACCCGAAACAGGTTTACTAGTCTTCTGCCTTAGTCTGTCACCGGCCGAATACCCTGCCGAACAGCTCCGGCTTCTCTGGCTAAACCGTGCAAGTGACGAGCTGCTTTTTGTACTTGTTCTCAGAAGTATCGAATGGATGCATCTCTGGCTTTCATCCTTTGCTAAACCCGTTCTCTAACGGGAACGCCATTGAAATCCTCCATCAAAGGGATTATCTGAAGTTCATTTGATTGTTTCTTGAATTTGTCGACAATGGTTTCTAATTCAGCTATCGTTTTGCCATTTTTGTCTTGCCCCTACCACCTTTGTCAACCCATTTTTGAAAAGTTGACTTTTGATGTACTTGATTGTGGGTACCACGTTTTCTTGATCGAATGTGACACCTAGTTGCCTTGCAGATTGTCCTCCTTTTCTTTCTGAGTCTTTTCTGACCATAGACGGACCCCATCGTTTTTTGCGTTTTTCACCTCTTGTATTACAACCCCTTTGTCCATTAATGTAAATTATTTATATTTAACGAACATATTTTTTGTGGATCAACACCTCTTTTGAATGATGTAAATGATAAAAAAATATAAAGTAAAAGAAAATAAAAATTAAAGGAAAAAAGATTAGTAAGATAAGAATAATAGAAAAAAAGAATAATAATGAAAATAAAAAATCCTACCCCACATGATATCTACCCCACATTTAAATTTTGAACCAGTCCTAACCGCATAAATTTCTAGTTCACATGCTTTGAATAAAAAATAAGCAGGAAATGATCTCAAAATAGCCTAGGGTTTGAAATGAGGTTTTGGGGTGGGCTCTAATTCCCTGTAGTCTCCCAGTTTAGGTTCTAAAAAAGGTACCCGAGTTCTCCTTGTTGGCGCCCCCTTGGGCTTGCCAGACCCTTAGTCCTAAACCTATCACAGGCTTGTGTGGACTAAGTTAAACTCGAGAGGATATATTCCTTTATGCCCACACGGTGAATAAATTCACACGAAGACATAAGGTATATGAATTCCGAAGGCTACTTGCTAGGCCTGTGCGGAGAATAAATTCTCACGAAGGCGTGGCTTTCACCCCCTACTTAAATAGGGTTCAGAGCTCGAGTATAAAGCCTTAAGTGAAAAACAAGCTCGGAATGCTGAAATCATTAGAAAACAGTTAGTAAAACTATTTACTCGAAAATATAATCAAAAGTAAGCAATAAGGATCGAAATGTTACCTTAAAATTTAAACTTACCTTTTTTGTTAAAAAGACAACTGAAAATTACCTTAGCCTGACTCACTTACCTGTCCCCAGTGGAGTCGCCAAGTTGTCGTAATTGTCTTTCAGGTGGGCCCCAGAATTGGGTTTCGACTTAGGAAAATGATTTGGAGTCGCCACCGATAATTTATTTTAAAGCAAATGGGTTGATCAGATACCTTATTTCTTACCTGATCTGCTTCTTACCAAAGATGTGTCAGATTCGGGAGTCGGTTATAGTTAAGGAATGATTAGCACCCTTGAACTGCCCTTTCGGTATTACGTAATTTCCAGTTGTCTTAAATTAAGAAAATTGAAAGTTAATTAAAAGGTAAAATAACGATCCGAATTACTTACCTTTAATAAATTTTAAAAAAACCCTTAAAAAGTCGAGAAATGTGTCAAAAAAGGTAATGAAAATAAATTAAAATAAAGGGGAAAATGAAATAAATAAATAAATAAGATAAAGAAAATAATAACAAAAGATAAAGTAAGTAAAATAACTAAAATAAAAGGAAAATAACAGAAATAAAAACAAAAATAAGGATAAAAATAAAGAAAGAAATAAGTATAAAGAAAGAAATAAGAATAAAGAAATAATAAAAAAGAAAACAATAGTAAAAAATATTTATATATATAATAGAATGTAATATTAAATAATAATAAAATAATAATAACAAGAAACCAAATAAAAAACATAGTAAAGTATAAAAAAATAAGAAAAAATACTAAAAAATCAAATAAAGCAAGACAAGATGGCACCAATGTCAACACATGCATTATTTACAACTCAATTACTTTGCCTTTTTATGCTTTGGTCAAGTGTGATTGAACCAAAAGAAAAAATAATATACATTTAAATATTAAAATAAATTAAATAAATAAAGGAAATAATAATAATAATATGTAGGAAAAAATAATAAATATCTATATACATGTAAATAAAACGAAATGAAAACAAATGATAAAAAATATTAAAAATAAAAATAGATAAAATAAAATATTTAAAAAGGAAACCAATACAAAAGAAGGAAAAAATAATAACAGCTAATAAAATATATATATAATATAATAATAATAATAATAATAATAATAAAACATATATAATAATAATAAAACGTAATATATTAAAAGAAATAATAAAGATAAATAAAATTAAAATTAAAATTAAAACATGAACTGAAAGACTAAATTGAAAAGGGCAACGAATTGGGTGGCCTAATTAAAATAGAATCAAAATTAAAGGCCAAATTAAGATGAATTTAGGGTCAAAATTAAACGTTTTATAAAAAGGAGGGACCAAATGGAGATTTCCCCATTTATTTTTAAAAACACGCGGATCCTTGTGTGGTGCGGGTCGGGTCAAAATGCTCCACGAGTTGGTATAAATACCAAATACCATAAACAGATTTCATTTTAATATCCCCATTTTCGATCAAAACTCTCCCAAACCAAATTCTCTGAAATCTTCAACCTGTTCTTCCTCACGAAGAACACGGCCATCGTGGGAACCCAGAAACTGCCGTCGCCGCCTCGCCGACCATCGGTTATCGGCGACGAAAATTAAATTTTTTTTCTTTTTCTGAGAGCTTTCCTTCCCTTCCTTTCGAAAACCAAGCTTGTTTTTTTAAAAACGCCTCAGGGGAGAGTAGATCTGAGATCGAAGGTCTCGGTCTCGGTCTCTCCGCCTATTTCATCAGCAAAAAACCTTTCCCTTGGGGTTTTATTTGAACCAAAACGACGAAAGAGATATACATGCAAGATAAACAAGAAAGGTTCGAAACTTTTTACCCTTTATTTGACTTAGAAAAAGTTTACAAACGTTGATCTCCGACGTGTTTTTCTCGTATTTTTGCTAGTGGGTACTTGTAGTAATATGTTTGTAATATTCGTGATATCGTCGTGTTGATTTACACTTATTTATAGTTTAGGATTTACTAAATTTAGATTACATTTTTTTAGTCCTATATAGACTAAAACACTGCTTTATTTGCTGGTGATGGCTTTGCTTGCGTCGAATGCTTCGGAGATGGGGGCGTGCTGCCGTGAAACTCAGATCCGGTGTTGGGATGGATGCGGCGTTGGTGGAGAAGCTGCTAGGGTTTATGGAAGCTTGTGTGTTTAGGCTTCAGCAGACACGGGTTGTGTCTTCTAGGTTTGCTGGGCTCGTGTAGTGTTGGTTCTTGGCCACTTGTTTAAGCCTGTAAAGATAATAACATAATGTAAATATATGTGTATTATAAAATATAAGATGCAATTATATTATATAATATAATAATTTTAATTAAATGGAAAGGGTCGAAATTTGGTGTCTTCAAACTCGAAGAAACATTTCCAAGGTGCTCGTTGCTTACTCTCCGTCCCTTTTTCTTGCAATAATTTGTTATTCGTATGGGGAAGATTTAATGCTTTCGGACTATATATTATCGGAATAGCAGGGAGTGTGTTTCGTTTGCCCCTACGTCTTGAATCATTAGATCTCTTTGTTTAGAATTACGGCATGGTGCTCGGTTTTGATCCTTTTTTTTCTAAATTGCTTTCTGCTTTGATGTTTTTTCAGATTTACGTTCCAACAAATCCTTGTGGCGCAGAATCGTTACCTCCGGGTATTGTTGTTCCCGAGACCGACCTTTACCCACGCAGATTATGGGGTGATCCTAGTGAGGTATGATACACCGTAAACATCTTTGTCGACTAGGAGTGTTACATGCATCTTATAGTGTTATTTCCACTAGAAAAAAGTTCTACTGCATTACTATCCTTCTATGTGTTATTCGAATTATTGATTGTATGAACATAAGTTCCGATCTATATCCGGTGATTGTTACTACAAGTTTCGACATTACATGTTCATCATGTCCGTCCTGATACGAGTTGTTCATCATGTCCGTCCTGATACGAGTTCTGTCAAATTTCAGGGCGAGCCTCATGCCGGAATATCTCCGCGAGACGCTGTATGCATATTTACGAATTTCGACATCAAGTCACGTACACCTTCACAGTAAAAGAAAGATTAAATGTCTAAACCACTCATATATTTCTTTTCTTCTCACGTTAGAATAAGGTCCAAAATTGAGTGGGCAATATTTCAGAAGCGAATCTCGGATGCTGACTTGGCATACATAGCTCAGCTTGCAAATGCAAAGGGATAAACTTTCATTTTACCATCTTTTACCCCAACCCACCCTCATTGTCACCCACATTTTCTTGTATCTTAAGATTTTTACAGCTCTAAAAAAAGAGGTGAATTTTTTTACCTACTCTTCCTCGTGAAGAACAATGGTGGGAGTCTTTCCTTGAAAAAAAATATGATGATTGTAACATTTCCATAAAAAAAATTGGTCAGTTGTGGTGGTGAGTGAACCAGCAAATAATTCTAAAAGCCAAACTGCAGAATTATTTGTTCGCAAAGCAGGGATGAGCTTTCGGCTGATTTCATCAAATACTTTAATCTTCTTTTGATCAATTTAAGAGTAAACTATGTTTTTAGTCACTCGCCAATATTTGCAGTTCCGTTTTGGTCATCTACTTTTTTTAATATCATACCAAATATTATGTTTTGATTTTGTTTTGGTCATATGTCGTCAAAATATAAACATAACTATTGATATGATAATTTTTTTTATTTTTCAAATGATGGCATGTCATTACCTTATAATGATTGTCGAAACGGTTTTTAACGGGTTCGGGGGGCGAGATTTAGAAACCGCGTCATTTTTAATTATTTATCTTTGCAATCGAATTTTAATTAAAAACAATGCAATTTTAGAAAACCTCTCGTTTCGAGAAATTGGAAATTCCTTTACGGTCAAAATATATGGTTCGAGGAGTCACCACCAATCTTTGATTAGGGTGTGATTGGGCACCCAAAGATGTTGTCATTTTAAATAAAAATTAATTTTAATTAAAACGACAAATTTACGGTCTACGTTACCAAAATCCAAGTTCGGGAGTCGGTTACGCGTGGGGAAGGATTAGCACCCCCACAACGCCCTAAATCGGTACCTAGTTGACTAATTAATTTCTTTGCAATGAATTTCGCAAGTTCAAATTTAATTTGATTAATGATCCCTTTAAACAACAAACATGCAAATTTGCAACATTCAAAGCAACAAAATAGGTTTAATTTAAAATTACCAAGTCATTAGAAAGATAAAGAATATTCGATTATTTAAAAATATCGAGACCAGATCTTTAGTTCAGTTCTAACGACCTTTTCTCGAAAAGTTTAAATAGTCGAATATTTCCTTTTCTTTCGCTCCCAAATTTTGCAATGATATATCCAAACTTAATTAGGCGTTACTGACGGGATACCATTTTAATTTAAAATCGTCAAAACAACTTTCCTGTAAGTTAAGAAAAGCCATTCTGATAATTTTAGATTAAAAGGGCATTACCCTTAATTCCGATTATGTGATTAGATCGAGTTATTCACGTGAGGCTATCATGCAAATTATGCTGATTGAATGTCATGCAAAGAGTAATAAATATTATGATTAAAATATCATGTAATTTGAAATACAAAAGAAAAAATATATACATATAAAAAGGGTGACTAATGTGAATAAAATCAAAACTAAACATACTAATCAAAAGTTAAACAAGGGCTAAAATATAAAGAAACTAAACAGTAGGCTCATTTCACGAAAATTTCATTTCCATGCACTGCAAGCATAATATTACAAAAGTGCCATGCAGGATCACAATGCACATTTCCGAAATTCCATATCCAATGTCAAATTTGCACAAAAATGGCCAAAACATGTAACTGGACTAAAATAAAATGCTCTTTAAATTGAGAGACAAAATTAGAATAATAATAAAGCTCGATTCAGGGACTGAAATGGGACGAAACAAAATTGGGATGGCCACACTCAGTATTACCCCCCCAGCAAAACGCAGTAGACTCCAGCTTCATGAAACGCCACCGTTTCAAACCATCATGGAACGACGCCATTTTGACATATGGGATAATAGGGTAAGTCCTATACCTAATTTCATTTTCTCTTCTCATCCTAAACCAAACAGAAGAGCCCCAGCCGTTTTCTCCCATCTCTCCTTCTTCAACCTTCAAACCCAGACGAAGCATGACCAACGCCGTGGCCACCGCCGTCTAATGGCTCCGATGAGGAGCCGAGCAGGCGTGAAACCTACCCCGTAAACCTTGAACCCCAAAACCTTGAGTCTCTCATGACAGAACCCAAAACCAAAGGGGCTAAAACAAACCTTCAACCTCACTGCCACACCACACGACCACCGTGGGTTCCCCCTTTCTCACTCGTCTGTTTACTTAAAACCCAGGCCTCCACCACTTAAACACTCCGACGAGAACCCCCATGTCCTGACTCAGAAACTCCAACTAGATCTAGCCTTTTAGAGACCTACGACCCACGAATAAACACGAAAACAAAACCCTACATACCCACCACTCGAAACAGGAACCAAGAGTCACGCGAATCTTACCCTTGATGACCCAACGTGGCTCGGGCTTGGGCGATGGCGACGTTCTGCTCTTCGACTAAGGAAGGTGAAGGTTTTTTTTTGTTTGCTTCGTCTTTTGTTGACTGATATGCTAATGGGTTTTTGGACTCTGGTTCTGGATTTCTCCTGTTTCGTGGTCCTTTTGATGGTTGGTTCTCTCCTTCGTGATGACTGGTTCCCTCGATGATCACTGGTTTGGTAATTGTGTTTTTTGGTTTTGTGTTTTTTTCTTCGATGAGCTGATGGGTTGAGCGTTTTTTGCTTGGGTGATGACTGATAACTCCCAGAACCCCCCCTTTTCTGGTTTCGTTTTCACTGCTATTTCTAGTTGATTTTTTCTTTCTGTTCTTTTTTTTGTACCTTCTGTTCTGCTTCTTGTTTCGTGTGTTTGCAGGGCACTGGCGAGAGCAGATCACGGGCGGCAGCTGGGTAGCTGAGCCATTGCTCGGTTGGTCGTGCGCTATCTGGAAATGCGGTGGTGGCTTCACGTGAGTCTGCAGTCGGCTCGGGAATCACAGAGGGCTGGGAACCGTTGGATCGTGGAGCCAGATCCAACGGCCTTCCTGCTGCGGCGCTAAACATAGGGCAAAAAAAAACCCTAAATCACTCACCATTCATTTCCAACCGTTAGATGAGAGCCTCAGATCGGGCGGTTCAGACAAGGTGGCGCTGTGAGCTTCTTCAGTAGAAACCCTAATGGGTTTAGTTTTGCAATTGGGCCTGTCTGGTCCAGCTTGTTTTAAGTTGATGTAGGCCTGTACCATTAATGATAATATTAGTGCATTTTAATTATTTATTTATTTAATTACTTAATACACACACACATATATATATATATTAATAATTACTTATAACAATATTAATAATAATAAATTCGAATTAACTTCGAATAAGACCCCGGACAAATCGAGTATCTACAGCTGCCCCTCTTTGCTCATTGTCGTGTAACGAGAATAGAGGAAAGATCAAATAGATGGTCAATTTTGTCCGGTCATGAAATATTCAAAAGATAAAACTGCTTCACTACAACTTCAGGATAAGTGAGACTTGAAAAATTCTTCAAAATCGGGTTCGCTCCCTATCGTTTCAGGGAACATAGAACTTGAAGAATCTTCTGGGGACGGGTTCGCTCCCTATTGTTTCAGGGAGTATAGAACTCGAATAATCTTCTGCTAACTGGTTCGCTCCCTCTTTCTTCAGGGAGTATAGAACTCGAACATCTTCTTCAAACGGGTTCGCTCCCTCTTTCTTCAGGGAGTATGGAACTCGAACAATCTTCTGCAAGCGGGTTCATTCCCTCTTTTTCTAGGGAGTGTGGAACTCGAACGTCTTTAAACGGGTTCACTCCCTCTTTCTTCAGGGAGAATAGAACTCGAATATCTTCTTCAAACGGGTTTGCTCTCTCTTTCTCTAGGGAGTATGAAACTCGAACAATCTTCAACAATCGTGTCTGCTCCCTATTTCTTCAGAGAGTATGAGACTCGAACAATCTTCAACAATCGTGTCTGCTCCCTATTTCTTCAGAGAGTATGAGACTCGAACAATCTTCAATAATCATTGGGAAATCTGCAAACATTTAAAATAATCATGCAATGTCATGATCCTATTCATGCCTAAAATGTATGCAAATGTGCAATTTAATGCATTTTCTTCTTCGAAGGAACCTCATATCTTTTGATTTCAATAGAACTCGATTTCGTTTCGGGTACAGAGCATTTGACCAGTTCACCCCAGCTAACACTCTCAATACCATATCTTTTGGCTCGACCGGACTTTGACTTCTTTCTTTCTTGAAACCTGCCGGCACACATGACCAACTTCTCGATAAATGACAATTTCTTTGGGTCATCTATTAATGGCTAAGATTGTCTGTGAATTCCAAAGTTTTAGCTTTTCGCAACCATACAAGCTTATGGGTAAAACCATTGCTAGCTTCAGAGTACATGCATTTCCAGAACCTTTTGCATAATAATACAAAATGATCTCATGTACCACAAGTTAAGCTATGCGTTTTAACTTTCTCAAAATTAGATGCTTGTAAAAGGGAAATTAAGAAGGGAAAATATCTCTTTATTTATATAAATGGCGAAGAATTTTTAGGCAACTACATGACAAACTTTTAATCGGAAAAGAACAAAAGGATAGGTGTCTTCAAATATCAATAACACAAATGCTTTTGAACTGGTACGCCGTCAGAATGACTCGAGTGTAGCTTCTGTCAAAAGGACCTCCAAAATGGTGATGACACCTAAGAGTGCGAAACCCTTTCTGGACCCCAAAATCTCCCATTATTGGATGCCATAAACTAATATTGAATCTCACGTGCATTCAATTCCTCCTCTGGTTGTCCCCATCGAGACTCATTGATCTTTGGTCTCAACCCCAATGGCCATTGTCGTTACCCATGTCAGGAGATCTTCCTACTCCCCAAAAACAATTCAGATCCTCCACCATACACGAACTCTGAATTTAAAACTCAAATCGCCCTTTGCGGGTTTTCGACTCGATCGGACTTTGGTTTCAAGACGCCCTTTTTTGAGTTTTCATCTTGAACCCTCATTTTTTCATTTTTTCATTCATTTTTTATTTTTATTTTTTCATTTTTTCATTTTCACTCATTTTTTCTTCTTCTTTTTTCTTCAAGCAAAATACTTCTTAACTGCGTCAGAATTCACTGGATGAGGTAATTCAGACCCATCCATCTCAGTTAAGACCAGAGCTCCCCCAGAGAAAGCTTTCTTGACAACATAGGGTCCTTCCCACTTGGGCATCCATTTCCCTCGGAAATCTTTTTGAATGGGCAATATCCTCCTGAGCACCAAATCTCCTTCGTGGATTTCTCGAGGGCGAACTTTCTTATCATGTGCTCGTATCATCCGCTTCTGGTATATCTGACCGTGACAAATAGCCTTCAATCTCTTTTCTTCAATCAGATTCAATTGGTCATATCTGGCCTGTACCCATTCTGCCTCATTTAGCTTCACCTCTGATAAAACCCGGAGCGAGGGAATTTCCACTTCAATAGGGAGGACAGCTTCCATCCCATAAACTAGAGAAAACGGAGTTGCCCCAGTAGACGTCCGTACAGAAGTCCGATAGGCAAACAGAGCAAATGGCAACTTCTCATGCCAATCTTTATAAGTTTCAGTCATCTTCTCTATAAGCCTCTTAATGTTCTTATTAGCCGCCTCCACTGCCCCATTCATCTTTGGGCGATAAACCGTGGAATTATGATGCTTTATTTTGAATTGCTCACATACAGATTTCATCATCTTGTTGTTTAAGTTCAACGCATTGTCAGAGATAATTCTCTCTGGTAAGCCATATCGGCAGATGATTTCCTTCTTCAAGAACCTACATATCGTTGACTGGGTAACACTTGCATAGGAAGTTGCTTCTACCCACTTGGTGAAGTAATCTATTGCTACCAGAATGAAGCGATGACCATTTGACGCTTTTGGAAAAATTTGCCCAATAACATCCATGCCCCACATAGAAAACGGCCACGGAGCTGTCATCACATGCAACGGATGAGGAGGGGTGTGCATTCTATCCCCATAAATCTGACACTTGTGACACTTTCGGGCATAATTGATGCAATCAGTTTCCATAGTTGACCAATAATACCCAAATCTCATAATCTGTCTGGCCATTACATGCCCATTAGCATGGGTGCCACATATTCCTTCATGTACTTCTTCAAGAATCATTTTCGCTTCTTTAGTGTCCACACACCTTAATAAGACCTGATCCATGCTTTTCTTATATAAGATCTCACCATTAAGCACATACCCTGCTGCCATTCTTCTAATGGTCCTTTTGTCATTCTCAGTTGCCTGTTCGGGGTAACTTTGATATCTTATATACTGGAAGATATCGTAGTACCAAGGTCCTTCATCATCTTCTTCTTCAATGTTAAAACAGTGGGCTGGATACTCATAAGCCTTCATCTCAATAGGCATCATATTTGAATGCTCGTTCATCTTAAAGGCTGCTGCCAAAGTAGCCAAGGCGTCCGCCATTTGATTTTCTTCTCTGGGGAGGTAATTGAAAGTCACTTCTTCGAATTCTTCAATAAGTCCCAGAACTAATTTACGATATTCCACAAGTTTGGGATCTTTGGTTTCCCATTCACCTCTGAGCTGGTAAATTACCAAAGCTGAATCCCCATATACCCTCAGCATTTTTGCTTTGAGTTCAATAGCTGCTCTAAGACCCATAACACAAGCCTCATATTCATCCATATTGTTTGTACAATCAAAATTGAGCCGACTGGTAAAAGGATAATGCTCTTCACTTGGTGAGACCAAG
The DNA here is from genome assembly GCF_006381635.1 of Hibiscus syriacus. Taxonomy (NCBI): domain Eukaryota; kingdom Viridiplantae; phylum Streptophyta; class Magnoliopsida; order Malvales; family Malvaceae; genus Hibiscus; species Hibiscus syriacus. The sequence goes on along the minus strand of NW_024063116.1, from coordinate 231,918 downwards.
ATTGCCCCAATCCCATGCCCCAAGGCGTTTGAAGCATCATCAAAGTTCATCTTCCAGTATTTACCGGTGAGCGCAACTGTTTCTTCCTCAGCGATAGCCATTAAATCCTCATCTGGAAAATCGAAGTTCAACTGTTCATATTCTTTTGAAGCCCTACTCGCAATGAATTCTGCTATGGCGCTCCCTTTAACTACCTTCTGGCTTACATACTGGATATCAAATTCGGACAACAGGATTTGCCAACGGGCTAACCTTCCTGACAATGCAGGGACCCCCATTAGATACTTTAAAGGGTCCAGCTTAGATATGAGCCAGGTAGTATGATACAACATATACTGTCTAAGTCTTCTGGTAGCCCACACTAAAGCGCAACACAATTTTTCAATTGGTGAGTATCTGGCCTCACACTCCGTGAACTTCTTACTGAGATAGTAGATAGCCCTCTCCCTCTTCTCAGTTTGATCATGTTGCCCCAACACACATCCCATTGAATTGTCATAAACGGACAAGTAAAGAATTAAAGGCTTTCCTGGGATAGGTGGCGCTAGGATCGGAGTATTCGAAAGATATCTCTTTACTGCCTCAAAAGCCTCTCGGCAATCTTCACTCCATTCTCCTGAATCATTCTTACGAAGAAGGCGGAATATGGGATCACATCTTTCGGTCAGCTGCGAGATAAACCGAGCGATGTAATTTAATCTCCCCAAAAATCCTCGAACCTCTTTCTGTGTTCTTGGGGCTGGCAAATCTTGAATGGCTTTTACTTTATTGGGATCTATTTCAATTCCCTTTCGGCTCACTACGAATCCCAACAGTTTTCCCGATGTCACCCCAAAAGTACACTTATTTGGGTTAAGTTTTAGTTGGCACTTCTTTAATCTTTGAAAGAGCTTCCTCAAATTCTCGATATGTTCCTCCTCCGTCTTGGCTTTGACAATCATATCATCGACATAGACTTCAATTTCTTTATGCATCATGTCATGAAACAACGTCACCATGGCCCTTTGATAGGTTGCCCCTGCATTCTTTAATCCAAACGGCATGACTTTGTAGCAAAACGTCCCCCACATAGTGACAAACGTTGTTTTCTCCATATCTTCAGGGTACATTTTAATTTGATTATAGCCGGAGAAACCATCCATAAATGAGAATAAGGAATTTCCAGCAGTATTGTCCACTAACGTATCTATATGTGGCAAAGGAAAATTATCCTTTGGACTAGCTCTATTCAGATCTCTATAGTCGACACACATTCGTACCTTCCCATCCTTCTTTGGTACTGGGACAATATTTGCTACCCACTCAGGATATTTGGCCACTGTGAGAAACCCAGCATCAAATTGTTTCTTCACTTCTTCTTTAATCTTGAGCAGCATCTCGGGTCTCATTCTTCTCAGTTTCTGTTGTACGGGCTTACAATCAGGCTTTATTGGTAATTTATGGACAACCAATTCTGTATCCAGCCCTGGCATATCCTCGTAGGACCAAGAAAATACATCCTTGAATTCTTGAAGTAATTCTATCAAGCTTTGCCTTCCTTCAGCAGACAAGGTGGTACCAATCTTTACTTCCTTTCTATCCTCATCTGTGCCCAGGTTCAAGATCTCTGTAAGCTCTTCGTGAGGCAGAATCTGCTCATCTTCCTGTTCCACCATCTTTAGTAATTCTGAGGGTGGTTCACATCCTTCATCATCATCGCAACCTTCGATTTCCCCTTGACATATGGGCATCTCGAAATCAATCTCCGGGTCAGAGTCATTAGCATTCGTATTATTGATATCTGAGTTCCTGAAAGGGTAACGAAAAAAGAAGATATATATATACATATATACATATGGGAGAATCCTTTCCCATATAAACAAATAGAAGAAATAATATATATGTGTATATTCAAACAAAAATGCATGAGGAAATGTTTGCCATTTGGGAATTAACAAAACACATCTTTTATTGAAAGCAAGTAAAAACACACAACTTAACCCTTTACATCAAATCACCTACTGTCCCAGGGTATGAACAATAGGGAAGAGTTCTAGTGTATTACTCTGCAAAAGATTTGTAAACTACAGGCAATTCCTCCGCAGTCCAGTTATTCAACACAAAGCCCAGTGGCGCAGGGTAAATGCCCGTAGCTCTCATTTCTTTGAACTCCTCATCGGTTATGACATTAATGCCCAAGTCCTCCAAGGCATTCTCAACTATCACTTTACTGCTTTCCAAAGTCCCTTGAAACATATATCCTCCTGATACGAAAATGCTGCTCAATGGCGGGAATGTCATGGGCTCCCAGCTCGGGTTCTCACCAGTCAATCTTGCCTTTCTCAATTCCTGAATCTTCTTGATGCTTCTCAGTTTTTCTTTTAAAGTCGGCTGATACCCTAAACCGAATCTATCTCTTTTAGTTACAGGGTAAATTGGGCCCACCAGTCCTTGCAACCGACGTCCAAACCCTTTGCCAGTTTTTGCTCCTCTTCCAAGAGTCAGCTTAAGCCCCATTTTGGTGCAGTTTGACAATCTAGGCTTCGGGATCTTCTTTCCTTCTACCACAAACATGGCATTGACATATTCCAATGATCTGAAAGAACATTCAACAGCTTGCTCTTCCACTTCAACGTATGGAGCAGTAGTAGAAACCGAAGCAATAATGTCTTCTTCAGCATGAATGCATATAAGCCTCCCATCAATTGCAAATTTTATCCTTTGGTGCAATGTTGACGGAACCGCACCGGCCTGATGAATCCAGGGTCTTCCCAATAAGTAGTTGTATGTAGGCATGATGTCCATCACAAGAAACTCCACTTCGTATATCGCCGGGCCAATAGTCAAAGGGATATCAATCTTGCCTAGAACTTCTCTCTTCGTTCCATCAAAAGCTCGAACCACACTTTGACAGCTTCTCATCAAGGTGCTGTCCACTGGCAGTTTTTTCAGGGTCACCAAGGGCATCACATTTAACGCCGAACCGTTATCTATTAGTACTCTGGATAGAACATGCCCTTTGCACCTAACTGTGATGTGTAGAGCCTTATGATTGCCAATCATCCCAGAAGGGATCTCGTCCTCAGAAAAGATAAAAATTATCGGCCTGGATGTTGGCAACTAGTCGGTCCAGCTTTTCTGTGGGTATCTCCTTCGGGACAAAGGTTTGGTTTAAAACTTTTAACAGGGCATTGCGATGAGCCTCTGAACTTAGAAGAAGTGATAGGACAGAAATATGGGCAGGCAGCTTGTGCAATTGCTCAACAATATTGTATTCACTATGTTTCAAAAATTTTAAAAATTCCATCGCTTCATTCTCCGTTACTGGCTCATTGACGATGGGTTCATCTTCTCTTATCTGCACATCGATACTTTTTCCTTTCTCGACAACAATCTTTTTCTCAGGTTCTTTGTGATAACATCTACCACTCCTGGTCATGTGTCCCACTTCATCTACCTCTTCCTGTTGCTTTGTCACCTCTCCTATTTGACAAGTATATCTCCAGGGTACCTGTTTATTGTCTTTGTACAGGAACGGAGAGGGAGGTGTAATAATCACCTTTGGAGCTACCTTCTCAGCCACTCGATTCTTGGGAGTAATGACGAGGGGACAACTAGCACTATAGACCTCTTTGGATGATCCCTCAGAGGCGTAAACTTCCGCTTCTTCTTTCTCAGCCCCGTCTTTGAAGAACTCGATTTCCTTACTATCCATCATCTCTTGTACCAGCCCTAAGAAATCAGAACACTGTTGTATACCGTGTTTTGTGCAGTTATGGTAGTGGCACATCTCTTCATTATTGAAATGTTCACGTGGCAGATTAGTCTTTAATAGTCCTACCTTGACCATTTGGCACCACACCCAAGACATGGGTGACATCACCTCCCTAACATTTTTTACAGTCGTTCTTCCTTTCTCTTCAGCGACTGCATTAATCCCGGCTCCTGCATGGTTTGGCAATGGATTCTGGGCTATGTTTGGTTGTTCACTGTCACCAAAATTGATGACATTTCTTCTTCTCAGAGCTTGGACGACCTTTTTGAAAGCGGGACAATTTTCAATAGAATGTCCGGAAACCCCTGCATGGTATTCGCACTTAGCACTAGCATCATACCACTTGGGATACGGGGGTTGTATAGGGTCCACATGATAAGGTGAGACTACATGTCGATCATATAATTCATGGAATAACTCCTTATAAGTCATGGGAATCGGATCAAATTGAGGCCTCTCTCTCTCCTTGGATCTCTTGCCCCTTGCCTATTGTCAATTTGGGATGATGATACCGTTCCCTGTGGTCGGGACACTGTGATATTATGGGAATCATACTGCCTTATTTTGTTGACTTCGTTTTCCTTCTTCCTCATCGGTTGTTTCTTGCTGGAATCTCCTCCCTCAAGCTTCCCGCTTTTAATCGCCATTTCAATCATTTCTCCCGCCGTAACTATATCAGCAAAACTTCGAGAAGGATTACCAACAAAAATGTGAGAAAAATGGAGCCTTCAAGGTATTAACAAAAAGTAGGTTCGTTTCTTCCTCTACCAACGGTGGGTGGACTTGTACTGCTACCTCTCTCCACCTCTGAGCATATTGTCTGAAACTTTCACTATGCTTTTTCTCCATTGCTTGCAGCACCATTCTGTTAGGCCTGACGTCCTTCACATGCTTATACTGGTCAAGAAAAGATTTGGCCAGGTCTTTCCACGTCCTGACATCAACTCTCCTTAGTTGATTATACCATCGCAATGCTGAGCCTACTAAGCTTTCCTGGAAACAGTGGATCAACAGCTGGTCGTCCCCTACGTAACCAGTCATTTTCCTGCAGAACATTGTGATATGGGCAGAAGGGCATTGGGTACCGTCGTATTTCTCGAAGTCAGGAGTTTTGAACTTGGGAGGTAGGACCAGATCAGGAACTAAACTCAGTTCCTTAGCGTCGAGACCATACAAGCTGGTATCTTCTTTCATAGCTTGTACTTCATTTGCTAGCTGCTTATATTGCTCCTGCAACAACTTGTTTTCGCTCTTTTTTGCTTCTTCATCAAGGTGCGGGACCTGGTGATATGGGCTTTCTTCGGGATGCGAACAAGATCCCGGTTGTGGATTAACTGCAACGCCGTCAGGATTTATGTGTACTTTGGTATGGATAGATGTTCCTTGGATATTCGGAGACTGTACCGGGGTAAACCCTGGAGGGTAAAGTGGTTCTTCACTTGTTTGCTCATGGGCCTTTCCGTGCTCTGGATTTCTCCCTCCCAGCATATTTGCCAACTTAGACAACATATCCTCTTGAGCCTTAAGCATATCTTCTTGCATTTTCCTTAGATCATCTTGCAATTGCAATTGAGTTCTTTCGATTTGAGCAATCTTATCATCCATGGCCTTCCTTGTGTTATAGTGATGCTTGAAATTTCCCAGTATTCTGTAATGTATCCCTTATTGTTAATTTTAATGCTTTGAGGATGAATGCAAATTATGTAAAGTGCGATAAAAATGCAATACAAAACTTAAATTGCAAATAAAATGCAAATGCATGCAGAAAGACATTGATTCATAAGACGCGGTCAGTCTTAGAACAACTTTCATTTAGGACAAAAGCATCATCTTTACAAGAAAAGTCCACTACAGAAATGGCCTAGCTCTCATGTTCAGCTCTACTATCTGATTGACAAGCCAATCGACCCTCTTTCCTACGCCTGATGCTGGATTGGCATAGCTCTGGATGACTTTTGCTTGGAGGTCCATCTCTCCCAACTGCCTCGTAACGCCACTTAACTGATTCATGGTCTCTCGGATCACGTGATTCACGTTTGTCTTCCAGTCTCTAAAGTGATCGTTTGAGTTTTGCCATTGCAGTCTGGTGCCCTGGACGGTGCGCTCGAGACCAGCGATTTGTGTCTGGCAGCTTCGTAAGGCAGCCTCTAAATCATGAATCTTCTTTTGCAAAGCAGCGTTCTCCTCGAGGCTAACCCTTTGATCCACTGGGCAACGCTGACTGTTTTCTGCAGATAAGGAACTTTCAAGCTGCATAACGTAGGCACTGCACTCTTCATTCTTTGCCTTGGCTCGAGCTAACTCTTCCTCATGCCTTGATTCCATTTCGTGCATCTCTTGATTGAGTACCTCTATCCGTTCGTTCTTTGCTCCGCACCTCTGTATCCAGAGGAATACTTCATCCTGTTTGCCTTGGAGCACATTCTCCCGATGTTGCCTTTCTAATTTTAGCTCTTCTTTGCTTTGCCTCTTCTCAGTTTCGAGCTCGTCGATTCTTTGCTTTCGAACCTCAAGTTCAAGTTGCATGTTATTTGCCTTCATTCTGAGTTCTTCAATATTAGCATGCAATTCTTCTTCTCGCTTCTTGCTCAAGGTGTACCTTTGTCTTAACTCTTTAGCCTCTGTCCTTTCGCTCTTCAATGCCCTAACCCAGGACCTTCTCTCGGACTCAAGTTCTTGATTTCTTTTCTTCTTCTCTATCTCTACTTCTCTGACTCGGTGCTCTCTCTCGGCTCTGACGTATCTAACTCGACGATCCCTCTCAGCCCGGAGCTCTAACCGCCACTGCTCTGAAGTTCTCCCGAGGCCAGCAATTGCCCGTGCTCGACTCATCTTTTGGTAATCGCTCTGTAAACTAGTGAGATTGGCCTCCACTTCATCCTTTCTCTTGCGCATAAGCTCAAACTGTGTATTATAGAATCCCCTATCGATGTCCAACATGAAATTCTTTTGTCTAAGGGCCTCACACTCTGCTTCCTTCCTGGCGATTTCCGCTTCGAATTCACTCTTCAGTATCTCCAACTTAGACGGTACGTATTTAAACTGTACTTCCAAAGGAATTGTTTGGTCACGATCCGCCAACGGAAGGATATCATTCTTTCGCACCGCCCTCCATGCCACGTAATCTGGTGTCAGCATGACCTCAGCTGCTATGAAATCAGTTCTAAAGGTTGACTTCCACGTCTCTGACATTGCACGATCAGTCTTCTTGTAATGATCTCCACAGTACACAAATTCAGATGCCTTCAGACCGGATGTAGCTGGGACGAATTGGCGTGCCCCAAATTGCCTTAGTACCATCAGTGGCGCATAAACCTACTCCACCCCATAACCCTAATAGGGTTACCCAATCGGAATCCCCGCATTTGTACAACACATCCACAAAAGCTAACCAGGGGACACGCCACACTATATCATGCTCCTGTAAATTTCTGAAGAGTGAGACCCAATCCTTCCTGGTGAGATGCTCTGGCCACTCTTTAGTGAGGAAATCTTTTAAGGGTGAATAGGCCGTAGAAAACCGTCGGCTATACTCTCGGTCAATTTTCCAGAAGTGACTGCGTATCCAAACAGTAAGCAACTGGACACACCCGGTGAAGCGGCTACTCTCAGCTCTTCTGCAACTGCTAAGTGCTCTGAATGTTTCAGCCAAAACCGCAGGAACAGGGTTTACCTTCCTTTCCAAACGCTTGAATAAATCGACCACTGCGGCTTCTACGTGATAAAGAACTTTCGGGAAAATCATCAAACCATAAATTCCCAAGGCGAACATTTCCATGCTCTTCTCGATATCGCTATGCTTGACGATAAGCTCCTTGAGGCATGACCAAGGGAAGCAATCGGACTCTCCCTTCTTTTGGATTCGATCAGCAACCCACTTCTCTCCCATCCCAGTAATCCTTGCGATCTTGCTCTTAAAGGATTGTGTCCTTGAGGCTTTTGAGTAGATACGGTCCAAGTGTATCGTCTCGAAATGAAACAAGGAGGTGTATTCTTCTAACGTGGGAGTCATGTCTTCCTTGTTGAAAGTGAAGCAGCTATATGCGGGATTCCAAAACTGGACGAGAGCTTTGATTAGGGGTTCGTTTACTTTCACGTACAACAGAAGGGCGATGTCACCATACTTTTGCCAAAAAGAGTATTTCACCTCAGAATTCCAACTTTCCCAAATTTCGCGTAACTCTTGCAAATCGTTTTGCTTTAGACTGACCGGAGCAACCTCTGGTAGTACTGATATGTAATCTTCAGTCAAACTGTCGCCTTTCTTCCTCTGAGTTTCCTCGGACCACGACCTCACTTCTGCGTTATCCACTTCCTTGTTATGAAAGCTCTTGTCCATTTTATGACCGCCTTCCACTTTTATGACCACCTTGTGAATCAACACCTTTCTTCATGAATGATGATGTAATACAGCGGTAATAAATAAAACACAAACAAAAATAAAACTGTGTTAGTATATACAATGAATAGTCAAAGAATAAACAGACAACATGAAGATAGAAAATATATACATCCTAAACCTAATTCACATGGTATCTACCCACATGTTTTGTTACTCATAAAAAAATCCTAACCGCATGGTATCTAATTCACATGCATGTTTGAAAAATAAACCTAACCACATGATCTCTAGTTCACATACTTTTTGCAAAAAAATAAATTCGAGGGAAAAGTTAGAATGAGTTTCCCCTTTGTGTCTGCGGACAGAGATTCAACATAAGATGGGCAGAGTTTCAGTATTTCTAAAAGGGTCCTCGAATTGTCCTTTGCTGGTGCCCCCCTTGGGCTTGCCAGACCCTCGATCCTCGCCCATTATAGGCTTAAAACGGATCAAGTTCAATTTCGAGAGGATACATTTCCCTATGTCCATGCGAGGAAACTCAATGTTTCACTCGTAAACATAAGGCATGTACCCCAGAGGTTACTAGCTAAAGCCCATGCGGAGAAAAGTAATTTTTCTCACGTAAGCGTAGCTTTCACCCCTACCTAACGGGACAGAGCACAGTTAGAATGCTCTAAATATTAAAGGTTTACAACAACAGTGGAGAAACTCATAATCCTTTGCCTCGATCCAAGAGAAACAATAGACTAAAGTGAAAGTCAGAAAACTGAAAACATGTAGATCACACATTAGTACAACTATTTACTCATTAACCCAAATTACGAATTAAGATGCACACAAAATAATTCAAACAAATAAGGGATCAAAAACCAAATCAAAGCGAACTTATAACTTTCGTTTGCAAAGACAATTAATTAATCGACTATAGGCCTGACTCTCTAAAAGTGTCCCCAGCGGAGTCGCCAAGCTGTCGAAACGGTTTTTAACGGGTTCGGGGGGCGAGATTTAGAAACCGCGTCATTTTTAATTATTTATCTTTGCAATCGAATTTTAATTAAAAACAATGCAATTTTAGAAAACCTCTCGTTTCGAGAAATTGGAAATTCCTTTACGGTCAAAATATATGGTTCGAGGAGTCGCCACCAATCTTTGATTAGGGTGTGATTGGGCACCCAAAGATGTTGTCATTTTAAATAAAAATTAATTTTAATTAAAACGACAAATTTACGGTCTACGTTACCAAAATCCAAGTTCGGGAGTCGGTTACGCGTGGGGAAGGATTAGCACCCCCACAACGCCCTAAATCGGTACCTAGTTGATTAATTAATTTCTTTGCAACGAATTTCGCAAGTTCAAATTTAATTTGATTAATGATCCCTTTAAACAACAAACATGCAAATTTGCAACATTCAAAGCAACAAAATAGGTTTAATTTAAAATTACCAAGTCATTAGAAAGATAAAGAATATTCGATTATTTAAAAATATCGAGACCAGATCTTTAGTTCAGTTCTAACGACCTTTTCTCGAAAAGTTTAAATAGTCGAATATTTCCTTTTCTTTCGCTCCCAAATTTTACAATGATATATCCAAACTTAATTAGGCGTTACTGACGGGATACCATTTTAATTTAAAATCGTCAAAACAACTTTCCTGTAAGTTAAGAAAAGCCATTCTGATAATTTTAGATTAAAAGGGCATTACCCTTAATTCCGATTATGTGATTAGATCGAGTTATTCACGTGAGGCTATCATGCAAATTATGCTGATTGAATGTCATGCAAAGAGTAATAAATATTATGATTAAAATATCATGTAATTTGAAATACAAAAGAAAAAATATATACATATAAAAAGGGTGACTAAATGTGAATAAAATCAAAACTAAACATACTAATCAAAAGTTAAACAAGGGCTAAAATATAAAGAAACTAAACAGTAGGCTCATTTCACGAAAATTTCATTTCCATGCACTGCAAGCATAATATTACAAAAGTGCCATGCAGGATCACAATGCACATTTCCGAAATTCCATATCCAATGTCAAATTTGCACAAAAATGGCCAAAACATGTAACTGGACTAAAATAAAATGCTCTGTAAATTGAGAGACAAAATTAGAATAATAATAAAGCTCGATTCAGGGACTGAAATGGGACGAAACAAAATTGGGATGGCCACACTCAGTATTACCCCCCCCAGCAAAACGCAGTAGACTCCAGCTTCATGAAACGCCACCGTTTCAAACCATCATGGAACGACGCCGTTTTGACATATGGGATAATAGGGTAAGTCCTATACCTAATTTCATTTTCTCTTCTCATCCTAAACCAAACAGAAGAGCCCCAGCCGTTTTCTCCCATCTCTCCTTCTTCAACCTTCAAACCCAGACGAAGCATGACCAACGCCGTGGCCACCGCCGTCTAATGGCTCCGATGAGGAGCCGAGCAGGCGTGAAACCTACCCCGTAAACCTTGAACCCCAAAACCTTGAGTCTCTCATGACAGAACCCAAAACCAAAGGGGCTAAAACAAACCTTCAACCTTACTGCCACACCACACGACCACCGTGGTTTCCCCCTTTCTCACTCGTATGTTTACTTAAAACCCAGGCCTCCACCACTTAAACACTCCGACGAGAACCCCCATGTCCTGACTCAGAAACCCCAACTAGATCTAGCCTTTTAGAGACCTACGACCCACAAATAAACACGAAAACAAAACCCTACATACCCACCACTCGAAACAGGAACCAAGAGTCACGCGAATCTTACCCTTGATGACCCAACGTGGCTCGGGCTTGGGCGATGGCGACGTTCTGCTCTTCGACTAAGGAAGGTGAAGGTTTTTTTTTGTTTGCTTCGTCTTTTGTTGACTGATATGCTAATGGGTTTTTGGACTCTGGTTCTGGATTTCTCCTGTTTCGTGGTCCTTTTGATGGTTGGTTCTCTCCTTCGTGATGACTGGTTCCCTCGATGATCACTGGTTTGGTAATTGTGTTTTTTGGTTTTGTGTTTTTTTCTTCGATGAGCTGATGGGTTGAGCGTTTTTTGCTTGGGTGATGACTGATAACTCCCAGAACCCCCACTTTTCTGGTTTCGTTTTCACTGCTATTTCTAGTTGATTTTTTCTTTCTGTTCTTTTTTTTGTGCCTTCTGTTCTGCTTCTTGTTTCGTGTGTTTGCAGGGCACTGGCGAGAGCAGATCACGGGCGGCAGCTGTGGGTAGCTGAGCCATTGCTCGGTTGGTCGTGCGCTATCTGGAAATGCGGTGGTGGCTTCACGTGAGTCTGCAGTCGGCTCGGGAATCACAGAGGGCTGGGAACCGTTGGATCGTGGAGCCAGATCCAACGGCCTTCCTGCTGCGGCGCTAAACATAGGGCAAAAAAAACCCTAAATCACTCACCATTCATTTCCAACCGTTAGATGAGAGCCTCAGATCGGGCGGTTCAGACAAGGTGGCGCTGTGAGCTTCTTCAGTAGAAACCCTAATGGGTTTAGTTTTGCAATTGGGCCTGTCTGGTCCAGCTTGTTTTAAGTTGATGTAGGCCTGTACCATTAATGATAATATTAGTGCATTTTAATTATTTATTTATTTAATTACTTAATACACACACATATATATATATATATTAATAATTACTTATAACAATATTAATAATAATAAATTCGAATTAACTTCGAATAAGACCCCGGACAAATCGAGTATCTACAATGATATATCAACATCACCATTAATTCTTAATGATGGATGATAAAAAAATGGATCAAAATATAACATTAGATGTAATTTTAAAAGGATAATTGAATGACCATCACAATAAAAATAGGTGAATAATTAAATAATTAATTTATACTTAATTTAATGCATCATTAGTTAGAGAAAAAAGGACAACCGACAAAATGGAAGGAAAACAACACAGGGTTTGTCTTATATTTGAAACATTGATATGTCAACTGCATCAGTAATTTAAATTTTGAGGCTATAATATCATCTGTTATGTAAGCATGGTGAATTCAACAAGTGTTCTTAATAGAAAATTTACGTTAGAGTTTAAACTAGAATATTTTTCTAACTGAAGTGTATTAAATTAATTTCAAATTTGAGCATAGTAAAAGGACTAAAATTATAATTCGACCAATTATCAAAGCATATAATAATAAGAAAGAAAGGGAATTATAACTGCAAAAGCATCTTTTAGAAGGAAGTTGTTGAGCCGTTATATCTTCATACCCAACACCACATGACAAAGATGCATAACAAACCGTATATTGCCTATATATTATTTTATGTTATGAATCTTTATTTCATCATTTTTAAAATTTTTTGTTATTCTCTCCCTCAGAAAAAGCCACGTGTCATTGAATTAAGGTCAAATTTACACTTCACTGTGTATCTTTAAAATTTTCAGTCTAAGAAAAATGCATCTTATCTCATTTAAACAACATAAAGTTACATTTATAAAGTTTGGGGTATTATTTTAGTGAATCGATAATTGCATTCACTTTCAGAAAATCAAAAAAGAGTGTATTGAAAATTTTAGAATTAACATTGACGACGACAATCGATGGCGATGGACGATAGGCAACGATTGGTGGTGGGAAACTATAATTAAATTCGTGAGTTAAAATAATATTTTTTAACTAAAATTTAAGAGATAAATTAGTATTTATCTAAAAGTCAGGCACTGGATTAAAAATTAACTCCTTTTATTAACATTGCATATCATTAAACCAACTAAATTTTAACGTCTTAATATAATAAAATGCTATAAAATTGAGAATGTAAGTGATCAAAATATTGTTTTTTTAAATTAATAAGAAAAAGTGAAAAAATAAAATGAAGGCGACCATTTAATAATTTACCTTTTTTAAAAAAAATAAAAGGGGTGGTTTCTTCTGTTGTTGATTATTTTGGTCAAAACCTAGTCCCATAGGCATTTAACCAGTGGGGGGTTAATCCTGAAATATGTTTATTTATTGATTTATTTATAATTTGCCTGGTTTAGGGTTTAGGATTTCATGAATGAAAATGATTTTAACTATTTTTAAAAATTATTGTCACCAAACTCCAATAATGAGTATTGAGGATGGCAATGTCCTTTTGCTTGAATTGGGAGCAACCTCTTTTTCATTTAACAAAATGTTCCTTTGACCTTTCTGCCTTTTATTTCTTACATTGGATTGTGACTATGCCCATTGGAATATGATTTACCACTTGCTTTTCGAACTTTGAAGTAATCCATGTATCCGGGTAAGATTTTATGTTAAGGTGAATTTTTAAAATTTTAATAAAGAAAAAATTATAAAACTCTATGAACGGAAATATGTTATCAATAAAAATATAAAAGATTATTTAAAATAGATGATAATTAGAATTTTTAAAGAGAAAATTCGCTTCCATCCAGGTTAATTGATCAATATGTTTGAACTCCAAAATGCATATTTATCTTTTCTTACATTGAAGCTCTCCTCTTAAAATAATATAAGGAAATAGAAAAGTGATGATTCGAATATAAATTTATTAGATCTTCTTCTAACATTGATGATTGAAAATTGTTTTATATGTTTGATGGTATGAATCAAAACGGTGAAGACCAAATTGAAGAGCTGATCTAACTATTCAACCATATAAACTGAATTAAAAAATTAGAGAACCAATAAGAACTAGGAATAAAAAAGCAAAAGTTAAAACATGGTGATTTTGTAAACAATAGTTTTAAATTTGTTATTAGCAGGTTGTTTAAAGATGATTGGGTTGAGCAGTTGGGGAGGTTATATCAACAGCAATTTTAAGAAACGTGACGGTTTCTTGCTTGCCTAAATTGATGGTCATCGTCTTTCTGGAAATTCAACCAGCGTTTGGCACCAACCTTTAAAACAAAAGTCATAACCATCTCTCTCTCTCTGTCTTCTCCAAGTTTCTTCAGCTCAACAAAAGCTCCAGTTTCCCCTCTGTAAATAACCTTTTGTCGGGGCTTCCTAGAACTCCAGGTTCTATCTACTTGTTTCACAAGGTAACATCTGATTCCATTTGCTTTCTTTTGGCTGCATATGAAGATTTATTCAAACGTGTAATTCCTTGATAGGAACAGGGCAAACTAGTGTTGAAATCAAGTGATTTGTTTTGTTATTCCTCCATTAATGAAATCTGCCGATAACCAACCACCGTTTAAATTTCTGATTAGGCTTGACGTTCTGTAATGATTAATGTCAAACAATGAATCAAATTGCACATGCAGAGCTGTCTAATAAACATATTTAAGTAGACCCAAATAGATTTATTTGCAAGTTTTAGTATTTTATGTGTAATAGACATATTTTGGTTGTTTCAGAAAAAAAGATGGGAGAGATTTCAAGGTTCCAATTGGGAGTGATTGGTGCCCTGTTTCTGTCAGTTGCATCATCTGTCTCCATTGTCATATGCAACAAAGCTTTGATGACCAATCTTGGCTTCCCTTTTGGTAATTCCATACATCAGCTTCTTTTTCTTTTTTAATATATATCCATATCTTTATCAATTTTGTTGTAATATATATGCAGCCACAACACTCACAAGCTGGCATCTAATGGTGACATTTTGCACCCTCCATGCCGCCAAACGCTTCAACCTGTTGGAGAATAAACCAATTGACATCAAGACTGTGATGCTCTTTGGCATCCTCAATGGCGTTTCCATTGGACTTCTCAACCTGAGCCTTGGATTCAACTCCATTGGCTTCTACCAGGTAGGACTTCATTTTTCAATTTGATTACCTTTTTCACCCATAAATTCGAGTCCTCATTCGTTTCGGTACCTCTTTCCGCAGATGACCAAGCTCGCAATCATCCCATTCACTGTACTATTGGAAACCGTCTTCCTAAAGAAACAATTCAGGTTCTTTCTTCTTCTTCTCATTTGGTTATGATATTTGAGCAGTTTAGAGATTTAAAGCTTAACCACAAATGATGTGTTATACTTTGTGCAGCCAAAAGATAAAACTATCACTCTTCCTTTTACTTGTTGGAGTTGGCATTGCGTCTATCACTGATCTCCAACTCAACTTTGTTGGCACAATCCTCTCTCTCCTTGCCATTGTCACCACATGTGTTGGCCAAATTGTATCCTTTTTGTGAATCTCCATAGCTCTCTTTCTATGGTGGTTTAGTTATGTTTTTAGTCCCTCCACTATTCTCAAATTCTGAGAATAGTAAAGGGACCAAAATAAAAATTTGACCTTTTTATAACCTTAACCAGAAAAACATAGCTGACAAACACCATACAGAAGAGGCTGAATGTATCTTCAACCCAGTTGTTGTACCAATCAGCCCCATTTCAGGCGGCCATTCTTTTTGTCTCGGGTCCATTGGTCGACCAGTTTCTGACCAAACAAAATGTGTTCGCTTTTAAATATTCCCCTATTGTCTCGGTACGTTAAACCATACCTCTCTTTTCACACCATATTTCAGCTACTATGCTCAAATTATAGGGACTTAATCCTGAACTTGAATGTGTTGGAGGGACCAAAATCATAATTTGAGGGTGGTTTTCTGATAAGGGATTGGATTTTGAAACATATTTTTGCAGGCATTTATCATCCTCTCGTGCATAATCTCAGTATCTGTAAACTTCAGCACATTTCTGGCAATTGGTAAAACATCACCGGTGACATATCAAGTACTTGGACACCTCAAGACTTGCTTGGTTCTTGGGTTTGGGTATACGCTGTTGCATGACCCTTTCACCCAGAGGAACATCATCGGGATCTTGATTGCCATTTTTGGGATGGGCTTCTATTCTTATTTTTGCACCCAAGAGACCAAAAAGAAACTATCTGATCCATTGGGCTCTCAGGTAATGTTGTCTTTTTATGTATCTTCAAGTGTCAGATTTAGTTACAAATGGTTATGAATTCACCTCGTAACTAAAAACATTTAGGATTGGAATGTTTGTTTAACAAATGTTGATGATTTGTTTGTACAGATGAAAGATAAGGATGGAACAGTATATATGGGTTTAGAGAAAGAAGGGGAACAAGTGAAGAATACAGACAAGGATTCTCATGTTTAAAGACAAAACAGAAGTGGGTTTCGATCATTTTGTACCTCAATTCTTTACACTCATTTCATCTTCCATTTTTCACACCTTATAATTGTAGAAATGTAGGGAATGCTTAGCCAATTGTAATACGCTTTCAGTGTAATTAATTATTAAGAAATGCTAAAAGGAACTATAGTGTTTCTTTCTTTCCGAGTAAATTATGTCATTCTTTACTAAACTATACTCTATTTCATATTTTACTGAATGTACTTTCAAAATTTTAATTTATTCATTGAATTTTTGAATTGCTCATGCTTTGATCATTCTAAATTATTTTATTATTATTTCTCTACGATATGACTTTTTTTATTATTATGGTAATATATAAAATAAAAGTAGAAGATGGTCTGTCGTCACCGTCGACCGCTGTAGATTATGATCGTTCGGTCTCAAATTTCATGTGTTGGTTCATCTCGACACCCTGACTCCGAGTCTAGTGGTTGTTTCACCGTAAAATGTCACAAAACCCATGAATCTCGACTGAAATGTTTCGGTTTCCTCACTTTCAATCTCTGATTTGTAGACTTCGGACCAAGTTTCGACAAAATGGAGGTTGGATTCAGACTTAAGGTGTCGAGACGAAGCGACCCATGAAATTTGGGACCCAACGGCCATCGTTACGACAGTCGACGGTGGCATCTAATCACCTTATGTTTTTATTTTATATTTTTAATTATTTTATATTAAATAATAATAAAAAGATCATATCATACAAAAATAATAATAAAATGATTCAAAATGATCAAAACATAAACAATTCGAAAGTTTAGTGAGTAAATTAAAAAAAATTAAAAATACAATAAATAAAATAGAAGAGAGACTATATTTCATTAGAGAATTGTGTAATTTACTCTCTTTCTTATATCTCCGCTAGTTGTCCATCCATCTGATTTGAGTAGTAATTCTTTTCTATCAGAGTTAGGCATTATTTCTTAGGTTTTAGGTTCAAAATATTTTTTTTTGAAATATAAATGTGATTGAATTCAATCTAATCCATGAATATATTTATTAAAAGATATTTATAAAATGTTTAATATTTATTTTTTCTCATTATTTTATAAAAATCTGAATTTGATTTTTTTCTGATAATTTGTTCTCTCAATTTTTATTTTTAGAGTAAATTACAATCATGATAGCTTAACTATGGACATATTTTATTTTGACCACTGATTTTTAGAACATATACTAGCTTATAAAAACCCTATAATAATAATAACAATAATAATAATAATAATAATAATATAGAAATTTATTTATGTTACTATAAATTTATTTATCTTATTGAATTCATCAAGTAATTTTAGTGGTTAAAGAGTGTGTTATTTGCTTTTGGAGTTCTTGAATTTTAGTAGCTATGTCTGTAAAGTGTGTCAACAATGGTTAAGAAAAATTCTGAAGATATATTACCTTATAATAATCTAGACTATTCAAGAAAAGATTATTAATCTTGGTATCTTTCACAATTTCATATGAAAGTGATTATAAGATAATATTTGTTCAAAATTTTTCTTAATTATTGATAACACGCGCCTTGTAAACATAATTACTTGAATCTAAATTTTTCAAATAGAAAAATATTCCCTTTTACACATATACCATTTGTAGATACTCATTTTTGTCCGGGGCTACATCCAAGTTCATTTATGTTTATATATATATATAGTATTAATTAGTTTAAATACAAAAGACTATTGGGTTAGTTAGTTATATGTAGGGTGTTATATAGGTATATATATTATATTATATTATTATTTTTTATGTTCATATGTTATATTATTATTAATTAGATGGGTTAATTATTAGTTATTATATTTAGTTATGCGTGTGTTGGTGTATATATATATGTGGTTATATTATGACATATATATTTGTGTCGATGAACATATATAATATTATATATATAATAGTATGGGCGTGTGTTTATATTATATATATATAAATATATATAAAATCAAATATATTTATATATGTATAGAATATTAATTTAAAATGCATTAATCTTATTCAATGTTTACAGGCCCGAAGGTGACAAAGAGTAACTACATGAAGCCTAAAGTAATTACAAGAGTTATGGCCCAAACAACAGCCAACGCACGAACTAAAGCAAGCCCAATCAATTAGAAGCCCTAAGTAGCAACCCATGTGCTAGCTAGGATTTGGAGAGAATACCCTCACCATCCGTGAGCCACCAGGAGATATGAGCCTTCAAATCTGTTAACCGATCTGACAGTCCAGATCAAGACCAAAATTAGGGTTTTATAACCCTAAAAAATATATACGCAATCGCATATTCACCGTTGGATCTGTTGAGATCTAACAGCCCAGTTGTAGTGAAACTTAGGGTTTTACCCTAAACGATACCAACCACCGCCGCCAGTTAAGCTTAACTATCTGATAAACGAGTGTGAGATGCACGCACGAGCCTTTGGGCTCTTCACGTGCCCAGTTTGATCCTCATACAGCCCACACACTCGTTGGTCCCTACCTAATTCACGCTGCCACGATGGTTGGATCTCCTTTGTTGTACCCAAGTATCCGCATAGCCTAGAAACACCTCTGCCATGATAGTAGCAGGTGGTAGAAACTCCCCGACACAAAACTCTAACAAATCCCTTGCATGCAAAAACAAAAAAAAGGAAATATCATAAAAATAAAGGGAACGGTTTCTGATTCTAAAAAATAGAAAATGAAAGTGGGAGAAATGACATATAATAACACCAAAACAAAACAGAGAGGATGACCCTTTTTTTCTCAGGCACAAACATAGCACAAAACAAAAACAAAACCATCCATTTTTTAACAACACAAACCCAAAAAATAGAGGATCATCCCTTTCTTATAAGCAAGAGAACCAAAACCAAAAGAAGAGAAAGACCCTTTTTTATGACCGACCAACCTAGAACCCAAAAGCAAAAAAAACTCACCAAGAAGAAAATGCATCACCTTTCCTTTCCGAAAAACTGCACCACCATCCCCCAGAGTGAAAACACCGTTAAGCCGCTGGAGGTAACGTTTCTTTTGAGTTTGTTTGGGGTTTGAGGGGTTTTTTGTTAGGGTTTAGGTAGTTTTGAGTTTAGGGTTCAAATAATAGTGGTTTAGGAGGATTTTAGCCCCTCGTCAAGGCTGCTAAGGGGCGACAGCCATGGTGGCTATGGGCTAAAATGATTTATTAAAATGACAACTGCTTTGGGTGGCCAATCACACCCTAATCAAATATTGGTGGCAACTCGTCGAACCATTTTTTTATATTAAAAGGAAACACAAAATCAATCGAGATGAGATTTTTTTATCACTTAATAATTAAGTTTTAAGAAATCGTTTCGACAGCTTGGTGACTCCATTGGGGACATTTTTTAATAGAGTCAGGTCGTTAGTCAATTAATTAATTGTCTTTGTAATGAAAATTACAAGTTCGTTCTAATTTACTTTTTGATCCCTTGTTTAGTTTAGATAAATTTATGTTTGTAATTTGATTAATCACTAAATAGTTGGATTGGTTTGATTACTAATGTTTCCAGATTAAATGTGTCTTAAAGGGAATTGAGAAATGAGTTTTGTGTTTTGTGTGATTGTGTGTTTTTTCGTTCTTCCTAACATAGCGTGCACTTGATTATCATAACACGAGCTAAAACCCTGCTTCATCCAATTTAAGTAGGAGTGAGAAACTACTCCCTCGTGTAGTTTTCACCTCCGTATGGGATAGTGGATCGCTAATGGGGCTCACGTCTTATGGTCCTCGTGATGGTTTTCACCTTCGTATGGACATAAGGAGGTGTTTCCCCTCAAATTGAACTTAATCTGAAAGCCTATAATAGGCTAGGATTGAGGGTATGGCAACCCAAGGGGCACCATCAACGACAATTCGAGAACATTTTAATTTAGACTTGAACCGAGCATATAGTGAACCTAGAACCCGAACCTAGGTAGAGCCTAACTCAAACCTTAAGAATCCGATGAGGAGAGTACACAAGGAAAAGCTCTTTTGAGTCTTTTAATTTTTGTAGTATAATTTTGTTTTCCGGATAAATGTATAAGAACAAGATATCATGTGGTTAGGTTTATTTTTTTCCGAATAAGCATACGAACTAGATGGCACGAGGTTAGGATTTTTATGTTAAACAAATCATGGGGGTAGAAATCATGTTTGGGTAGGATATGCTAAAGCATGATTAGATAGCCAATATGTGGGGGTACGTTTTATTAACAAACTATATTATGTCCGATTGATTTATTTAAGATTACCGACTAATTTTCTTTTGCCTTTTTTTAGTTTGTTTTCATTTTTGCATTGTACTTTTATTCCATGGTGTTTATCCGTGATTAATGTCCATATAGAAGGCTAGTAATATAGAACGAATGGTCCAAAAAGAGGTAGAAAACAATTCAGATGAGATGGTCCGAGTAGTCTTAACTTACCAATGGAGATAGCTTATAGCCTGGACA
This sequence comes from Hibiscus syriacus, assembly GCF_006381635.1. Taxonomy (NCBI): domain Eukaryota; kingdom Viridiplantae; phylum Streptophyta; class Magnoliopsida; order Malvales; family Malvaceae; genus Hibiscus; species Hibiscus syriacus. The sequence continues at coordinate 211,304 of NW_024063116.1, read as the reverse complement.
CGTGTCAGATGTGGTTGGTTACACCCACATCAATGTCCGTTAAAACGATTTGAGTGAGCTAAAGAATATATGGGAAAGATAGGAAGCAGTTGATAAGCAATTGTTCTATCAGTTATATAGTGACATCTCCTATCTCCTAGACGTTTTGATTGATCAAAATTTATTTAAAGCTCTTGCACAATTCTGGAACCCCACCTGTAGTTTCTTTACTTTTGTCAGAGTAGATCTGATGCCTACTATAGAGGAGTATAATGCTTTGATTCATTGTCAGAGATTCCAATTAGACATGGTGTACACCAAACTGCCAAACACTCATTTTTAAAAAAAAGAAAACTACTTTTGATTACTAGAATGAATGAAGAATGGTTCGTTAGAAGCTTCAAGAAGAAATGAGATAGTGAATGCATCACCTAGACTGCTCTTCGAGAGGTAATTGATCATCATCCCAATAAGAGAAAGAAGATGAACCTGTTTGCTCTAGGTATTTATGGGCTAGTCATATTCCCAAAGGTCCTAGGGCATGTTGATGTGCTAGTGATCGATTTATTCAAGAGATTGGACAGACATGTGGATCCTGTTCCAGCTATATTGGTCGAGACATTTCGTTATTTAAACTCTTACAGACAAGAGGGATAAGAGGTCTTAATAGGGTGTGCACCACTTTTACTAGTTTGGATCCTTAATCATTTCAAACGCGTTGAGAGGGTGTCTGGTCGAGTGTTTCTAGAAGGGTTTTCGCCTTTGAAATATTTCCTTTCCTGAGAATGGCCTAGGGATTTCACTGAGGAAAAATGGATGGTCATTTTCAAAGATATTCGAGATGGTGACATATTGTGTCGTGCTTCGTGGAATATCTCTTCAGACATACTCTATAGGTGTGGAGAGCAAGATTGGGTTCCTTTTCTAGGCATATGGGGTTTCGTGGAATATGCTCATTTACTAGTTTCCAGACAATATGGGTCAAGACAGTTCATTCTTGCAACTTGGGGATTTATCTTGGTCAGAGTTTGCATTCAAAGGAGAGCATTACAAAAGAAAAGTCAAAGGGGTTGCTGATGCATGAAAGCATACTCATCGAGTAAATCTCTTCACTTTTGATTTAAAGCTTTCACAAGAATACGAGGAATGGAGAAGTAATCGAGTTAATGATAATATTCTGATGGTTAATCCCAAAAATACTCAACCTATGGAGGAATATACCAACGAATGGTAAAGGCTCAGATGTCTGCTAGCTCAAGTAAATCACCTGCTGAATAGAAGCAAAAAGTGGCAAGTTTGAAGAGAGAAGCTGGAGAAAGTAAAGAAGTGCTCAAGCAAAGTAGACATCAGGCCAATATACCTTTAAAAGAAAATAGTGCATTAGAGCAACAACTGCAAGAGAGTCAAACCCCAACATGAGAAACTAAAAAGCAAAAACTTGAGATTAGAGAAAGCATTGCGACGATACTAAAGCCGAGAAGGTAGTTTGAGTAGTGGGAAGGTTGAAAGCCTAAGGCAGCTTGTGAATGAACTTGAGGCTATGGTTCAAGATTTTCATAGAAGGACAAGTGAACTTCTGATAGTCCCTTATAAAAGAGCTATACAATGGCACTATTGTTGGGAACAGACTCAGTGGAGAGTTAAGAAAAGGGATGACCTCATTGCTAGCTACCTGGAACATGCTCAAGGAGTGGCTTAGTACTTGGTCAACTTAGCTCATGAAGCTGCTACTGTAAGTGAAGGAATGGAACCCGAAACTGATGAAGCTTAGAGGATTCTGAAGTTACTTGGACACATGCAATAATTAGGGGAAATAGTGCATATATATATCTGTGATATGTTTAAGCCTTATAACCGAACTTCGTTTCTAATAAAAAAAAGTTGTTCTAATGAATCGTTCCAGAATCAACACCTTGCATTTTGCATCTGCATTTTATTTTTCACATTACATTTTACCTTTATCATTACATTCTATTCATTCATAGTCATATTTTTCATATACATTAATAAAATATCAATCTTAATAAAAAAGATTGTGTAGCAGAATACTAGGAACTTCCAAGCATCCGTACAACACCAGGAAAAAGCCAATATATGAAAAAATTCCCAGAATGAGAAAACTCAGCAAGAGATACAAGAAAACATGAGAAAGATGCAAGAAGATATGCTGAAAGCCCATGAAGAGATGTTTACTAAGTTTTCTAGTCTTCTAGAAGGTAGGAATCCCGAGCATTGAAAAGGCTCGGTGCCTAAAACTGTGACTGAGAGACCACTCTACCCACCTAGGTTTACCCCGGTTCAATCACAGACACTCTAATAAATTCCTATTTATACAGAGAATATGAACATTAATCCAATTGGTGCTTATGTGAACTTATATCATGGAGCTAGCCCACACCAAGAAGATCATCAGCATCACCAATTCCCATATTTTGATGAAGAAGCCAGGTTGAAGCAAAACAAACAGCTAGAAGAGAAGTGAAAACAACTAGAGGAGGAAATCAAGTCTATGAAGGAAGATACTAGTGTGTATGGAATCAATGCAAAAAAGTTGAGTCTAGTTCTTGACTTGGTGTTTCCTATGAAATTCATAATTACTAACTTTGAGAAGTTCGATGGCATGAGATGCCCCTCTACCCACATTACAATGCTCTGTAAGAAAATGATGGTTACATAGGGGATGATCAACTGTTGATCAATTGCTTCCAGGAGAGCTTAAAAGGTTCATTCATTTGATGGTACAATCAATTGAGCAAGACTCATATCAGGTCATTGAAGGATTTGGCTAAAGCTTTTCTAGAGCAATATAAGAATGTGAAGTATGTGAGGTCTAATCAAATTATGCTGTAAAGCATAGAGAAAAGATCTAATGAGAGCTTCAGGCAATATTCTCAGAGGTAAAGGGATGTGGCTGTACAATTTCATCCGTCTCTTGAGGAAGAGGAAACCAACACGCTCTTTATAAAAACTTTTAAAAGCTCCTTTCATTGGCCACATCATAGGAAACTCATCTAAGAGTTTTGCTGATTTGGTAACAGTAGGGGAGATTATTGAAATGACAATCAAGAGTGGGAGGCTTGATGGAGGTAAGTCTAGCAAGAAACCACCAGCGAAAAGAAAGGATAACAAAGTTAATAAAGTGAGGAAGTATGACTCCAATAACATCAGCGTGTCTCAACCTCAAGCCACATGATCATCCATACATAATTCTACCAGGCAGGGAAAAAGGGAGCCAAAGCAATAGAGAGAGAAGCTTCAGTTTGACTCGATCCTCATGTCCTATAAGAAATTGTTTCAGAACTTATATGATAGACGTGTGGTGTCACCTTACCATGTCTCACCTCTACACCTTCCTACCCTAAATGGTGTAATGCTAATGCCCAATGTGAGTATCACGTAGGGGTTCTGGATATTCGATAGAGAGCTTTACCACCTTTAAAAAGATTGTCCAAAGGTTAAGGCAAAATAACGTTATCAACTTTGGTTCTAATGAGCAACCAAATGTGGCCAAGACCCACTGCCAAACCATGCAGGTACATGAATCAATGAAATTACTGAGGAAAGAGGAAAGAAGATCATAACAAAGGTGAATGATGTAAAATCACCAATGAATTAGATATGGGGGTCAAATGATCAAGGTAGACCTATTTATCCCTAATATAGTAGTTGACCAAGTTAAGAATGAGAATAGATGCCATTATCACAATTGTGAAGGACACACCATATAAGATTGTTATAAATTTTGAGCTTTGGTGCAAAGAATGATGGACGAAAAATAGATAGAATTTTACAAAGAAGCCATTGAAGAAGAAGAGACAAAGGTTTGTGCATCTGAGGGTTTTTCTAGAGGAGTTAACAAAGCCAAATTCCCTCTAGTCATCACACCAAAAACTTGTGTAACAGAGAAAATAACTCTTAAAGTGGTAATCATATACCCCCATCTTCATTCCCTTACAAGGGAAACAAGTAAATATCATGGAAGTATGAGTGCAAGATGGACAATGTGGAGAAAGATAATGCAGAATTAGGGGAAGTAGGCCATTTCACCAGGAGTGGGAGATGTTACTCCCCTGATCAACCCAAAGAACCTGAGAAACGATCTGCCACTAATAAAGGAAAAAAGTTGGCTTATTGATGAAAGAGGATGAACCAACCATCAACGAACCAGTGACTAAGAACGAGACTATATAATTTATGAAATTTTTGAAACACAATGAATATAGTATTGTTAAACAGTTGCACAAGTTACCTGCTCACATCTCGATACTTGCTCTTCTATTCAGCTCTGAGGCACACCAAGACGCTCTGTTGAAAATCTTGAATCAAACTTTAGTGCTAAAAGATTTACTTGTGAACAAGCTAGATAGACTAGTTGCAAATATTCAAGCTGATAACTTTATTTCCTTTTCCGATGATGAGATCCCGTCCAGGATTTATTGGCAGCCACAAAGCTCTACATATCACTATTAGGTGCAATGGGTATGTTTTATCTCGAGTACTAGTTGACAATGGCTCTACATTAAACGTGATGCCATTGGTAACCCTAAAGAAGTTGCCTATTAACAGTACACATATGAGGAGCTTTCAAAGCGTCGTTTGAGCATTCGATGGAACCAAAAGAGAAGTGCTAGGGAAAATTGACATTTCTTTGACAATCGGCCCGTGTACCTATGAGGTTGAGTTCCTTACAATGGATATCATGCCTACCTAAAATTGTCTGCTGGGAAGACCTTGGATCCATCAAGTAGGGACAATTACATCCACACTACATCAAAAACTCAAATTTGTGATTGAAGGGAGGTTGATATGCATTAACACTGAGAAATACATTATTGATTTTGTTTCCACTGCTTACCCTTATGTTGAAGTATATGAGGAAGCTGTGGAGTGTTTCTTTAGATCTCTAGAGTTTGTCAATGCCACATTCATGGCTGAGGGAAGAAAGATATCCAAACATAGACTGTCCAACTATACCTGAATAGAACTCAACTTGACTTTAGGAATGGAAGACAAGGCTAGAAAAAGGCTAGGGAGCCGCCTATAGGAACCTGATAATCTCGATTTTCCCACCAAAAAAAGGCTTTGGCTTGGGATATCAGCCAACCTTGAGAGAAAAATTGAAGGGAATCCAAAAGAGCCAAGAAAGGATAAGAGCAAGGTTAACTGGAGAGGACCTCAGTTGGGAGTCGATGACTTTTCCATAGCTGTATGATATCTTCATATTTTGGGGTATATGTTTCAAGTAAGACAACAAGTTAAGAAAGCAATTGTCGAGGATACCTTGGGAGATCTAGGCATTAATGTCATATTGGGCAATGAATCTGAAAAAGGAATAATTGTAGTCATTTACCCCACACCACTAGGCTTCGTGCTGAACAATTAGACTACAGATGAGTTACCTGTAGTTTACAAAATCTTTTCAAAGTAATACACGAAAACTTTCCCTGTTGTCTAAACTCGGGGCAATAGGGGATCTTATGTAAAGGGTTAAACTCGGGGATAATTTTCCTTTACCACACATAGACATATTGGAGGAAAATACTGTTGGAAATTCCCTGTTTTCATTCATGGATGGATTCTCTGGCTATAATCAAATAAAGATGCATGATAACTCCGTAAAAAGACTTAATTTTTAGTCTTTTCACTTAAGTTATTGCTCGTCTAAAAAAAGAATGCATAGCATTTTAGTTGCATATAGGTTACATTAGCTTGTGGTGGATAAATTTTGCTTAGGCAAGATTTATTTAGTTTGACTGATGCCTTTAAGGAGAAAGGGTTGTTTGGATTGAGTTTGTGCAAGAAACTTACAGGGGAAGAACATTTAAGTCGTGACAACATAAATTTGCAAAGGCCAACGGAATAAATGAGAACGTGAGGAACAAATGAGAACGTGAGGAACAAATTTATCTCGCCAAGGCAAGGTTTATCTAAAGAAATCTGAAGCATGTGTGACGAAACCGCCTATGTCACAAGCCAGCTGGATAACCTACTTCACGTGCAAGCAAGCCTTAATTATTCTGAAAGTTGCATTTCCTTTTTAAGTCTGGACATTTATTTTACAACGGTTATTTAAGGAAACTCCAAAAAGCACGTAAATCACTAAGAGAATTTTCCTTATAAATATCCAGCCGCAGCCGCCAAAGAAAAAAAAGGAAGAAGAGAGAAGAACTTTACCCAAGGCGTGAGCAAGCAACTGCAGTGCTTCTTCACCGTCTACCCACCAACCTTCCTTGGTGTCCTCCATAACCAGACGTTAGCAGAGCGGTGATCAGGCCTCGAGAGAGGGTGATCACCAAGGCAAACGTAGTGCTAATCAGAATCGTTACGACAAAGCCCCCGATTTTGGGAGTCGTTCTTCCTTTGTTTAACTCTTTATCTATTTGGGGTTGTACTAAACGTTGAATTTTGGATGATCTTTGATAGCACCATGAATGTCTTAATTGATGTTAAACTTTATGTTGCCTGAACAATATTTTTATGTTTTATGAATGATGAATTATATTTTTCTTATGACTATTTTGCTTACTGTTTAAATATTTTTCCTTAACACTGTAAGAGCATCGAGAGATCGCCTGGGGTTTTGGTAAAACATGTCTTGGCAATATAAGAGCATCGAGAGATAGACTTTTGTCTAGATAATGATTCTTATATTCAAGAGAATTAAGATAGATCGACGTAAGCAATGGAATGAATCCGGGATGGTGAAGTTCTAACTTGTCTACCTTAGAGATAAGGAGCGGTTTCAATCGACTAATAGGGATAGATGCTAGAGTATGATAGAGAATGCCTATAGTTTACGCTGAGAGGTATTGTTACAACAACGGATTGTAGTTAAAGTTGAGGAGTATTGACATAACAACCGTCTAAGAATACCTAGTAATCCTGTCGGGTAGCTTGATCAAGTCATAATAATTCATTCTAGACTTAGAAATAATTGTTGACAATGCAAGGGTTTAGCATCAGTGCTCTGTGATATGTCTGAATATGTGAGGTTGTTTGCATTCTCAACCAAACTTTTCTGCACTCATTAAATCACCTCTTTGTTAGTTTTTAAGTTGACAACTTAGTAGGACTTAGTTTGTGACATTAGTTCTAGTTGTAGTGTAAATATATTTCTCGACCAATCCCTATGGAGACGATACTCACTTACCCTATATTACTTAAATTGATTGTGTATACTTGCACATATTTTCTTGCCTTAACATATACATTTACAAGCAATCAAGTTTTTGGCACCGTTGTCGGGGATTGGCAACTGACGAAATTGTTTTAGCCATAACAAGTTCTCTTTGTCACATTATATTTATTTAGTCTAACGTAGTTTACTATTTTTTTGTAGGTTTTAATTATTGCATGACCTTGAGATCTTCTGGTAAGCCTTTGGAACCATTTGACCCTGAAGTTAAGTAATCACTCAAACAAAGGTTGCGAGCTCAAAGAACCAGAGAACAATCAAATCAACTCCAAATGCAACACAATATGGGAGATTTAGGACCTGATACAGCTGTCAATCTTCAAGTTGCAAGGCCAAGAGCAATACGAGATCATTTGAACCTGATTCTTGATGATCTCAATCTAGGCATAGTGGCACCTGAAATAGAAGCCACTCAATTCAAACTCAAATCGGTGATGCTTAACATGCTAAACTCTATCGGACAATTTGGTGGTTCACCCAATGAGGATGCTAGGAAACATGTTCGTTCTTTCCTTGAAGTATGCGACTCGTTTCGGCAACAAGAATTACATGAAGATGTGCTAAAACTGAAACTTTTCCCTAATTCCCTACGGGATAGAGCAAGAGCCTGGCTACACGGAGTTCCTTCCAGCTCAATGGAGTCATGGGCAGATTTATGCAAGAGTTTCTTTCTGTGATACAATCCGCCCAATATGAATACACAACTTCACAATGACATTGCTAGTTTTGGCCAAGGAGATGATGAATCAATGTACGAATGCTGGGATAGGCACAAAATCCTACTTTGCAAGTGTGTTAACCATGGCTTTCATGATTGGACGCAAGTGGTAATGTTTTACAATAGAGTCAATGCACCAACTCGAATGATGCTAGATGCCTCATCAAATGACACCTTCTAGACAAATCACACGAGGAAGCTTTTGACATCCTCGACAGGATAACAAATAATGATTATCAATTTCCAAATACAAGATTGGGAACGGACAGAAAAATATCTGGAGCATATGAATTAGAGGGTAAGGATTTGGTAGCTGCTCAACTTTCTACCATAACCAACATGTTGAAAATTTTGCAACGTCCTAATGGGGTAAGAGAAGTAAAGGAGACCAATAACGCATGCTTATTTTGTCGCGGCAACCATCATGAATATGAATACCCGGAAAACCATGAGTTAGCCAATTTCGTGGGCAATTACAATTGGAGCAACAACAACCCATATTCGAACACATACAATCCTGGTTGGAGACAGCACCCAAATTTCTCATAGAGTCATTAAGGAAACAACAACAATCAAGCAGCAAATTACATGCCACAATAAAATAATTCTGATCATCAACATTTTCATAATCAACGTCATCAGTAGCCCTGGCAAAATAATAAAAGTATAGCTTCTTCCTTTAATACTAATTCCAATATGAATTCCTTGGAGTTATCATTGCAGGAATTTATGGCTTCGACGAAAGACTTCATGGCCTCCACAAAGACCTTGATGCACGAACATTCTGCAATAATTAAAAATCAAGGAAATTTGTTACAAAGCCAAGAAACACTTTTGCAAAGCCACAGTTCATCCCTAAGGGCATTGGAGAATCAAGTAGGACAAATTGATACAGCATTACACTCTCGCCCACAGGGAAACCTCCCTAGTGATATGGAGATCACTAAACATCATTGGAAAGAACAATGTAATGTGCTTACACTAAGTAGTGGAAAACAGATCAACCAAGATGAAAAGTTTAGGGGAGAAAACTCCAGCAGTTTTTGCCATGACATAACACAACCAGAGGTTCGAACTGAAAATGTTGAATGAGATGAAACACCTAAAGAGAATGAAAGAACTGAAGGTGCAAAAACGCATCGCTCAAACAATGAGAAATTCATGGCCGAGGCTAGAAATTTTTCAATAACAACAGCAGACAATGTGAGACCTCCACCACCATTCCCTCAACGGTTGAAGAAGCATGATGATGACATCCAGTTCAAGAAATTCGTTGATGTTCTTGATCAGTTGTGTACTAATGTGCCTTTACTTGAAGCCATCGAGCAAATGCCTTCATATACCAAGTTTCTTAAAGACATTGTTACGAAGAAACATAAGGTAGAATGCGTTGCCATGGCAACAAAAATCTGTTCAGCAGTGAGCAAACTCCCACCAAAGTAAAAAGACCCTGGCAGCTTTATAATACCATGCTTAATTGGTAGTAACTTCATAGGATGAGCTCTTTTTGATTTGGGATCAAGTGTGAACTTGATACCAAAGTCCATATTTATGAAACTAGACGGTATCATGCATCCCCAACCTCAATCATTTTACAGCTAGCCAATCGGTCATATGTGCGGCCTGAGGGAAGAATAGAGGACGTCATCATAAAGGTGGGTAAATTCGTCTTTCCAGTTGATTTCTTTATCCTGGATTGCGAAGCCGATGAAAATTACCCGATCATTCCGGGACAACCATTCTTAGCCACTGGGAGAATCATAATTGATTGCGAAAAGGGAGAGTTCACAATGCGAGTAGGAGAACAAAGTATCACCATCAATGTATTTAACTCCATGAAATATGTGGACGATTCAGAAGAGTGCCAATGCATTAGAGAAGTCGAGGAGAAGATAATCCTATGACAAGGTGAATCTCTACGACTCAATGAATACAACGCTTTGTATCACTGCCCTACAATCGAGATGCACGAACATGATACATTTGGCCCAAGCGAATTAAACTCAGAAGAAGATTAAGAAATTCATGGCCCTTACAACAAAAATATGAACAATGAACGCCCTGCAATTGACACCAATGCACGATACGAAAGAGATACAAAGGATCAATCGAGACATCCTTGCAACATGCACTGAAACTAGAACTTAAACCTCTGCCATCACATTTGAAATATGCATATCTAGGAATTAATTAAACTCTAACAGTGATAATTTATGCCAACCTAACCTTCGAATAGGAGAATAGTTTGTTGAATATTTTGTCACAACACAGAAAAGCTCTCAGATGGATAATGACAGACTTAAATGGAATCAGTCCGACCATATGCATGCATAAAATCAACCTTGAAGATAGCCATAGCACTTCAGTAGAATCTCAAAGAAGGCTCAATCCAATCATAAAGAAGGAATTCATGAAGGAAATCATAAAATGGTTGGACGCAAGAGTAATATATCCTATATCCGATAGTTCATGGGTTAGCCCGGTGCAGTGTGTGCCAAGGAAGGGTGGTGTGACCGTGATTAAAAGTGAACATGACGAACTCCTCAACACAAGAACAATCATGGGTTGGCACATATGCATGGATTAAAGGAAGCTCAAAAAAGACACAAAGAAAGACTATTTCCCCCTTCATTTCATCGACCAAATGCTTGATAAGTTGGAGGGAAAGGCATTTTACTGCTTCCTCGATGGATATTCAGGGTATAACCAAATAGCCATAGCACCGGAGGATCAAGAGAAAATAACTTTCACATGCCCGTATGGTATCTATGCATTTAGAAGAATGTCGTTTGGATTGTCTAACGCTCCAGCTACATTCCAAAGATGCATGATGGTAATATTTTCAGATATGGTGGAAGAATGCATAGAAATATTTATGGATGATTTCTCTGTCTCGGGTGATGATTTTGAACAATGACTCGGTAATTTATCTAAGGTACTGAAACAATATGAAGAAGTCAACCTAGTGCTGAATTGGGAGAAATACCATTTTATGGTGACCGAAGGAACAGTGTTGGGTCACAAAATTTCATGTCAAGGTATTGAAGTCGATAAAGCCAAGGTGGACATAATTGCAAACCTACCCCCACCCACCAGTGTGCGAGGTGTACAAAGCTTCCTTGGACATGAAGGCTTCTACAGGCGGTTCATAAAAGATTTTTCTCAAATCTTTAGACCCTTATGTATTTTTCTTCAACAAAATCATCCATTTGAATTTACTAATGATTGTTTGAATGCCTTTACAGATTTGAATAAAAAACTTTCGACAGCACCAATCGTTGTCCCGCCAGATTGGAATGAACCATTTGAACTCATGTGCGATGCCAGTGACTATGTAGTCAGAGTAGTGCTAGGACAACGGAAAAGTAAAATTTTTCATGTCATATACTATGCAAGCCATACTCTTAATGATGCACAAGCTAACTATACCACCACGGAAAAGAAACTCTTAGCAGTAGTATTTGCATTCGATAAGTTTAGGCAATACCTAATAGGCACTAAGGTAATTGTGCATACAAATCACTTAGCTCTTAAATATCTGATTAATAAAAAAGATGCGAAGCCTAAACTAATTCGATGGATATTATTACTACAAGAGTTCAATTTAAAAATTAAGGATAGAAAAGGTATGGAGAATCAAGTGGCAGACCATTTGTCTAGGATAGATAAAAAACCTGATTGTCTTGACACAACAGAAATTAAAGAGGATTTCCCTGATGAGAAAAAATTATTTGTCACGACTGCGCCATGGTATGCTGATATTGTTAACTTTCTTGTTAATGGTATTGTTCCTTCTGATTTATCTAGCCAGGGTAAAAATAAGTTTGGATATGATGTGCGACATTACTACTGGGATGAACCGTTTCTCTTCAATTAATACGGAGACCAAATAATTCGAAGATTCATTCCAGAGGAAGAGCAGAAAGATATTATACACCAATGCCACTGGTCACCATATGGAGGGCATTTCGGTGGAATAAGAACAGCAATAAAGGTGCTCCAATATGGATTTTATTGGCCAACCTTATTCAAGTATGCACATGAATTTTATAAGTCATGTGATAGATGCCAACGAACAGGAAACATATCAAAAAGGCATGAGATGGCAAAATATCCTGGAATTTGAACTCTTCGATGTATGGGGAATAGACTTCATGGGACCATTTCCCACATCTTTCAGAGATTTGTAAATCCTCTTGGCTGTAGATTATGTATCAAAAAGGGTTGAAGCCATTTCTACACCTAAAAATGATTCTAAAACAGTGTTAAAATTTTTGCACAAAAATATATTCACCCGATTTGGAATACCACGAGCTATAATCAACGATGAAGACACTCATTTTGATAATAAATTGATAGCCAAGGCAGTGAATCGATATGGAGTACGACATAGGATTGCTATGGCGTATCACCCTCAAATGAATGGACAAGCCGAAGTGTCTTACCGGGAAATCGAACAGATCCTTGAGAAAGTAGTCAACCCGAGTCAAAAAGACTGGTAATTGAAGCTAGATGAAGCACTATGGGCTTATCGCACGGCATTCAAGACACTGTTGGGAATGTCACCATTCAAACTGGTCTATGGAAAGGAATGTCATATGCCTTTTGAATTAGAACATAAAGCCTACTGGGCCATCAAAAAGTTAAACATGGATGCTCAGCTTGCTGGAGAAAGAAAACTCTTGGAACTGAACAAGATGGATGAATTCATAGCACACACATACGAGAACGCTCGCCTATACAAGGAGAAAACAAAATGATGGCATGACAGAAAAATATTGTCGAGGCAATTTTATTCTGGACAACAAGTACTGCTCTTTAATTCACGTCTTAAGTTATTCCCAGGCAAGTTAAAATCAAGATGGTCTGGACCATTCATTATACACCAAGTCCATGACAATGGAGCAATTGAAATCCAAAACCAAAACGATGGGCAGAGACTCAAGAAGTACAAAGGAGCCACAGTCATGCGCGATAAACCAACATCAGTGGCACATGATGACCAATAGTTTGCTCTAATTATTTAAACAAAATTTGTTACCTAAGCAACAAAAATTTGAATTCTGTACATAAATAAATTAAGTTATTTTCTGCTTTCATTATCCATTTTATTTTATTTACTTTATTTATTGTAGGCAAACAAAGAACACGTGGCTGTATGGGGATTAAGAACATGCATGAGAAGAGAAGAAACCCTAGGATGCATGGTTTTGGTGGTAGAATAAAGAGGTAAATATATTTTTCCCCCCACTTTATGTCCAATCATATATTTCTCATTAATGCACAAATCTTTTCCCTCCAAGAAAGGACAAAACTACCCGAAACCACACATTATTTTCCAAAGAAAAAAACTGCTCAACTTCTTCTTCTTCATCGTGCCTCAACCTCTCATCACTAAGCAAGAAATTTTTTTCTCTCCCTATCATCACCACTGCTATTAACCAAGAACAAGGAAAGCCCCATCCTCAACACAGTGTTTTGAACATTTTCAAACAGCCAAAGCAGAATCACGCTTTAAAAATTTTCAGAAACATCAAGTCTATTTGGAAGATGGATTCGTGTTTTCTGCCGAGGAAGAGGAACCATTTGGACCAGAGATGATAGACGTGATTAAGAAACACCACTGGGAGAAGTTTGCTCGTAATCCCAAAGCCGTAGCACCGGTGATGGTACGGGAATTCTACGCCCATCTCGAGAACCCATCTATCCACATATTTTATATCCGAGAAAAGCTCATTCAATTTTCCCCCTCTGCACTAAACCGATACTTTAAGTTGGGAAAAGTGGAGGAGCAACACAAACGATTTATAGCTGAGGTCGATCAAGAAACGTAAGACGGCGTACTACAGGATTTATGCTTTGGGTGGGCTAAGTTCGAAGGGAATTCCCTAATGAGGAAAAGAGTAGATCGTCGAGCACTAAAATCGCATATGAAATTATGAAACCACTTTCTCAAAGGCAAGCTAATGCCAATATCCCACAACACCACTGTCCTCGTGAAGAGCCTGATGCTCTTGCACTCGATCATATACGGGAGGAAGATCGAAGTTGGAGAACTCATCTTCGAGCAGATTCATGAATGTGCCAAGAGGAACTGGGGTAACCTTCTGTTTCCCAACTTGATATCGTATTATGCAAGAAGAATAGGGTTCTTGGGGAGCCCCTCGAGGATTTCATTAAACCCAAGAAGGGTATTACCAGGAAAAAGGTCCCCGAGTTGATGAGTTTCAATGAAGATGACCAATAGGAAGGTTTGAAACGAGGAGCAAAATCGGTTGTCGTGGCTAGAATGGCTGTTGTGGTCACGCACACTTGAGAAATACGTGGAAAGATCGGTCATCTGGAGGACCACATGGAAATCTAATTCGAGCATGTCAAGGCAAGGGACATACAACTCAATGCACTCTTCAAAGAGTTGATCTCGAACACTAACATCAGACTACCGACCTTTCCTAGTATCATCCTCTAATACACTGCGAGCGGCAGCACATTCTATGCCTCGACATCGTATGCCCCTCCAGAAGTACCCCTTGAAGTGCCACCACTAGCAACTCAAGTACCACCCGTACCAGAGGAAGGCCAAGACGACACAAAATAATTCCTCAGCTTCTCCTCCTTTTCAACCTCCGAAAGCAGTGATGATACTCTGCCCCACTTCTTCACCGATGATTATTTTACTCCAGCACCACCACAACCTACGCAAGATACTATTTCGTCCCCTGTCACTCAAGCTACACCAGTCCCAACAGTAGTTCCTAGTCAAGCACCAGTTCCAGCAAAATTCCAGTACAACCAACTCCAACTGCCGAGTAGTCAACTCCAACGCGAGCCTCGTTAAGCAAGAAGCGCTACAAGAGAACGGTAGGACATATACTTTAGCCATCTCCCTAGTCAGCAACATTCGACTCGAGATACAAGAGTCCCTTACCTCCCAAACGACGCCGAACGAGGGCGTCCAGCCAAGCCACCCCACCACAGTGAGTTTCTATTTTATTTTTAGTTTTTCTTTTTCGCATCTGCATATAGATTCATGTAGTTTTAATTTCATGCATTGAGGATAATGCATCCTTTAAGTTTGAGGGAGGTATTGTACCATATTCTTCCATACTTTGTTAGAAAGCAGTTGATGATAATTGGTTGAAAATTTTGATTGTCATGACAAAAGCATGTTAAGGTTATTGTTAGGAATGAATTAGGGATGCCCATTGATGAATGTATAATTTGATTGCCTAGGCCAAAATTATTGTTAAGACTGTCTAAAGAAGAGTACCAACCTTAGGCCTGATTCTTTGAAGTTCATAAACACGACTGTAGACTGTCTTTATTTTAGGTAATCTATAAAATTTTTGGAAAAGGGCTTTCTACTAGTCGAGACTTCAAAAATATTTTAAGGGTGAAGTAAAAACTTTCTAGTGTTTGAAAACTTGAAAAATAAGAAGGGACACTCCTTTGTGCAAAGGCATAAACATGAAAACTCCATAAAAAATAAAGAGTAGACACTGCATATGAGTGAATGAAAGTAGTCACAAGATGACTCTGCCCGACTAGCTTAGGGGTGGAAGGTATGCTTCCTTTCACCTAGAGTGTGGAACGGTAGTTGTGATGAGCTGACTCCCCTACCTGAAAAAAAGTTGATAAATAACTAGGAGTATAAACTAAGACTGAAAAATATTTTGTTGCCTTGACAAACCAGAAGTGCTTACTTAAGTTTTCTAATTACATTTATACAAAGGTTAGTTACAATCATACACACGCTATATAGAAAAGAATCCCGACTAGGGAAGAGACTTGACTTAAATGACTGTCGAACATGTTGAGGCCAAACAATTTTTACTGAGGGCTGAAATCTTAAACCATATGATTTTCTTAACCCTGCTTTGCCATGACAATTTTTATTTTCTTCCAGTTATTATACATTACTTGAGGACAAGCAACAACTTAATTTGGGGGTGTGATAATTTCGTAAAAAGACTTAATTTCTAGTCTTTTCACTTAAGTTATTTCTCGTCTAAACAAAGTATGCATAGCATTTTAGTAGCATTTAGTTGCATATAGGTTACATTAGCTTGTGGTGGATAAATTTTGCTTAGGCAAGATTTATTTGGTTTGACTGATGTTATTGAGGAGAAAGGGTTGTTTGGATTGTGTTTGTGCAGGAAACTTACAGGGGAAGAACATTTCAGTCATGACAACGTAAATTTGCAAAGGCCAACAGAACAGATGAGAACGTGAGGAACTGATTTATCTCGCTAAGGTAAGGTTTATCTGAGGAAGTCTGAAGCAGGTGTGACGAAACCGCCTTTGTCACAAGCCAGCTGGATGACCTACTTCACATGCAAGAAAGCCTTAATTATTCTGACAGCTGCCTTTCCTTTTTAAGTCAGGACATTTATTTGACAACGGTTATTTAAGGAAACTCCAAAAAGCGTACAAAGCCCTAGGAGAATTTTCCTTATAAATAACCAGCCGTAGTCGCCAAAGAAAAAAAAGGAAGAAGAGAGAAGAACTTTACCCAAGAAGTGAGCAAGCAACTGCAGTGCTTCTTCACCGTCTACCCACCGACCTTCCTTGGTGTCCTCCATAACCAGACGTTAGCAGAGCGGTGATCAGGCCTCGAGAGAGGGTGATCACCAAGGCAGGCGTAGTGCTGATAAAAATCGTCGCGATAGAGCCCCCGATTTTGGGAGTCATTCTTCCTTTGTTTAACTCTTTATCTATTTAGGGTTGTATTAAACGTTGAATTTTGGATGATCTTTGATAGCACCATGAATATCTTACTTGATGTTAAACTTTCTGTTACCTGAACAATATTTTTTGTTTTATGAATTATGAATTATATTTTTCTTATGACTGTTTTGCTTACTGCTTAAATGTTTTACCTTAACACTGTAAGAGCATCGAGAGATCGCCTGGGGTTTTGGTAAAACATGTCTTGGCAATATAAGAGCATCGAGAGATAAAGTTTTGTCTAGATAATGATTCTTATATTTGAGAGAATTAAAATAGATCGACTTAAGCAATAGAATGAATCCGGGAAGGTGAAGTTCTAACTTGTCTACCTTAGAGATAAAGAGTAGTTTCAATCGACTAAAAGGGATAGACGCTAGAGTAGAATAGACAATGGCTATAGTTTACACTGAGAGGTATTGCTACAACAACGGATTGTAGTTAACGCTGAGGAGTATTGCCATAGCAACCGTCTAAGAATACCTAGTAATCCTGTCGGGCAGCTTGAGCAAGTCATAATAATTCATTCTAGACTTAGAAATAATTGTTGACAATGAAAGGGTTTAGCATCAGTACTCTGTGATATGTCTGAATATGTGAGGTTGTTTGCATTCGATTTAAATCAACACTTATCGTGTTTTATTTACTTTAACATTCTTCATATTTATTTTGTCTCGACCAAACTTTCCTGCACTCATTAAATCACCTCTTTATTAGTTCTTAAGTTGACAACTTAGTAGGACTTACTTTGTGACATTAGTTCTAGTTGTGGTGAAAATATACTTCTTGACCAATCCCTGTGGAGACTATACTCAATTACCCTATATTACTTGAATCGATTGTGTATACTTGCATAAATTTGCTTGCCTTAACATATACATTTACAAGTGATCAATGCACCCTGAAGATATGGAAAAAACTATATTTGTCACTATGTGGGGCACATTCTGCTATAAGGTGATGTCGTTTGGGCTGAAAAATGCTGGGGCAACACACCAGAGAGTCATGGTAATATTATTTCATGACATGATGTATAAAGAAATAGAAGTTTATGTCGATGATATGTTCATCAAGGCCAATATAGAGGAAGAGCACGTTGAGAATTTGAGAAAACTCTTCCAGAGATTGAGGAAATGCCGACTGAAACTTAATCCATGTAAGTGTACCTTCGAGGTGACATCTAAGAAGCTCTTGGGGTTTATAGTGAGAAAAAAAGGGATTGAAATAGATTGAAACAAAGTCAAAGCTATTCAAAATTTACCACCCCCATAAATACAAAAATAAGTTCGAGGATTCCTGAGGAGATTATGTTACATCACTTGGTTTATCTCACAATTGACCGAGATATGTGATCTCATTTTTCGCCTTCTCTAAAAAAATAACTCAGGGTATAGAATGATGATTGTCAAGAAGCTTTTGAAGAAGTTAAGAATTATTTATCAAATACCCCAGTCTAAGTGCCACATATCATAGGCAAACCATTAATTCTCTACTTACTAGTCTTTGAGAACTCATAGTGTGTTATTATGGTAGCATTACCAAACTAAGAAGAAAGAGATATCAATTCTATCTCAGCAAAAGGTTCTGATTACGAGGCAAGGTACTCACCTGATCAAAGTGTTGTGCTTTGGTTTGGGCTACTCGAAGGCTCATGCAGTATATTTATCACACCACTTGGTTGATCTCCAAACTTGCCCTTGAAATATATGATGGTTGTACCTGTTCTATCTGGAAGATTAGCTTGGAGGATTCTATTTCGAGTTTAACATTCAATGCGTAAGCTAAAAAGTAGTTAAAAGGAGCACCAGAAGATTCTATTGCAAAAAGGGTTTTTGAAGAATATGAGCCATTGAGTTTTGATTTCCCAGATGAAGATCTAATGGCTATTTCACTAGATGAAGCAATTACATCTACCAATGATCACTGAAAGTTAAACCTTGATGGTGCTTCAAATGCCTTGGGGCAAGGAATTGGAGGAATTTTGGTCTCTCCTAGTGGAGAACATTATCCTTTTATCAGTCAGCTTAATTTTGATTGCACAAATAATATGGATGAGTACGATGCTTGTGTTTTGGGTCTCAGAGCTTCCATTGAGCGCAAAGTAAAGACACTCAAAGTATATGAGGATTCAGCTCTAGTAATTTATCAACTTAGAGTAGAGTGGAAAACAAAAAGATCACAAACTGGTGGAATACCGTAAATTGGTCATAGAACTTATCGAAGAATTTAAAGAAGTGACATTCAATGACCTCTCAAGAAGATAATAAAATGGCATATGTCTTGGCTACTTGGCAGCAACATTTAAAGTAATGAACACTCAAATATGATGCTCATTGATATAAAGGCTTTTGTGTATCCATCCCATTGCTTTAACATTACATAAGAAGAAGATGCAAATCCCTGATATTATGGTATCTTGCAATACATTAGATATCAAAGTTATCATGAGCAGGTAACTGAGAATGACAAAAGAATTATTAGAAGGATTGTTGCAGGGTATATTCTTGATGGTGAGATCTTGTACAAGAAAAGTCCAGATCAGGTTCTATTGAAGTGTGTAGATGCCAAAGGAGCTAGAAAAATCGTCGAGGAAGTGCATAAGGGGGTGTGGTACCCATGCCAATGGACATACAATGGCTAGATAAATAATGAGATTTAGGTATTATTGGTCACCAATGGATGAGGAGTAACATCAAATGGTGATCAAGGTTGGGACTAGAGATTGAAAAAGTCTTGATTAAAACAACCAAAAAAAGAAATTGAATGCATACGATATTCAATACTGGTTTATGGCATCTAATATCTAGAGATTTGGTAGTCTATAAGGAACTTCACACCCTTACACATTGTCATAATTCTCGAGATCCCTTTACATAAGCTACACTTGAGTCACTCTGCAGCGTGCCAGTTCAAAACATCTTTACTATTGATAATGGGATACATGATTCATTTTCTTTTATTTTCCCAGTTAAAAGTTTACCATGTATTTACCCAAAAGCTCTTTACATTTATAAAAATAAATAAAAGGTCTTTCTGGTTGACATTCTTTTGCAAGCATCTTACATTGAAATTAAATACATGCAGTTTAACTTGAAAAACATGAAATCATCATGTATTATTGTGCAAAAAGTTTTGGAGAAGTGTAGTTGTTCTGAAGCTGACAATGATTTTAGCATGAAGCTTGTATTGAGATAGGCACCAGGAAATTAAAACCTTGGGGTGATAAATTTTTTTAGCAAGTCGAGATGAATCCAAGATATTCATCACTGATTAGGCAGATGGGTTATGAAACCATTAAATGTTCATGGGAAGGAAGAAAACAAGATCATACTCAACCAAAGCACATGTCATCAAGATGGTTAGTCCACGTGAACCGATGGTGATTTTGCGCCCAAGATTTGACTAAGTCACAAAGCGATCAACGAGAAGGGGTTCTCATTTGAAGATTAAAATACACCAAAATTGCATTATTACACACATTTTAGGCAGAAATAGGATCATGAAGTTCATAAAATGCATGATCATAAATGAAATTGAGTACTTACAGGTCTTCCAAAAGAAAGCTGAAGATTGAAGATTCTAAAACCTTAAGATAAAATTAACCAATTCAAAGTCCCAAAAAAGGAGAGGTTCAAATAACACTCGAGTCAAGGAAAATTTCCATATCTGGTGGTTGCGAGACAAGTTTCCACAAGGGAAGTTGATTTTCAAAGATTCTCTTAAATTCTAAACTTTTGGGTATGATATTTTCAAACTCCTGAATGTATACTAACGAGTGGTAATGTTTAAATTGTCAGATTCAATCTTCTTGAAGACTAGAGAAGCAAATCAATCCTGGTTCATTTGTTTCCAAAAAAGGGTAGAGTGAATCCAATTTCTTTAAAAGATCTGATCTCTTCGAAAGAGTAACAGAGCATATCCTCATTTTTTTAGATTTGATCTTCCTGAATAACAGTGAAGCAATTTAACCTTGATTTAATGTTTTCGAAGAATAGTGAATTGAATCAATATTTTTTAATCTAATCTCACCTAAAGAGTAGTGGAGCAGTTCTTTCAGATTTGGTCATCATGAAGAGCAATGAAGCAAAACAAGTTCGATTCAACCTTCCCTGAAGAACAACGATGTGAATCAAAATTTTCAGATCTGATTACCAGGAAAAACAATGGAGTAGATCAAATCCAACCTACCCTGAAATTACGGTGGAGCAGATTAACCTTTCGAAATCTTCACATTCAAATAAAACTGACTATCCTTTTATCTTTGCTCTATTTTCGTTACACGAAAATGAGCAAAAAAAAAAAGGGCAGCTGTAGATACTCATTTATGTCTGGGGCTACATCCAAGTTCATTAATGTTTATATATATAGTATTAATTAAATTAAATGCAAAAGATTATTGGCCTAGTTATTTAGTTATATGTAGTGTACATATTACATAGGTATATATATTATATTATATTATATTATTATTTTTTATATTCATATGTTATATTATTATTAATTATATGAGTTAATTATTAGTTATTATATTTAGTTATGCGTGTGTTTGTATGTATGTGTATATATATATTATATATAATTATATGGTTATATTATGACATATATACTTATATCGATGAACATATATAATTTTATATATATAAAAGTATGGGTGTGTGTTTATATTATATACGTATAAATATATATAAAATCAAATATATTTATATATATATATATATAATATTAATTTAAAATGCACTAATCTTATTCAATGTTTACAGGCCCGAAGGTGACAAAGAGTAACTACATGAAGCCCAAAGCAATTACAAGAAACAGTGGCCCAAACAGCAGCCAACACTCGAACTAAAGCAAGACTAATTGATTAGAAGCCCTAAGTAGCCACCCATGTGCTATCTAAGGTTTGGAGAGAAGACCCTCACCATCCGTGCGCCGTCAGAAGATCTGATCCTTCATATCTGTTAATTAATCTAACAGTCCAGATCAAGACCAAAATTAGGGTTTTTATAACACTAAAAAAGATATACGCAGTCGTCTATCCACTATTGTATCTGTTGAGATCCAACGGCCCAGATACAACAAAACTTAGGGTTTTACCCTAAAAGATACCAACCATCGCGTCAGTAAAGGTTAAATGTCTGATGACCAAGCATGAGATGCACGCACAAGCATTTGTGCTCTTCACACACTCGGTTTGATCCTCACCCAAGCCAAGCACTCGTTGGTCTCCACCTGATTCACGCTACCACGATACATCGATTGCCTTTACTATACTCGATTATCTGCATGGCCTAGTAGCACCTCTGCCATGAAAGTGGCAGAGCCTCCCCAACGCAAAACTCTAACAAACCCCTCACACGCAAAAACAAACAAAAAAGGGAAAATATCAAAAAAAATGAAAGGGATGGTTTCTGATTCCAAAAAATAGAAAATAAAGGGGGAGAAAAGACATTAAACAACACCAAAACAAAACAGATTGGAGAACCTTTTTTTCTCAGACATAAAACAAAAAAAACAACATCCATCTTTTAGTAACACAAACCCAAAAAATAGAGGATCATTCTTTTCTCATCAGCACCGAAACCAAAAGAAGATAAAGACCCTTTTTTATGACCGAGCAACCTAGCACCCAAAAGTAACAAAAAAACTAACCAAGAAAAAAGGCCTCACATTCCTTTTCCGAAAAGCTGCACCGCCATCCCCCATAGTCAAAACACCGTTGAGCCATTGGAGGTAATATTTCTTTTGGGGTTTAAAGGGCTATATAGTTAGGGTTTAGGTGGTTTTAAGTTTGGGATTCGAAAGAGAGTGGTTTAGGAGGGTTCTTGCCCCTCATCAAGGCTGCTAATGGGCAGTGACCATGGTGGCTATGGGCTCAAATGTAACCCCCTAGACTCGGCCTGGACGTTATGCTCAAATCTAGGCGGTTATATATCGTATTTAGAAATTCTTTTCATATTTAGGACAACATTAAAATCCATATGACAATATAATATGAAATTAGTCATAAGAAATGTTCATACGATAAACATATATATATACATATATAAGAAAATCATATAAAACATATACAGAAAAAAATACTGGTAATACATATATATAGAGACGGTAGAAAAAACACATGGCACCAAAGTATAACAAAAAAACATATAGAGATATATAGTGGTACATAAATAGGAGTAGTCGGTCTTCCTGATGCCAAGTCTACTAGCCTACAACCTGCTACTATCTAAAAAGGATAAAATTTACATAATTAGCTAAATAGCCCAATATGCTCCTAACGGTGTATAAAAAACATACTGATAAAATAATTCAGTAAAAATCAGTTCATCAAACATGTTTTGAAAATATGAACACTACCCCCATTGGATCACCAAAATGTGTAGGTTCCCCATAACCATACACCTGGTAAGGACCTTATACAAATAGCATAAGGACCTGCGATAAGGACTTACTCTGTGCACAAATCATATGAGTTTGCGGTAAAGTCTTACAAGTCATAGTCTAGGCGTAATATACTTCCTCCAATAATACCCCCATTGACAGTAATAAACATGTATGTATTCAAGTGAAAACTGTAGTTTAATCCAGTAAAACATGAAAATATTTCATACTAAAAAATAAGATAAAGAAATACAGTAACCAAAGATCATTTCAGAAATATACAATAAATCAAATATCAAATAATCGATATTCAGAAAATCAGGTATCGTATCGTAAAAATATTCAGTATCATCAGAAATTTAAAACAGTTCAAATAAATAGTTTAAAACTGTAATGTAACACCATCACGAAACACACATGTATCGGTCTTAGTAGTCTGATAAGGAAGCCTACTACTGATTCTGTCGATCAAGGTCAATGGTAGCGCTAGATCCTACGAATCGAAAAACCTATATCAGAATCCTAATATGAATAATAATAACCTCTATTTAAACAATTAACATAAACCTATGAGTAACTATCGAAGAACATGAATCGAGCGAATCTAACGGACGGGAAGCACCAGATCTAATTAACCCTCGGTCAAGAGAAACATGAGCACTAATCTCGGTTCACAATGGTGAACGGCAGAGAGCTCGATTTGATAATGTCGGGAATTTGCTTTCACTCACCCCTCCACACGCTAGAGACGACGACAATGAGGTGACCAACTCAGGACGATGTAAGGAACACCATACTATGAGAGGTGTCGATCACGGAGCAACGGTCGGAATTCAAACGACGATCAAAATTTCTTGGCTAAAAAAGAAGGTTTGAATAGAGAGAAAATGAGTATCCAAAAAATGAAAATTAATGAATTTTGGGGTTTTAAACCCAACCAAAAAGAAAAATGGGTAAATTAAACTATAGGTCCTCAAGATTTGGTTACTTTCTGATTAGGGTATAAATTCAACTAAAATTTTATTTTTGGTACCTAAATTTAATTAAAATTTCAATTTAGTCCTTGAAAAATATTTTTTAAATGGCCCTAATTTTAGGTGTGACAACTCTCCCCTTAAAATAAATTTCGTCCTCAAGATTTATCTGATGGAAATAGATGCTAAAATTGAGCCTCCATCAACCTAATTTTATGGACTGACCTACGAGACTCTAAACTGTCACCGAACTCTTAGTATTCTTAATCGGGATATTAAGGCTCTAAGAAATGGAATGCGACATATAGGAATGGGTAGGTCCATTATCAAACAAGGAAAAATAGGGAAATGAATGAATAGTAATAGTACCTGTAATCACATCAGGCTTATTACGGTATTGTCGACGTCTAGCAATATAAACCAACCCAGGCTATCTGGCCTCAGATCTGGATGGACCCCTACTCTGAGAAGGTCGGCCTCTACTAGTT
Organism: Hibiscus syriacus; assembly: GCF_006381635.1. Lineage (NCBI taxonomy): Eukaryota > Viridiplantae > Streptophyta > Magnoliopsida > Malvales > Malvaceae > Hibiscus > Hibiscus syriacus. The sequence goes on along the minus strand of NW_024063116.1, from coordinate 186,842 downwards.
GATCCCCGTGCTCTCTCCTAACTACAACCCCCTTCTAGAGTCTGAACTGTACTTGAGTATGAGCTGGTGTTTGAATTGCAATAGCTGGCTCTAGATAATCCCTCCTGAAATGGTCGCCAGAAACACATCGAAAATAGGTACCCAACTTCTTCATGTATTCATCAAAATGATGTCTCCTATAGTGCTAACATGACGACAAAGGCTGCAACCTAGAAAAACCACCCTGACTAGATTGTGTCACAGTTGACAAACCTGATGCCTTAGGCCTAACACTCGCACTGTCTCTTTCAGGAGACTCACCTCTGCTCTTTTGCTAGGGCGTTCAGAAGAGTCAACAGAACTAAAAAGCCTCTTAAATTTCTCTCGGTCTTGGTCTTTATCTCTCATATGTTCCATACCTACTCACTTTATCTCCTCAGCGGTCTTGGCTATCCCAACTAAGGCATCAAAGTTCCTCTCCCGATGGGTAGCAATTCGACTCTTGATCTCATACCTGAGCCCATTCTTGAATCTCAAGCACCGATCCAACTCAGTGTCAACCAATCCAGTAGCATAGCGACTCAATCTGATAAACTCAATCTCATAATCCATAACAGATATATCATCCTGCTTCAAATTCTGAAACTCCTGACGTCACTCTTGTAGGTACCTCTCTTCGGTGTAGCAACTCCGAAAACATGCCTTGAAAAGATTCCAAGTCAACTGATTCCCCGGAATACTACCAGAAATCGATTTCCACCATCTCCAACTCTCTTTCTTCAACATAGCTAAGGCCTCATTCAACTTTTTCTCATGCCTCAGACCAATACTTAGTGTCAGTCGGAGGTCCACCAGTAATGCCCTTAAATGGAAATACTCTAGCAGCTATAAAAAATTTCGAAATCTCGACCGCATACATATTACCAGGGACTCTAGCAGCTCTTTGGAACATGTGAAAGAAAACTCTATTAATGTCGTCCTCATCTAAACCAATGTCTTCGTCCTTAGTGACGGGAGGGTCTGTGGCAAGAGTAATCGGATCATCATGAGAAATAGATGGATCCACACGCGAAATAAGAGGATCTCACGGTGACATAGGATTATCTATCGTAACAGAAGATCGAGTCGCTCACCCTCAGCCACAGCCTGGCCTATGACCTCTGGCAGTACTCATAGGATAACTCTACAATGCTCTATAGAAAGAATTTGAACCTAAGTTGAACTAGTATCAGGAATCTCAATTATATTTAAAACTCATAAAATAAGGTGACACAGTTTTTTGAAAATATCAAAAATATATTGTAAATCCAGATTTTATGAATCATCTACAGTCCGAGTGTTCAAAACTAATGGCTTTGATACCACCAAGTGTAACCCCTAGACTCGGCCTAGACATTATGCCCAAATCTAGGCAGTTACATATCGTATTCAGAAATTCTTTTCATATTTAAAACAATGTTAAAATCCATATAACAGTATAATATGAAATTAGTCATAAGAAAAGTTCATACGATAAACATATATATATATATATATATATATATATATCAGAAAATCATATAAAACATATACAAAACAAAATATTGGTAATACAAATATATCGAGATGGTAGTAAAAACACATGGCACCAAAGTATAATAAAAAGACATATAGAGATATACAATGGTACAAAAATAGGAGTAGTCGGTCCTCCTGATACCAAGTTTGCTAACCTACGGTCTGCTACTATATGAAAATGTTAAAATTTACAGAATGAGCTAAAAAGCCAGTGTGCTCCTTAAAGTGTATAAAAACATACTGATAAAATACTTCAATTAAAATCAGTTCACCAAACATGTTTTAAAAATATAAACACTACCCCCCATCAAATCACCAGAATGTGTAGGTTCCCCATAACCATACACCCACCGGTACACCGGTAAGGACCTTATACATATAGCATAAGGACATGCGGTAAGGACTTACGCTTTGTACAAAGCAGAGGAACATGCGGTAAAATCTTACAAGTAATAGACTAGGCCTGATATACTTCCTCCAATAATACCCCCAATGATAGTAATAAACATGTTTGTATTCAAGTAAAAACAGTAGTTTAATCCAATAAAACATGAAAATATTTCATACTCAAAAATCAGATACATAAATACGATAACCAGAGATCATTTCAGAAATATATGATAAATCATATAACAGATAATCGATATTCAGAAAATCAGGTATCGTCTCGTAAAAATATTTAGTATCATTAGAAACCTAAAATAACTCAGATAAATAGTTTAAAACAATAATGTAACACCATCGAGAAACACACCTGTACCGGTCTGAGTAGTCTGATAAGGAAGATTACTACTGAGTCTGTCGATCATGATCAACGACAGCGCTAGATCCTACGAATCGAAAAATCTATATCGGAATCCTAATATGAATAATAATAACCTTTATTTAAACAATTTACATAAAACTACAAGTAACTCTCGAAGAATGTGGATCGAACGGATCTAACGGAGGGGAAACATCGAATATAATTGACCCTCGGTCGGGAGAAAGATAAGCACCATCCTCGGTTCATAATGATGAACGAGAGAGAGCTCGATTCGATAACATCGAGTATTTGCTTTCACTCACCCCTTCACGTACTATCGATGACGAAAATGAGGCGACCACCGTTGAACTCAGGATGATGTAAGAAACACCATGGTATAGGCGATGTCGATCACTGAGCAATCGTCGGAAATCAAACGACGATAAAAATTTCTTGGCTAAAAAGAGAAGGTTTGAAAAGAAAGAGAAAATGAGTTTCCAAAAATGGAAACTGTTGAATTTTAGGGTTTTAAACCCAACCAAAAAGAAAAATAGTTAAATTACACTATAGGTCCTCATGCTTTGGTTACTTTCTGATTTGGGTATAAATTTAACTAAAATTTTATTTTGGTCCCTAAATTTAATTAAAATTTCAATTTAGTCCTAAAAAAATTTATAAAAAATATGTCATAATCTGGGGGTGTGACATCAAAATAAAGAAAGTAAAAAGAAAGAGAGATTGGGTTGAGAGCAAATAAACAGAGGAGATAACATTTAAGGGGGGAAAGAGGGTTGATACAAATGGGGCTAGGGTTTACTTTTCCCCAAAATATCATATATATATAAGGATGCCAAAATGGCGCCATTTAGGCCTAACGCAACTCGCGTGGGTTATTTGTGTAAGGGTTCCTCCCATATTTTCGCTGAATGAACTTTGGTCCCTGATTTGATACTTTTTGAGTTACTAATTTTGCCCTCTTTCTTTATGCGCCTCTCACTTTAGTCCTGGGCTAGATTATTTTAATTTTATGTTATTTTTCACATTTGGCATGTAATTTTATTAATTTTTATTTTATTCTATACTACAAGTTTATATATTTCACACTCTTTATACATTTAGCACGTTATTTCCTGAACTTTTATTTTAGTCCCATGTGATAATATTGGTTTTATTGCAACCCAGTGCCTAGTGTTGTACAATGTTTGTATTTCTACCCTGATTATTGTCATGTTTGTTGTTAAGCCTTTAAAGTGTCTATTCATTATTATTTAGTCCTTACTTTAGTAAGCATGCTTAGTTTATGCTATTTATGTTTTGGACTGCTATGTTCCTATTTTTATATTTGAGTCCTCCATCATATTTATGTATGTTGCTATGAATATTTAGGTAGGTTTTTCTAGGGCTTATTATGAATACCATATATATACTATAATGTATTATTTAAACTAAGGAGGGTACACATGCTTTAATTGTTGTCATTCCTTTATTAAATTTAGTATGATATTATTGTTGACGAAAACGGGTAAGAAAACGAAAGAACACGAGAATTTTACGAGGTTCGGCAATGTGCTTACGTCCTCGGTGCCTAGGCGGCGCTAGAAGTTTTATTCAATGATATTTTAGGTCTAGGTTACATCTCTATTTATAATAGAAAACCCTGGTACATAATTACAAAATCAACCCTGTACCGTATCGCGGGGGCTGCGCCCCCACACCCCCAACCCACATAATTCGTAACCCCACAACGAGACTTTTTATGAGCCATACATAACAAATCTCCACCTTGGCGAATATCCTGCCCCTTGGAAACTTCAATGTGGGTTGGGTTACCTTGCTTCTTTAACAACTCGAAACATTCAACAAGTCCAAGCAATGCTTGAACTTGTCTGTCGTAACTGGCTTGGTGAACATATCAGCGGCATTTTCATCAGTATGTACCTTCTGAAACAAAACCTCTCCAGATGCAACCAACTCTCTGATCTTGTGGAACCTTACATCAATATGTTTAGTTCTAGCACGATACACCTGATTCTTAGCCAAGTGAATAGCACTTTGATTATCACAAAGCAACTGAACTCGACCTTGTTGAACACCCAACTCCTTCACTAAACCAGTAAGCCATAAAGCTTCTTTTGCAGCTTCAGCCGCTGCCATGTACTCAGCTTCAGTTGTAGATAGAGCCACAATAGATTGAACATTAGACTTCCAACAAATAGGCCCTCCACCAAGAGTAAAGACATACCCTGTCGTAGATCTTCTATTATCCAAGTCACCTGCATAGTCTGAATCCACATATCCTACAACCAAAGGATTATCCCGCTGACTCCCAAAAACAATTCCATGTCCCACAGTACCCTTTAAGTACCGAAAGATCCACTTGACTGCTTTCCAATGTTTCATACCAGGTTTAGACATGTACTTACAAACTTGACTAACAGCATGAGCTAAATCAGGACGAGTACATACCATCGCATACATCAAGCAGCCAACAGCATTAGAATATGGAACCTTTGCCATATCTTCAGCTTCCTTATCTGTCTTGGGGCACTGTTCTGATGAGAGCTTAAAGTGATTCGCCAATGGAGTGCTAACTGGTTTTGCGCTGCTCATCGCAAACCTTTCTAGCATTTTCTCAACATAACCCCGTTGAGATAGCCGCAGTTTCCTTGAGTCTCTGTCCCTGCAAATTTCCATTCCAAGAATTTTCTTTGCAGCACCTAAATCTTTCATATCAAATTCCTGACTCAATAAAGTTTTCAAACCGATAACATCATCCATGTTCTTCGCAACAATCAACATATCATCAACATACAATAATAGAAAAATAAAAGAACCATCATCAAGGCTCTTAACATAGACACAACAATCATACTCACATCGGTTGTAGCCAATCTTGATCATATAGGAGTCAAACCGTTTATACCACTGTCTCGGAGACTGTTTCAACCCATACAAAGATTTCTTCAATCTGCAAACTAAATGCTCGTTTCCAGGTTGAGTGAAACCTTCAGGTTGCCGCATGTAGATCTGCTCCTCTAAATCACCATGCAAAAAAGCAGTTTTAACATCCATCTGCTCTAAATGCAAATCCCAACTAGCCACCAATGCAAGTACTGCTCGGATTGAAGTGTGCCTGACCACAGGAGAAAAGATTTCATCATAATCAACTCCTTTCTGCTGTGAAAAACCCTTCGCTACCAAACGAGCCTTGAACTTCTCCCCTCTTTTTCTGTACTACTGGTTTCTTCTTATATACCCATTTGCAACCAATCGGATTCTTACCCTCAGGAAGGGGAACTAACTCCCATGTGCGATTGTGATTCAAAGACTCCATCTCCTCAACCATGGCTGCCATCCACTTGTCGTTTTCCTGACTAGTAACGGCATCATGAAAGTAACCGGATCATCACTGCTAACAATAAGTGCAAAAGATACCAAGTCTTCAAAACCCAATCTGTTCGGAGGCTTTATATTCGTCCGTCTCACCCTGTCTCTGGCGAGACTATAATCCTGCAAATCATCCGTAGTGGAACCACCAGAAGTCGGTTGAGAAGTTTCTGGTTTCTCGACTGGAAACTGCTCGAAATCCACCACTGTCGTGTCTTGCTTCTGCTGCAACATGGATTGTTCATCAAAAACGACATCTCTACTAATCACAACTTTCTTCGCAACTGGATCCCAGAACTTGAATCCTTTGACACCTTTCTTGTAACCCAGAAAAATGCACTCCTTCGATTTTGCATCAAGTTTGGATCTCTCATCAGCAGGTACATGCACATAAGCAGGACAACCAAAAATCCGTAAGTTATCAAAACTAACATCATGACCAGTCCATACCTCTTCTGCAACTTTCCCAGCCAGCGATGCCCTTGGCGATCTGTTGATAAGGTAACACGCCATGTTAACAGCCTCAGCCCAGAAGTTTGGGAAGCCCCGCATTCAACCGCAAACATCTGGCTCTTTCATTCAACGACCTGTTCATTCGTTCCGCAACACCATTCTGTTGTGGTGTCTTGTGCACTGTAAAATGCCTCTGAATCCCATGCTCCTTACAGAATTGTAGGAACTGTGAATCTGTGTACTCCGTACCATTATCAGACCGCAAACACTTGATTTTTCATCCTGTTTGGTTTTCTACCTCAGCTTTCCACAACTTGAACTTCTCAAAAACTTCAGATTTCTGTTTCAAAAATACACCCAAACTTTCCGTGAAAAATCATCAATAAAAGTAACATAGTACCTAGATCCACCCAAAGACGATGTCGTGGAAGGCCCCCATACATCAGAATGCATATAATCAAGAATCCCTTGAGTTGTGTGCTTCGTAGTCTTGAAACGGACTTTAGTCTGTTTACCAAGAACACAATACTTGCAAAAATCGAGCTTACAGCTTTTGACACCATGCAACAAGTTTCTCTTGTGTAATTCTGCCATACCACGTTCACTAAGATGAGCAAGGCGCATATGCCACAATTTTTTCGTATCATCACAGGACTCAACAGAGTGAACTCCACCTGCAACGGTACTCCCTAACAATCTGTAGATATTCCCTGCAGTCAACTTGCCTTTCATCACAGTCAATGCTCCTTTAACAATCCGAATGGTTTCCCTATCCTCGTCAGCCTTAGGGATAAAACCATTCTTGTGCAAAGTGCCCAAGGAAATCAAATTCTTCTTCAAGTCTGGGATATGTCGAACACCACTCAACGTCCGAACGGAGCCATCGTGCATCTTAATTCTGACATCACCAATACCAACAATATTGCAACATCGATCATCACCCAAATAAACCGAACCAGAATTAACCGTCCTGTATGTCGAAAACCATTCCCTATTTGGCGTGATGTGATAAGAACATCCAGAATCAAGAATCCAAGCATCCGTCAATTGTATCGTTGAAATAGAAAGCATATCACCCTCACTGCAATCAGAAGTATCATCCTCGACCACGTTCACAGACTTGGATGAGCCATCACGCTTCTCATCGGTCTGGTTTTTCAACTTCGGACAGTCTCGCTTCATATGTCTCGCCTCCTTGCACTTGTAACAGTGAATCGTCTTCTTATCCCTGTATTTGGATCTGGAATTCCGCTTCCCGGACCCTGCCTTCTCTGGCTTCCGTCCACGATCTCGATTACCCTTGACATATAAGCTATCGGCTTGAGAGCTTTCCCCTGCATTCTGCTTCCGCTGGTTGTGAGCCAACAAGGCTGCAGTAATCTCCTCAACGTTGATAGTCTCTTTCCCATATGTAAGAGTAGTCACCATGTGTTCGTAAGAGGAAGGCAACGAACACAACAGAATCATCGCTCTGTCTTCATCCTCAATTTTCACATCAAGCCGAGCCAAATCAGAAACGATTTGATTGAAGACATTCACGTGTTGCGCCAAATCGTGATCGTCCTGCATCTTCAGCCCATACAGCCGCTGCTTCAGATACAGTTTTGTCGTTAAGGATTTGGACATAAACTGACTTTCCAACTTCCTCCAAATTTCGTCTGGAGACGATAGATGCATGACGTGATACATGACCTCGTCCGCCAAGCATAATCGTATGGTTCCTGCCGCTCGCTGCTGCAATTCTTCCCAATCTTCCTCATCCATCGACGCCGGCTTTGTAGGTCGCAAAGCCTTCAAGATCCCTTGCTGCGCCAATAGATCCTTCACCCTCGTTTGCCATAATCCGAAGTTACCCTGACCATCGAATTTCGCGACTTCGAATTTTGCTCCTGACATCTGATACCAATTGTTGACGAAAACGGGTAAAGAAAACGAAAGAACACGAGAATTTTACGAGGTTCGGCAATGTGCTTACGTCCTCGGTGCCTAGGCGGCGCTAGAAGTTTTATTCAATGATATTTTAGGTCTAGGTTACATCTCTATTTATAATAGAAAACCCTGGTACATAATTACAAAATCAACCCTGTACCGTACCGCGGGGGGCTACGCCCCCACACCCCCAACCCACATAATTCGTAACCCCACAACGAGACTTTTTATGAGCCATACATAACAATTATAAACTACCTTAATATGCCTAAATAACATGTAGGATTCGTTAATTTGTACATACTAATTTCTTGGATATGTAGATGCCTTCTTCAATTAGTTGTAAATATTTGTTTTTGCATGTTTACGTACGTATGAGTATGCGAATGAATTACTTCTAAATTGCATGACATCACTTTTGTATAATAAGTATGATATCCTCATGAGCATAACTTCTCCCGATCGAATAATTGGAATAAAGGCTATACTATTTCATTTTACGATTGTTGTGAGGTGACTGTCTTAAGTTATAAGAAAGTTACTTTCGACAATTTTAAAATGAAATTGTATCATATTAATTGAAAACCCTAAAAATTGACCACGCCTAAAATTTGGGAACGAGAGAAAAATAAATTTTCTTCTATTTAAATTCTTCGAGAAAATATCATTAGAATTTATAAAAGGTCCGATCTCGATGTCTTTAAATAATACAACATCATTCTTCTTTCTAAAAGGATTGATAATTTTAAATTTATCTTGTTTTACTTCATTTTATCATCATTCATACATTCGAATTAATAATGAATTTTCAAATGGAATTGTAATATTTCTTTATTAAAATTGGAGTAAGAATTGATTGCTTTAAGGCATGAGAGGTTGTTTCTTCTCGATAAGAAATAATAAAATATTATTGTGTTTAGTTCTAAAATTCAAATAATATTATTTGAAGGTATCTTAAGTTAAATTAAATTTGAACTCGTAAATTTCATTGTAAAGACAACAAATTAATCGACTAGGTACCGATTTAGGGCGCTGTGGGGTGCTAACCCTTCCCTATGCCTAATCGACTCCCGAGCTTAATTCATTGGAACGTAGACCTAAAATGTTGTTTTAATAAAATTAAAATTAATGTTTTATTAAAATGACAATTTTTTAGGTGCCCAATCACACCCTAATTAAATATTGGTGACGACTCTTCGAACCATTTTTTATATTAAAAGAAAACACCAAATCAGACAAGATGAGATTTTTTTTATCACTTTATAATTAATTTTTAAGAAATCGTTTTGACACATTTAATGGGATCAAAGTTATAAATATTTAGATGACGTCAAACAACAAGATGAAGGGCATGCTAAAAGGCCTTAGTGACATTTCTTATATACTTGGTATGCTACTGCAGATTCTTTTATACATTTCCCAAATTTTGATGTATTGGTTTTGTTTGTTTGCTTAATAATGGCAAACATTGCTGCAAAATTTACGTCGCAGAAAATGCAGATGAAATGCCGATTGGTTTGCCGACAGAGGCAAAGCATGTGGCTCACATAGGATTGGATGCCTCATCTGTAAATTCTGCTGCTAAACGCAGCTGGCTCATAACATATAATTATCTTAGTAAATGTTTTCATTTTATTATGATCACAAAATATAAAATTGTCAATGTAAAAGGGGAACTACAAGTTTCATATTAATGAATATGAATGCGTTACTATCACCAGTACCTTTGGCTAAGGGAGCAAGAACCTACCTACTAAACGGGCTCCAAGCCACGCACTTTTTCCTTAATTTATCCTTTATTTAAGTTAAATATTTAACTTTTAATAGTATAAGATGATTACAAAATAATATCTATTTAAAATTTAAATTAGAAATAAATTAGAAAATGTATCCTAAATTAACAAACTATTTACAAAATAAAATAAATTTTATCTACAATCTACACTCTCCCTCAAGCTAGCGTGTATATATTATATAGTCCCAACTACTCTTGAGTTGAGACAAAACTAAGCTTATTGTTTCATTTGTGACCTTCTCAAAGATAAAATGACAATCTATCTCCACATGCTTCATTCGATCGTTCAGTACCAGATTCTTAACAATACAAATAACAAATTGATTATCACAACTTAGTTCAAAATCCTCACTGATTCATTTGAAGTTCTTTGACCAATCGTTGAACCTAAATACCTTTATAAATTTCTTGTGTCAAAACTCACACTGCTCTTTGTCACTACATTGTTTTCTTCTTCTCCAAGTTACCAAATAACCCTAGACTCAAGTGTAATACCCACTGGTGGACCTTCGAGATGTAAGCTCTCCTGCCCAGCTTGCATAGGTAAAAAACTGCCATTTTTCTGATCTCATTCTGGTAATATATATATATTCTTTATGGATGATGTTAACCGCAGTTATCTGCATATTCATTAGTTTGTGACATTTGGAATCAAGCCCTCTTTTTCCAATTTTTTTATTGATTTATAATATATTTTTTAATTATATTAAGACTTTATTTATAATATATTAAATAATTTTTCAATAGTCTATGATGATTATAAGATAATATTTATTTAGAATCTTTTTTGTCTATTGACAACGTATATATACTCATTTAAATAAATTTTTGAATTCAAGACTTTTTAGTGAAAACAATATTCTTTTTAGTCATTAAGATTGTAATAATTTTTATAGTGTATTAGTTATTGATTCTATTAGAAGGACGTAGAATTTTGTTTATTTATTTTTTTATTAATAATATATATAACTAATATAATTTAAATAATAAAATTAATTATTACTCCATAATATATAATCAAATTAATAATTAAAATAAAACCTAGACATTATTCACTTTATCACGAGATTCAAATTTTCAGAACTTAATTTCCATGAAAATATAAAATTGTTTAATAATTATAGGAAGGGAAAAAAGAGCAAAAAGATGGAAGTACATGATTGGAGCGGAAAAGTTTACCCGACTTTTATACTTCAAACGAAAAGACTTAAGGGTAACAGAGTATTTTCCAGTGTTAAAGATTCGCCTGTCAATCTTTGTCTTATATAGTATATACTCTCTCCTGCATTTCAGTTATCGTAAACAAACAGGAAAAATAAAGTGATGAAAAGGAGCGAATGAAATCGAGAGCTTTTACTTCTCTTCTAAAGAAGAAGAGGTAGTATTCTCGTCACTCCAAAAATAAAGAAAAAATATTAAAAAGAAATCTATTCTCTCGCACTCCGTTAATGGGAATCAAAGGATCGGATCTCATCTAATATCCATTGTAGTTGTTTGATTCTCTCTTTGGCAAAGAATTGTTGAGAAAACAAAAGAGGAAGAAATAAGAGGAAAAATGGCTGGTTCGCAGAGCGGAGATTTGAAAAGGGAAGGATGGTTGTATATAATACGTTCCAATCGGATTGGATTACAGTACTCGAGGAAACGCTACTTTGTTCTTGAAGATCATCTTCTTAACTGCTTCAAATCCATGCCCCTTTCAAATCTCCAGGTCACGTCTTTCATTTTTGTTTCTTTTCGGTTCTTTTTTTTTTGCTGAGAAGTTTATATTGGTATTAACGAATATTAGAAAGAAATAATGGCATTGAATTTATTATATTTTGTATTTGTTTTTAGTTACAAATTTTGGATTAGTTGAATTTATTTTAATAAATTTATTGCAAAGACGTTTTCTGGTAGAGTATGACTACTTTGATTAGTATAGGAAACTATGCGTTATATCTTTATTTATTTTTGTTGCTAGCTTTCTTTGCTCCTTATACTATTTTTAGTATATATATATATATATTCAATCGAGCTGTTTGTGCTGGTACTTTTATTTTTTGGGTTAGAAATGTAACTGTTTATAGATAAACTGAATCTGGAGAAAATGTAAAGCTTACAATCAGTTTTGTGTCAGGAATATTTTCCTTTAGGCATTCAGATGTCATAGTCTTTGTAGTTTGTACTCCTTAATCTTTAGTTATTATAGAGAATTGAGCTGACTTAATGATAATCATAAGCAAAGCAAATATTAGCTTTTTCATTATTATTGCAAAGAGCCCTAAGTCAAGAGATACCAAAGAGGGAAACAGATATTTAAATCTTGGACATGTTGGATGCCACCATTTAAGAGTGGCTGAATGAACCGAGTAAGCAAGCTCTTGGTCCAAAGCTTAACTTGAGCATAATTTGTGCCACGGTGATGTTTTTGTTTTAGGGGAACGTGGCTTAACCTTGAAAAAATAACCAATGATCAAGCTATTTAGTACTCCTTTTCTTGCTGTTGTAATTCTTGTTTACCTTTGGGAAAGTATTGTGTATAGGATTTAATGAATGAATACTTATTGATGCTAAGGTATTGTCTAGGCTCACATTCATTCTGAGTTAATGATCTTTGGTCTATAGTTTATAGTTTTGCAGTTGCAGGCTGTTTTTTTACTGGTTTGACAATTTTATTGGGTGAAAGAGTGAAACCTTGATTTTTCTTTCAGGAACCGGGTAGAAGTGCAATAATTGATTCCAGCATTCGAGTTACAGACAATGGGAGGGAGAGCATTCACAGAAAAGTATGTGAATAATTTGTCATTTCCTTCGGTGGTGGTAAATTTTTTAGTTTATATGTCAGTTTAGGCCATTGGACCCTTTGTAATGACTGTTCTTTGTTTGACGTTGTAGGTATTTTTTATATTCACACTTTATAATAGTTCTAATCACAATGATCAACTTAAGGTGAGGCAAATACATCACAAAAAGATTGTTAGTCATTTTCTATCATACTTTCACCTTCATGTATGAGATCTGGAATCTAAATTTATAGCTAGGAGCTAGTAGTCCTGAAGAAGCAGCAAGATGGATTCATTCCTTCAAGGAAGCGGCCATAAAGGTGCTGAATTGCTTCCTCTTGTTATTGGACATCGTAAGTTTTGGATATTAGATGGGATGAGCCTGAGACTGGATTGTACGTATGCAGGGTGGTCCATACCCTGGAAATGATGCAGCTTGTTCAAAGAGTAGATGGCAGTCCTTCAGGTATAATAACAAGTGAACTTTCCAGCTTTGATATTGAACACATAATATATTTCTGCCTTTTTTTATGTCTATTCATTCATGCTTGTATGTGATTTGGTTTCTTTAGAGATTTCTTGAAAAAATTGAGTTGGATTTGTTTAGAATATTTTTTTAGTGATGAGTGTCAGAGGACATGATGCTAGTTCTTTTTTGTTAGTTTCAAATTTATATCCCATTACTTTATATCAATTTCTTGGAAAGATTCCGTTCATGCAGATTTAGTCCCAGTAATGCAAATCACAGCAACTCTGTTGACTGGACTCTTTATTCATCTACAAAGACGGACAGAGTGACATCTGATGTTGTAGCACCATCACCTTGGACAATCTTTGGCTGTCAAAACGGTGAGTACTAAAAGATCTTTGGGATTTTTGAGATAGAATTAGTTGTTTGTCTAAGCCTGTGAGTGGAATGCAGGTCTCAGACTGTTTAAAGAAGCTAAAGATAGGACTTCTCATGGAAAGGTTCGTATCTTTTGGTTCACAGGTCAACTTTTTTATGGAATAGAATTTTGACTTTGTGTTTACTCCTCTCACCATTTGCAGTGGGACGACCATCCTGCAATTATGGCTGTGGGAATCGTAGACAGAACTTCAGAAGCCATTTTCCAGACACTCATGTCTCTTGGACCCTCAAGATCAGAGTAAGCTGCCAAGTATTTTGTATTTTTCTTGACTCTTATACCCTTCTTCAAGAGTCATGGTTTGATTTCAACCACAAATAGTACTTCAATTCTATGCATATTTGGAATTGTAGTAAATCTAGTATTGTGATTCATTGGAACATATTGCATTGCTATTTTTGTTTTCTCAGGGGACAACTTTTATGTGCCATTAGAGCTTATGACTCATTAAATTGTAATGGAGTAGAAATGTGAACTTAAGTTTGATGCATGATAGAACCTGAAACCATGTATCTTTACCTTTTTAATGTGAACTTCCACTCCATCTAGAAACTCTTAATACACTAAGTGTAATAGCCACACAAAAACCATAAGAGAGAATCTACGTTGTGAAGACAATGCCATGCATAGGTTTGGCATCTGTATTTGGTGCTCCTTTTCAATTCTTCTATTTGAATTATTATTATTTCCTTGATGCTCTCTTGTGCATCCTAAAGTTGTGCAAAATCACAATTTTGTTCATCTAGCAGAGTATTTTGCTTTTTCTGAAATGTTTTTTCCCAATCTTTCCAGAACCAAGAGTAACTTTGCAAATTGTTTTGCAGATGGGACTTCTGTTTCTACAAGGGTAGTGTGATCGAACATCTTGATGGTCATACTGATATTGTTCACAAGCAGCTATATAGTGATTGGTTGCCTTGGTCAGATCCAAATTTCAGATTTAGACATTATGTTTTGCACGGGTTTCTGTTTATATATTTTCACTATGTAACTATACTTGCAGGGGAATGAAAAGAAGGGATCTCTTGTTGCGGCGCTATTGGAGAAGAGAAGAAGATGGGACATATGGTAGTAATTACTTTTAGGAAATTCTCAAAATATTTATTCGGAAGTCAGAGCCCGGTTCGATTATAAACTCTCTTCTTTTGATTGATATTATCACAGTTATTCTCTACCACTCGGTGTTTCACAAGAAGTGCCCCCAACAGAAAAGCTATGTCCGTGCCAGCCTTAAAAGTAATGTATGCCTAATATATATGAACAAAAGAGATCTTTCTGAGTTCTCTTATTCTGGAGTTATAATTTAAATCCTTCATAAACATATTTAAGATGCATTAACTATTTTCAGTTTCACATATCTTACAAGACTTTTTTCTTCTTAGCATCCCTTGTGTGCATTAACACATGCACATTTACTGGTATCTGTCTGTGTTTGAATGTGGAAACATCCTTTGACTTCTCAGCTTGAATACTGCTGATAAATGCTTATTCCATTAATTTATTTTGATTTGTTCAACTTAATCATTGTCCTCACATACTGCACTGCAAAACTTGCAGGATGTGGCTTACGATGTACACTTAATTTCGTTTTTAAGAATACGGAAGGATATTAGTATTTTTTTTTTAGAAAAATTGAAGTTAATCTGCCAGGTTAATATTTGGCACTTACTTGCAGGTGGTGGATATGTCATAGCTCCAGTCACTGAGGGAAAACACTCGGTTGTTAAGCACATGCTTGCAATTGATTGGAAATTCTGGAAATCATATCTTCAAACGTCTGCAGCCAGATCTATTACCATTCGGATGCTTGAGAGAGTTGCTGGTAATCATATATCCTGTTATAAATTGCGTAATATATCACCCTAAAATTGAACTGCTAATGTAATCTTATTTATCAGTCCATGTATTGTTTGTACTTGTGTGTATGTGTTACAAATATGTTTTATCTTTTGAGTTATTAACTTTCAAGGAATCTATTTCATGTACTTGCAGCATTAAGAGAATTATTCAAAGCAAGACAAGGAAACTATCCTTCTGCTGATCTTTCATCTGGAGAGTTGATATGGAATGTTAGATTGCATCAGAGTGAAGAGGAAGGCATGGTTGATATGTGTAAACGGATAGAGGCTGGAAAAGCCAAGGAAAACATGATTGTAGCAATGGAAAGGGCAACTTCAGAACACTCGAGTCTGGTAGGTCTTAATGATGCTGCCGATGAATTCTTTGATGTTCCAGAATCAACAGACTATGATCAAACAGAAAATGGATGGGCTTCTGACTTTGGCCCCGAGGTATACTCTCAGGTACAACTTACAAGTCAAAGTTGTTATCCTTGAATTTTGCATACAAATATATTTTTGGTTAAAGTTGCTCCATATCTCAAAGAGGATGTGAACCACTACAGTTTTTCCACCTTTTCTATTTCATTTCTAGTGGCAACATTACTGTTACTGTCACATTGGATGAGACCATTAAAGTTTAGTGTATGTCTAACTTTGATTTTCTCACTTCTATGTGACTGAAAAACTTTCAGGATATGCGCCAACCAAAGTTATCAACAGCTGCTGTTTTTGTCAAAAAGATACATGATCTTGCAGGTGGTTCGTATTTTGATGTATTCACTTCTAAAGATTTTTCTTTCCCATAGGTAGTTATGGAAAGATAAATTGCTGATTGCATACAATTTTTCTATTTTACAGTCCAAAAGAGGGGCTATATGGACTTGCAAGACATCACAAGGGAAGATGGTATATGTTGCTCCTATGGAAACACTCTTTCTAAGGATCCAACTTGTACATTGCCTTGCAGTTGGACAGAAGCAGAACCCACCACATTTTTAATTCGTTGGAAAAATTACCTAGAAGATCGAACAAAGGTATAAAGAATGATGTTTCAGTGTGGTTTGAGGTCAAAGTTGAAGCATATAACAAAAGTTTTGCTGGTGTGTTCTATGATGGTCCATTTTATGCCTTACTACATTATCTTCCAGTCAAATGGCATGTTGTCTATGATGATCTCTAAATTATTCATTTCATTCCATGTGTTTAGCTCTTGGCATGGCTTAAATACCAGTTGTAAGGTTTGACAGTTGTAGGTATTATATGTTGATTAGCTGCAAGTAGTATGATACTGGATATCTCTATTAAATTCATTTTGGCTTTCCTTTTGCATAGCTCCATTTTTAGTTTTCCCGTATTAAATTTCAACTTCCTGTCCTTTACTCTTGTTTTCTGCCAGTTTAAGGCAAAGGGAACGTTGATGCAAATGGTCGCAGCAGATTGGTTAAGATCGGACAAGCGAGAAGATGATCTAGGAGGGCGTCCTGGGGGCATTGTTCAGGTTTTCCTTTAATATATGTCATCTTTTTTCTTAATTGAGATTTTGTGGTCATTGCACACGAGTCACCTGTAACCTCAAGCTGTACTTATTTCATTTTGCAATATGTTGCTTGTGAATTGAAAAATGAAAATAAATTTGTAAGTGTTTATTATCAGAAATATGCTGCTCGTGGAGGGCCAGAGTTTTTCTTCATTGTCAACATACAGGTACTTTGGTCTCAATTCTGTCAAAGTGGTATGCATTTCTATCTTCATTTTTGTTGGTTCTTGAGTATTTAAAATAATCGAATCATTAACATGACATAGGTGCCAGGTTCAACTACATATAGTCTAGCACTATATTATATGATGAGTACTCCTGTGGACGAAACACCCTTCCTACAGAACTTCGTCAATGGGGATGATGCATATAGAAATTCAAGGTTTAAGCTCATTCCATACATATCAAAGGTTGGTGTATGCAGTTTTTTGCAGTTGCGATTGAGAATCTCGGGTTATTCTTGTATTGAAGTGAACTCACTAAGGGTTTCATCAATAATAATAATAAAGAGCTTGTGTTTAATTCCAGTTAAGCAGAAGAGGAGGAACATTTATATTCCTACTCGGTGTTTTTAAAGTACTGAGATCTTAAAACGAAATCACTTACCCTTTTTATCAGTTGCATCACTTAGATTATGACTTTTTACTACTGTGAAGATTTGCTTTGTAAGAAATCCTTGCACTAAAGGTCTCTGAGCTAAGTCTATCCATGTCGTGTGACTTACGAAGAAATGAATAATAGCATGCATTCTTTGCACCGAGGACTAGCTGATTCTGTGGTGTATACAACTCTATTTCACATCACATAAGGTAATGTTCTGACAGTTGACTTTTTTCTGGTTAGGGATCATGGATAGTCAAGCAGAGTGTTGGAAAGAAAGCTTGTCTAATTGGCCAAGCTCTGGAAATTAATTACTTCCATGGGAAGAACTACTTGGAGGTAATTTTTTTTTTCTTGTACTACTCTACACCTTCTGTCCCTATCTATTTTTTTATATATGTTTATTTAAGCATTTTCTCATTTCGGAAGAATCGGTGTGTTTGAATAGAAAAAGAAAAAAGTTAAGCGCGGTGCAGTTATATTTGTCTACAGTTGTTTGCATTGTCAATAAAGAAGTACAGAAACCTGATAATTTCATGATAATAAAAATTAAGTTGGATAAATTTCATGATAATATTTCCCTTTCTGTAGCAAGCGGAAGAGGCACATAAGTTACTAATCTGTGCAAAGCATGTGACATGGCAAACTAAAATTTTGCAATCATCATTTCAGCTTGGGATTGACATTGGGTCATCAACAGTGGCAAGAGGCGTGGTCAATCTTGTGCTTGGCTACCTCAACAATCTGGTTATCGAAATGGCGTTTTTGGTACAGGTAAAATCAAACACTATATGCAAAACAGCGATAGACATAAACGATAAATGCAAGTAAATTTAAGTGGCTATTTTCATTTAATAAGATACCTCAACCTCTCATCTTTATATCTATGATCTGAGATAGTTTCATTTAATCTTCTTATATGCAGGCCAATACCGAAGATGAGCTCCCGGAATACCTTCTTGGGACATGCCGATTGAATCACCTGGATGCTGCGAAATCTATTCCGGTAAAAGTATGATTAATTCTGAATCAGATGTTTACTCACTAGCCTGGTTTAAGAAGCTTGGATTTGACGAAGAATAGCAATAAATCATATTAATTACTGCAACAAGAAGTTTCATTCTTTTATTCAGTCAAATGAGCATATATTCCTACAGAAACAGAGCATTTGGTGCGGTAGAAAACATGTCATTGAAATGAAACACAAGCTTTTGTACAGGTAACTCAGGCAAATTTCTCATTCCGGTTACATCCCTTTAAAATTTACCCGAATCACATCAAGATTTGCTGTACATTTCATTGATATAGGCTTATAATTGAACGGATTCTGTTGATTTAGAGTCCAAGTGGGTTAGTTAGAGTTTTAAAATGGTTTTTTTTTTTGTTTTGGGGTGGGGGAGAGGGGGGGGGTGGGCAAATGGGGTGAGGTCCTGGAGCACCACACCATTTTGGCACTTTGGCGCCTAAAAGAAAAGCCAAAAAGGTCCAAGTTTCTATTGTTTCACCGCGTGTCCCATTCATTTCCCCAAGGCGACAGCATGATATATGCAGTTATGGATTAGAATAATCAAACAGTCCAACTCCAAACCCACTATGACCCTATTTCACTGTTTTCCAGTTCCTACAATCCAAAGTCCAACCCAACACGTATCAAACAACTAAACAAATGAAAAATTTACTCTCTATTACGTTGTTAATAAAACTTAAAATAAATTATCTTTTTAATGCAACATCAAAACATGGAATATAAACAAGAAAGAACATGAAGGCCGGGGCCAGGTATAGGATAAAGCACAATTTGATGCATATTTTGGCGAAGGATGGCTTGTTCGCATTTCCTTGATGCACAACTCCTGTCTCACACGTCTAATTGTAAAGGTTTCAGTTTTATTCATTTCACAAATGTCTATTCCATTCTCGCTTATAATAACATTGAAGTAACATAATTTATTCCACTTGTTTATTCATCTCCTTATCACTAATTACTACTCATATACTCGAATTCCAAATTTTAATTAATATATATTCATGATCTGAATTATAAAATTATTTTAAACTTTATTCATTCCATTTGTCTTGAATTCTAAATCATTGTTGGTTTAATATCTTAAA
The DNA here is from genome assembly GCF_006381635.1 of Hibiscus syriacus. NCBI lineage: Eukaryota > Viridiplantae > Streptophyta > Magnoliopsida > Malvales > Malvaceae > Hibiscus > Hibiscus syriacus. Next base: position 167,234 of record NW_024063116.1, on the reverse strand, counting down.
CTAAAACATATTTCTTTATTAATAATTATATATTTTATTCTTAAATTTAATTTTTAATTAATAAATAGAAATTTGATTGAATTGGACTGATCCAAATTCAAAATTCATTGTTCATTTTGAATTATAATTTCCTAGAGAATTTTTTGTCATTTTTTGCTTACAAACCATTAGTTTAGTAACATAATCTTTGTGAGGTTTTGTGTTGAGCATGAGTTACATTATTCAATTTTGTGTAACTCCTACCGATTATTCTAAAAAACACATTACAGTCTTCATTAAAAATAATATTTATTGTCACCAGCTCTTCTGATATATTAATATTTTGATATTTCATTTAAAACATTGTAAAGTTTAAGAGATTCATATCGAATTTGAACTATAAATCAAAGATTAATTAACCATTTTCTAAAGGTTAAAGAAATCCATTCCTAACTTGATGAAAAAAATATGCATTTTTTCTTCTAGATTTTTGTTATTTAAAAAATTAATAGTGATAAATAATTATATAAAAATTTATTTACAGGGTTTAATTCATTTTATTTGTTTATACAAAATTTATGTGAAAACATTTTTTATCATAATATTAATTAAAATTTAAATTAAAAATGATTTAGTGATAATTTAAAATGAATGGTGTATCTAATTATATATATATATATATACATATATGTATCTTAGATTTCATTTTTACAGTTCTGCACTCTGAAAGACGTTTGTAAAATGTGGAACATAAAATGCGCCCACCGTCTCATTTTTCAACGTTGTGTAGATCATATCATCATTCCTAGTTTCTTTCTTCTCAGGCTGCTTGTTCTGTGTTCTTCTTCGGACACAGATCACGACCTTTATCTCCTTTTTGTTTTCTTCTTTCTCATTTATTTTCCATGTAAATTTCTCCCAAACCCTGTTTGGCTACCGAGAAAACTCTTTTTTTCTTTTCTCAAAGAAAAAAGAAAGAAAGAAATTCACAACTAAATTGTTGTTTTTTGTGCATGATCCTTGTGGGGCCGAATCGATTAAAGAGTTAATTGTGTACCTAAAGTCCCGACACAGCTTCGAGGGGATTTAATTTATGAGCACGATATCCCGTTATTCGATACAGGTAACCCACTATTTCCGAATTATTATTTTAAATTTCCGGAATTAATCTCTCTTCTCCTCTCCTTCTGTTTTGTTTCGTCTCTGGTTTTTAATTAGGGTTTTATTGTGATTTGTGATCCTCCTGCTCCGTCTTTCTGGTTCGTTTTCGCCTTTATCTTGTTATTTCTTTGATTTCTTATAATAATTATTACTTCTTTCTTGGCAGTGATTGGGATAGGAATTGAATGAATGGATCCTATTGTAAAATGCACAATTTTGTTAATTATTCTTGGATTAGGTATTCACTGAACAATTTCTTTCCTTTTTTCATTGATCTTGATATTTTGAAGTGTTCATTATTCTGAGTCCCCCCCCCCTTTCTTTTCTGATTATGTTTTAGTGGGGAATGCCTTCTCCATAAATGATTATGAGCATTGCGAAAATGTGGTTAAAAAATGGGCAACTACTTCGCTAAACATGAACGCAACGAGGATAAACACACGTTGAAGGATTTACTCTTCTTCCTTCATGTTCCTCGAACCGGTGGGCGAACCTATTTCCACTGGTAAATTTTAGTAGTAAGATTCATATATTGTATATGAATGAAATGTAAGAATTCATCCATTTTGCTAATTGAATTTTTTTCTTATTTTGTTTATGCTGGCAGTTTCTTAAAGAAGTTATATTTGAGTTCTCTAGAATGCCCTCGTTCTTATGACAAGCTACGGTTTGATCCTAGGTACCTTGGGAACTTCGTTTGTATTCAAAGTTGAAGGATTAGTTCACCTTGTTATGTGTACTTTTTTCTTTCAAGGTTGTTTGCTTTAATTTTTCCACTTGAATGCAGCAAGGAAAAATGCAGGTTATTGGTTACTCATGATGACTATAGCATAACCTCTAAACTTCCCAGGGACAGGACGTCAGTGGTGACAATACTTAGGAATCCAATTGATCGTGTCTTTAGCACTTACGAATTTTCAGTGGAGGTGGCGGCTAGGTTTCTAGTGCATCCCAACTTAACATCTGCCAAACTAATGACTGGTCGTCTACGATCCAAAAGTAAAGGTGTAAGTACTCTGGATATATGGCCTTGGAAGTATCTGGTTCCATGGATGAGAGAAGACCTGTTTGCACGGGTATGTTGTATCTAATCCTGTTCGAGTTCTTATTTCGTTGTCATCTTAAACCTTTGCCTTCTATTTGTTCAACACATTTTATACCTTTTTAGGGAAGGTCATCATATATCCCTGGATTCAAGTTTTCTCTAAATCTCATGCCAATGATACTTTTTCCCATTTAGTGTAGAAGTCTTTATAGAAAGCCTTTCTCGTATGCATTTTAGTGCTGCTGGTAATTGTTAGTTTTTTTTGTTTTTATTTACCTGTTCAAGATAGCATTACTTTGACCAATGTGCGAACATCTCCACTTTTTCTTCTCAGTTGCTAAAACCTACCAGATCTGCATTTATTTTATGTGGTTCGAATTGATCAAGATGGTGATGTTGTCTTTTGAATTCTACTGTGACTTTTGTATGGTTCTTAATGAACCTTTTTGTGTCGATGATATAATTATTTTGAGATATTTACTTCTACCCTTGTCCCTTGCTTGCAGAGAGATGCTAGGAAAGCTAGGGGCACTACTGAAGTTTCGAGCAATGATCCATACAACACGGAAGACGTTGCAATGCCATTACTCAATTACATCAATGATCCATTAGCTCATGAAATTGTCCATAATGGAGCAACCTTTCAGGTACTAATCCACATTTTGCAGCATTTCTATCCATGTTGTTCAAACTCCAAAACCGGTTTACTTATTTAATTTACAGATTGCAGGATTGACAAACAACTCTTATTTACCTGAATCACATGAGGTGCGCCATTGTGTAGACAAGTACCATAATCTTGGTGACTATGTGCTTCAAGTTGCAAAGGTAATTAAAATAAATTTTAATATCTTAAGAACTGTTCATATAGTTTTTCTGATTTCCCCCTGTTTTCTGGTATAGTGTTGCAATTATGGTAAATACTTGTAAATCTTGCAGAAGAGGTTGGACAATATGTTATATGTTGGTCTAACTGAGGACCATAGGGAATCTGCAACAATGTTTGCCAATGTGGTTGGACAACAAGTGATTTCTCAGTTGGCAAACTACAAACCTATTGGTGAGGGAGCCACTGTTAACAGATCAGGTTAGTATGGAATTTTATTGAAATATCCTCCTGAAATTTGTTTAGTGCAGAAAGCCTTGTAAAACCTTGTTAAATGTATTTGATTGTATTACATTAAAGTGCTGATTTTGGCACATTGTTATTTCGTATCTTTCTCTAAACCAGTTGAAATCAAGATACGTTTAGCTTACTTAAATCACTTGTGCTGCAGAACCGAGAAGTTCATTATCTGATTCAGAACTGGATCAGGTGCTGTATTATAGCATCTTAATAGCTGGATACCATCCAGAGTAGTAGTACACTTAACGAATTTCTTTTTTTCTGGCATGACAGAATACCAATTCAGACGAGAAGGGGAATGAAGCCACACCATCATCAGATGACAATGACATAAAGCAAGAGAGTGTAGGCCCTTTTGTGTACTGTAATATCCAACATCTTTTATGGGCTTGATGTGATACTTTTCCTTATTAAACAAGTATACCTTTATTTTTTTTCTACCATAACAGATGACTGTGGGAAAACTTATGGACACATATGAGGTTTGCATTTCCAGTTTGCGAAAGACCCAAGCACGTCGGCGTATAGCTTCTTTGAAGAGAATCTCACCAGAAAATTTCACAAAGGAGGTAATCTAAAATACCGAACATTTAAATACATGTAATCTATTTCTAGAGCATGGTTGGTTTAACTATACAACTATTAGTCATGCCTTAATAGACCTGTTTTATCTTCTCATCCTTATGCCGGTCCATCTTTTTGTCAAGGGAATTAGATTTCCAGTGCCTTGATTGTCTTACATGTTTGGGGTTGTCATTTGTAGTTCTATTATGTGTACAAGTAGGGAAAATTTAAGTTTTCAAAAGTAACTGGAAAAAACATTTGAAATTAGTAACTGTGGTCTTTTGGGGGGCTTTAACATCAATATCCAGTAGAGTTTTGTGGAAAAGTGAGTGAGAAGTAAAATAAAATTATAAAAGAACAAGATCAAGTGATCACTTCAATCTTGAATTGAAAGTTCAGGTGTAGCTTTGTTGATGTTTGGATCTTCTATTTATTGTTGACATCTGGATTTACAGGCACGTCTTCAAGTTCCTCAGATGGTCCTTCAGCAGATACAATCACTTAACAAGCTTGATTTAGAGCTCTATGAGTATGCTCGACGCATCTTTGCAAAGCAGCACAAGCAAGCAGCAGAGAGTTTGTTTGATACGGTGAGCTCAGTACACATCCAAGGCTTTCAAATATGATTTTTCCAAGATGCTTACAGGCATACTACTTTCCAAGGATACATAATAGTAAAACCATATGATTGATTCACCGTAACTTGTAATTTCCTGTTAGTCAATGTCAGGTGAAACATGACCTGAACCTTTTTAATTATGCATATCATTGATCTGCTTGGTTGGTATTTATGTTCTTGTTTTAGGTGCAAGCAGAAATAGTTTTAATTGTTTCAATCAAAGTGGCATCCTTATCATGCTCTGCATAATTTTGCAGGAAACACTTGGAAGCATCTTCTTTTATTCAGGTGGCATGAAGCTTTGGGATGCCTGTTTGTGGACAATGCCATTTGTATTGCTGTTTATCTTCTGTTTGTAATGCAAAGAGAACTTTGAAAGTAAAGATATGAATGTTATTGACTATTGGTTACAAGGATCATAAATAAAGGAAAATAGTTGTATAAAATGGATGAAAGAATAGAAGATTAGCTTATATTAGTCATCATTTTGGAGTGCTTAAACGTTGGCTACAAGGGTTTTGGTAGAGATTTTATTAGGATGTTATATAAAAGAAGAGGAAGCTTTATGATTTGTTTTCGCATCACACAATGACAATCTCATGCAGTTGTGTAGTTCCTTTCAGGTGCTTTTGGTTGGTAGGATGGTGAGAGGGTAAGCTCATATGCAAGGGTCCACTTTTGCCTTCTTTCTGTTTGTTAAGAATTGAGACTTGTGATTTTGAGTTTTCAGCTTTGGAAAAGGTGTTGGGGGTATTATCTCATGCAGTTGTGTAGTTCCTTTCAGGTGCTTTTGGTTGGTAGGATGGTGAGAGGGTAAGCTCATCTGCAAGGGTCCACATTTGCCTTCTTTCTGTTTGTTAAGAATTTTGAGACTTGTGATTTTGAGTTTTCAGCTTTGGAAAGGTGTTGGGGGTATTTTCAATATATTGTGAAAGGATGCCCTTTATTTTAGTTGTGATTTTACTCTTTTAACTTTGTGATTGAGAGACTCACACCAACCTGATCAGGTATTTGACGATGAACTCGAGATTTTATATTATGAATGAACTTATAAAAGTTTTCGAGACAAACCAATAGAATTTTAAAGAACAAAAATTAAATTGATTTTTCAATGAAGATATCAAAATAAGAAATTTAAAATGTTTAGGGGAGTAATTGTTTTTACCATCCCTCTCAATCTATTCGTGCGTGTGTTTTAGATCAAACTATGTAACATGTGTCTTTTAAGGTCTGATTCTGGTTGATCCTTGTACTATGTTGAAATCCAATATTTAATTCTCCTAATTTAGCATAATTTTATTTAGTAGCTCCGAGTTTTTAACCTCTTCAGTAAATGTCACTAAAGTAATGATGCAATTTTTTTTTAAAAAGTACAACTTTAAAGCATTCGGTTGGATTGTCACGTGATTTTAACTGTGCGATTGAGTTACTATAGAAATATTATCCATGTCATCAATTTAACAATAGAAACTAAAATGGTTATCAATTTAGAATTAGAGTAAATTATTAAACTCTGCCCAAATTGGTGTAGAGTGATTAATCTCAAATTTCAGCATAATAGAGGGGTTAAAACCATAATAAGACCTATGTTTAGTGCCAAACTGAGGCTATCAAATTTAAGTTGCGTTTTGATGACTTGACTTCCCATTTTGCGTTGATGTATGGTTAATCAGATCGGCATGCAAACATTTTCAAGCTACGTAGGGATAACATTCAACATTAAATCTATTGATGTAGAAATTGAGGAGTCCAATATTAGCGGCTTGGAATAGTATATTTTCCCAATATTAGCGGCTTGGAATAGTATATTTTCCCAAATATCAAAGGGTTAATGCTCTTTGTACCCTAAATGGCTACTTTGAATGTTTTTATTAGGCATATTGAATCTCTGGATGAAAGCCTATTTTAAAAGAGATGGGAATATGATTTTCAAACTCTCAAAAACGGATTAAGACATCCTAGAATTCTAAAATTCAAACCCCTCTAACCCCCCCCCCACCTTAGCCACTATGGTCAAATCTTGAGATGGTGAGCTTAAAATAGAGTTCTATGGGAGAAGATTAATAATCTTACCTTTACTAATTCGGCCTTGACTTGTTAAACAATCAAGCTCTCACCTTTGATCACTCACAAAAGGAAAAAGTAGAAAGCATGGAGAGGAGACAAATGGTGGAGAAAATGGGGAAGAAAGTTTTCATTCTTTTCCCATGACATCACCCAATTTTAATGATTTCAACCTTTCAAAATTTTAAGGGTTAATGACCACTTTAGTCCTTATTCCTTTAGCATATATTAAAAACAATATTCTTTTTAACATTTTTGGGGCTCAACTTAAGCCCAACTCATACCAATGTTAAGCCAAATTTTTTATGAAGTCCTACCATAGCCACTCTAAGTCCAAACAATTTACCCAAAATTATTAGCATGATATTAGAGATGTTACCTAATATATCTGAGTTTAAATAGTTATATTTATTAGATGTGTATCAATAAATTAAAAATTAAAAATATTATTTTATAATCACCTTATATTAAATCAAATTATACACGACTCTAAAGCAATGAGATATCATTAAGTAGAAGACGGTTACTTACTATTCATCAAAGTTTAAGCTACTTATTTTCTACTTTGCTTTTTGTATTGGAAAATGCTCTTTGCCATAAAATTGATTGAATTTTAAGGTATGTCTTCGGTAGCAGATTTATAAATATTTTTTAAGGTAGACACATGTCAGTTAACAACATAAAAGTTTTAAATAAAATGAGAACAAATAAAATTTCATGTGGATACCGTTAGTAAAATAATTAATTAATTGAAGAAAACTTAAATTTTAAGGTGGACACTGTCAATAAAATAAATAAATAATTAAAAAATTCAGATTTCAAGATGAACACGTGACCACACTCATTAAGGTGCGACTCCGCCTAGGAATGGGCATGGGTTAGGTTTGGTTAGGGTTTTGGCCAACCGACCCGACCCAAAAATTTACATCCTTCACCCGACCCGAATCGAAAAATATATACCATACACCCGAACCCGACCCAATTTTTTTATATAAAATCCGATCCTTATCCAACCTAAAATAATAAAAATATTATTTTTATTCAATAAAAATAGTGATTTAATCGAAAAAATAATATAGGAGTATTATTATAATTATTCCTAAATATATAAGGTAAAATTATATTTTTTCCCAGATCGGGTCGAATCAGGTATTTTTTACTATAAACTCGAATCGACCCGACCCGAACATCACCTTTAAAAAACCCGACATGAATTCAATTTTTTTTAAAGATCAAGTCAGGTCAAGTTGAAACCCGTCAGATTCAGGTCCCATGACCAACCCTGTCTCCGCGACTGCATGTTTAACCCTTTTCGGTTTTGTTTATTATCGGTGAAGTAAGATTTCATTGAATACCAGCCCATCATTACAATAATTTAATACTTAAAATGCAAGTAACTTCAATTCCCTTCATTAAATTTTTAATTATCAATTTATTTTGATTTCTGTTTGTAAGACTTTTTTTTATTGGTGAGAAAATATGAGATTAAATAAGAGTATTTAAATATTTAATTTTAATTAAATTTATTCGATTAGAATATATCAAATTAAATTTTATCTCAAAATTTAAGATAATTTTAGACGAATGATACTGCTAAAAACTAAAATATTTGAAATCAAGTGAAGACTTCTAGTTTTTCAAGTATAGATCATAACAACAAAATATTTTACCCGTTTTATTCTTTGTTCATCCATAATTGTTAGTTCTAGCGTGGGAGTGGATAATAATATAATGCTTAGGCTCTAATTGAGTTGAGTCTGAATATTATTGAGTTCGATTTGAAAAGTTTAAAATTAAGTTTAATTTGATTTGAAACTTGCGAGCTTAAAATTATTAAGCTCGACTCTAAGTCGAACAAAAAATTGAACCTCGACTCGATTCAAATTCTTGTGAGCTTAAAATTTTTAAGTTTAAATCGAGTTCGAAAATAATTAAACTCAAAACATTCTCGGACTTAACTCGATTGAAGCTCAAACTCAAGCTTGAACCTAAACCTTAGGTACACTAATCCTTAATGGTATTTAAAAAAATAATATATAAGTATTAATATTATTAATAATTTAATTTGAAAATCTAAAAAAATTAATTTATTATTTTTTGAGTTGCTTGCACGATTTTCAAATCGGATATCAAATAGTTCAATTCGATTCGTTAGTAATTCAATTCGAAATCAAAATTAACTTAAATCCATTTAATTTGAGTATTGATCGAACTTTGATCAAATCGATCTTAAAGAGTTTGTGAAACGTCTCATCGTCCTAATAAGGTTTTTTGGCCCAATAAGGCACCCGCTGTAATTATTTGGCCCAATAGGGCACCTCAAAAATTAATTTGGGATCTACGACATTTTCTATAGTCCAGGGCAAACTCGTCAAGTCGAGGTGACGAGTTTCATTTGATATAATTTTTATATTTCAGACCCAATATTTTAATATTTCCTGTGAAACTCATCACCTCAAAGTGACGAGTTCTATTAATTTTTTTTCTTCAAATTATTATGTGAATTTAATGTTAGAAAGAAAAAATATATAGAGGAACTCATCACGTCGAGGTGACGAGTTCTGTTAGATTTTTTTTTCTCTCCAAAATGTGGTAGATTATGTTGCAAAGAACAATAAACTATGAACATTATATTAGACTTTCAGAAATGCACATTAGGAAGAAAAAAACTACAAACTTAATACATTAACATAAGGACGTAAATAAGACTATTTCAATCAATAAAGTCTATTCTTGATCAACATAAGGATTATCGGCTTGCTCGATATCTTGGTAGATGTAGACAATGCTTCCTATTGTGGCCTTCACCTCTGTAGTGGCCACATAGCTTTGGCAGACCTTGCTCTCTTTGAGGGTCATCCATAATAGAATGAATTCGACTAGATTCAGGATGACGCCTCAACTTCCTTCGTAATTGCAGATTGGACAATCATTCTTCAGAGACAGTAGGTGGCCAATATGCATCGTTCGGGAGATACTTAAACTCGTAATTGTATATGTTGCACATAGTATACAAGCTATAACAATCACCAAGGATTTCACCGAATCGCCCGATGAGGTTATCTTCATCTTCGATGGTCCTGCTTTTGCGGTCACCGGTTCAACAATTGATAAAGTAGAAACATCTATAGTTTTGGTAATAATCTCAATCATTTTATTATTGGAAGATTGATGAAGGCCAACCATAACAGCTACATCGTCGTCGTCGTCGAGCATAATTGCTCCATATTTGAGCAAAGTCTCTGAAATGATGTGTCGATATCTCAAACTTGAAACATAACCTCTAATTTTTTTCTTCCGAATTTTATCTTCATTTGCCGATAAGATACATCTATTGGAAACATCATGTTCATGGGCCTCTGTGACATTAACTGAACATCATCTTCAGTTTCGACAACTTGGCCATTTGGGTGGACAACTATGAAAAACTTGTTTTCCATAGCTTCAAAGAGAGATTGGTTTTTTACTTGTTCAAAACATTTGTAAAAATAACAAGTCTTGTGAAGATTCATATAAAGTGAGCCAATTTAAAACAAATACGACCAATCATTAATTACCATTCAACAACTCTCCAGTGAAATGTCATCGGCATTTATTGCAACATTAATACAAATGTCATTTTTATAGAAATAATGCATTGTCCCAAATAATTGTGCATTATCATCTTCTGCAACTTTTCAGAGGTTATTCAATGCATAATTTAAACAACATTTCAGACAACGAGTGGAATAGTGGTGGCTTATAATCTTCAGTAGCTTTTCAATGATGTATCAACTCAAATCAGAAAACCTTTTTGTGGTTCATTTATCACTTTATATCAGAAAAACATGTGTTTATCATAGGCCAAATAATGACCCATTTCACCAACTTTTCAATGCTTATTTAATCATCTTCAAAAACTATTAATATGTGTGAGTTGAAAGTTATTTTACTCTGCTATTGAAGCAAAAAAAAAAAAACAAACAAAATACCTTCAATCATTCACTTTCAAAACTTGAGTTTTTTTAAACATGTCAACTATTTGTTCAACTTTTTTTTACGATTTCAAATTTATAACCATGTGTTTCCCAAAAAAATTCAACTACACAAGTTGAAGTTCAATATAGAAACAAGAGTTCTACTCGGTAGCAGTAGAAGAGTATCTTCCTTATATTATAAATTTCTACTATCATGCACGAGATTTCATCTAAGTGATGATGTAGACCTTGCTAGAATGATTGAGACATATCACTATCACTTTTTCTCTAATGTCAATTTGTTTGTAGAGTTCGATGATCTCGACCCTGCTCGTACCATTGAGCATGTTGCTTCCAGCTCGAATATCCCACCAACTCAGACAAATTATCAAGAAAGCATGGTTCCAATTCGTACATGAAAGACAACAACAAAAAGAATGGGGAATTGAAGAACTTAATCGTACCTCTAACAAGTCTACTAATTACAAAGATTAAAACTTATTAATAAATATTGTTATGTCAGTGATTTTAATTAATGTTTATTTTGTTCATAAGGTTAATCATATTTACGTCCTTATGTTAATGTATTAAGTTTGTAGTTTTTTTTCTTCCTAATGTGCATTTATGAAAGTTCTAATCTAATGTATTAAATTTGTACTTCTTTTCAAAAAAACAAATCTAACAAAACTCGTCACATCGACGTGATGAGTTTATGTGTATTTGTTTTCTTTCCAACCTTAAATTCGCATAATAATCTAAAAAATAATAATTTTTAATAAAACTAGTCACCTCGAGGTGACGAGTTCTGCAGGAAATATTAAAATATTGGGCCCGAAATATAAAAATTATATCTCATGAAACTCATCACCTCGACATGACGAGATCACCTTAGACTGTAAAAAATGTCGTACATTCCAAATTAATTTTTGAGGTGCCCTATTGGATGCAATAATTACGGCGGGTGCCCTATTAGGAAAAAACCTCCTAATAATGCCAGCCTGACAAGCTTATTCAAAAGTATTGAGGAAGTGAACTGGGTTGGTCCCATTAATAATATAGGTTGTAATGGATTCAAGAACGTGATGGGTTTAATAAAATTGGGAAAATTTTGAATGTAATTTTTGTACTAATACATAGGCAGTGTACCGATACACCAGTGAAGGGATGTACCAATACCCTATATTATGTATCGATATACTTCAAAAGAAAATGGAATTAGATCTTTCCTTTAGTTTAAGAAATGAAAATTTGAGTATGCCGAGTGGAATACTGATACGTATCAATGTATGATTATGTAGATATTGAACGTAACCCCATTTCGAAACAATCAAAGAATTAGAAACAGTTAAGAGGAAGATAAAGTGCTAGAATTGATTCGAGTCAAGTGAGGCCAGGTGAGTGCATACTAATACATATACGATGTTTCATGGAAATGAGACTTACGATGAGTCTATTTCCAATGTTTCCATTGCTTGAGTCTTGAGTCAATGAATATAGTTATATGTCTATGTGTTATATGCATCATGATACATGAACTATGAGTGATAATTTATGTGAATTAGTATAATAGAATTATATGATTAAGTGAGAAAGTAAAATAAGCTATATGTTATTGACATAAACTATTATATGAGTATGTGATATAAGATACTATGTGCGTATATGAAACTGTGATATAAGCTATGAGCTGAGAATTTATATGTTATATGATTTGTGTGAAGATATGAGAACAAGACTATGTGATAAGATCTATGTGACCATATGAAAATGTGACAATGAGCTATGTGAAAGAAGCTAAGAGATTATGTACCTATGTGATATGTTTATATGAATATATGAAATGATAAATAATAATGCCCATGTTATATGTCATGAGGGCTAGAGGTATAGTTGGCATGTCAAGAATCGAGGGTTCTACGTGGTCCTTTGGGACATAGTGGTCCTTCGGGACATTTCATAGTGGTCATTCGGGATAAATTCATATGCCCCTAGTGGGATCCTATACGAGCTGTGGTGACAACATAGTGCACAACCTCAATAGACTCACATATCTATAGTTCTCACATGTGTACATGGGCTATCTAAAAGATATTACATGAGTAAATTCTATGTGATGTTATATGTTTGTTTGGTGATATGATATAATATGATGTGCATAAATGATAAGTATATGATTATAAAATAAAAGGAATTAATGATAATAATACGATGATAGTAGGAATGAAGATAATTATATGCTTGTGTATGATATGATAGTAGTAGTTGTTCATGCATGATTAAGGTTAGAGTTTATATTATATGTTTATTCGCCTTACTAAGTCATAGACTTAGCGTGTGAATGTTTCACACGTAGGTTCCGGAAATCAAGAAGAGAAACGAAGAAGAGCAAGACAGGTCAGATTCTCCTTTCCACGGATCAGATCAGAAAAGAAATGATTAGTATGTATTTTGTTTAAAGTATATAGTTGGCATGTAATTAAGAGATTTGAATAGTTTACGCTATGATATGTTTTGTAAATTAATTATTTTAATAAATTTGAAATTCTTCATTCTTTTGTAAAAGTGATTGTTTGAAAAGTCAATGTGACACCTCAAACTCGAATCCGGGTCAAAATACAAGTTGGGGGTGTTACATTTAATAGTATCAGAGATAAGGTTTAGCTGATTCTAGGCTAAAATCGAAGCGAAAATAGTTTTTAAAATGTGTACATGCCAACATAAAGTGAAAATTTCTGATCTGATAGTGTAAGGAGTGTACTGTCTTGCTAATAGAATTAGATTTATTTATTATAAAAAAGTATGATAATGAGAGTTTCGAAAGAAGTGAGAGGTGATAGATTTGATGTTGGTAGCAATTCTCCTGCCCTGGCCAGGCAGGATGAAGAGCGAACACCTCAGAAAATGCTTTGGAACAAAAAAGATTATTTTTAAAAAGTTAAAAACATGTTAGAATAATGTTATAAGGTCTCCACTGTTTTGAAGTGGAGAATTTAGATGAAGTAGTTTAGCTACTATACGTATGAGTTGAATTATAGTGAACAGATGTTATCATGAGAATGATAGAAGATTCAGTGATGTAGTTATTAGTTTAGAAAAGTTTGATAATAAGTATCTCGGTGATAAGTTTATCAGAAATATGAAGACATAGTTTATGAATTTGAAACAAGAGAATCGTAATGTGTATGGATAAGAGAGCAGTTTGATAAGTTGAAAGAATAGTAGTAAGTTAATTTGAAGGAAAATGAGGTAGATATAGTTCAGAAGAGTTTAAGAATGGGTATACTGGTGATTAGTTTATAAGACAGAGGAAGTTGGAATGTTTAGTTGAGCAAAGAAAATTGCATAATGTATGAGAAAGGATTACAAATTCGATAAGTTAAATAAATTATTGATAGATTAATTTCAAATGGAAAGAATGTATATGAATGGTTTGATGAAGGTTTATGCTTTAGATTGTTAGAACTGGTATTGACTAATAGAGTTATGTGATAGCAAGTGTACTAAAGTTAAAGGATTAGAAGATGATGTCAGGGTAAACTAACTAAGTATGGTGTGGATTAAGATATGATTATGTATTTTGATCATGGAAATGTAAGGTAATAGAAGAGACAAGGAATAATATTGTATATGAATAAGACTGTGGGTTTGATAAGTGAGTAAATTATACTGGTTGGATTTCAACTGAGAAGATGTATATGATTAGTCTGATTAGGGCTTAGGCCCTAGATTGAAAAGTTGTTACTGATTAACTGTAATAGTATGGATAATAAAGTTATAAGATTTGAAGAAAATATAAAGTTAAGTTAATCTAGTATGATGTGGATCTAGATGTAGTTGTGTATTCTGATCATATAGATATGATGTAGACAAGGAAACAAGTATTTGTATGTTTAAAAGGTGGCTTTAATGAAGGAATAAATACAAGTATAAGAGACGATAAATAATGAGGTTCTGTATAAGTAAAGTTAATTATCAAAGTTATGAAGGTATGATAAAGATTGATAATCAGGGATAAATATAGGTGATCTGAAAAGAATATGTAAGTATGAAAGAAAATATGTGATCTATGTTACCAGGAAACATAGATTTTTGAAAGAATAAGTAGATAAGGAAATGAAAGATGGAGTATAAAGACCAAATATAAGAAAGTTGTTATAAAGTATGTATCAGAGTATTTTGGAAGACTAAATGTGGACTTGTTTATGATAAGAAAGTAAATATTCCTTGAATAAATACGGAAAGTTATATGAAAGAATTATGCATATTGTAATTCAAGCAACGATTAAGGAATGAGTAAAAGTTTGGGTTATGTGTAAAGCAGTTAAAGAATGATGAAAGAAATCAATTGATTATAATATTAAGTAATAAGGATGAGAGTTATGGTTTATATAATAAGTAACATTATATGGATTTTTTTTAAGATTAAATGTATATAAAGGATGGAGTGGGGAAACAGTATGTTGATGAGGGGTAAACAGGAAGAATTAAGTAAAGGAAGCAATATGAGAATATTACAAGATATGTTTTATCGATGTATGCAGTGAAAATTCGAGGAAGATTTTTCTTAAAAAGGAGGTGAGATTTGTAATATCCCAAAATAAGGGCTAGTGACTAAAATAGAAGTTTTGAAACTTTGAGGCCTAATTTCAAAAGATTTAAAAGTTTAGGGACTTAATTGGGAAATAGTTTGTAAAGGATTTAATTGTAAAGTTTGAAAGTAATAAGGTTATAATGGTCATTTGATAAGAAATATTTTTATTTTTCCCTTTATAAAGGAAAATCACGTGGGAAATGAGGGAAAAGAAAAGAGGAATTTGGAACCTTGTTTCTTCTTCTTCCTCCTCTCCACCGTGACACCATAGCTAAGGTAAGTTGGTCTCAAGTTGGTTAATTCTTTCATTTTTAAGTGGGTTTTGATTCTTGGGGTGATAGAAAAGCTTAAGGAAAGCTTAATATTTCTTAAAACTTAAAGAGGATTAAGTTATGTAAGATTGAAGGAAAAGTGTTTTTAAAGAAATTATTGAGATAGAATTAATAAATAAGTTTTGAAGTGAAATTTGACATGTCAAGGATTTAACTAAGAAATTCAGAGTGTTAGGAACGAATTTAGAACATGTTGATTCATTGGCTTGATTATTGAATTCAAGTGTGTATGTAGGATACTGGAGATTAGAATGAATTAAAGTGATATAAGTTTATTTGAATAAGTATAGTTAAGTCTCAAGGATTAAAAGGAGGTTATGGAAGCAAAATTATGGGAGTTTAGTATGATTTTCGGGCTTAAAAGTGAATTCTGAGCAAGGGGGTATCGGTACCCATTCAATAGGTACTGATATCTCAAGAGCAAAACTCAGGAAAACATTCCAAGGGTATCGATACCTTCAGGAGTTTATCGATACCCCCTTGAATTGGAAAAAATTTGAATGTAATTTGTGTATCGATACATAGGCAGGGTACCGATACACCAATGAAGGGATGTACCGATACCCTATTTTGTGTATCGATACACTTCAAAAGGAAAATGGAATTAGATCTTTCCTTTAGTTTAAGAAATGAAAATTTGAGTATGCTGAGTGGAATACTGATACGTATCAATGTATGATTATGTAGATATTGAACGTAACCCCGTTCCAGAACAATCGAAGAATTAGAAACGGTCAAGAGGAAGATAAAGTGCTAGAATTGATTCGAGTTAAGTGAGGCCAAGTGAGTGCATACTAATATGTATATGATGTTTCATAGAAATGAGACTTGCGATGAGTCTATTTCCAATGTTTCCATTGCTTGAGTCTTGAGTCAATGAATATAGTTATATGTCTATGTGTTATATGCATCATGATATATGAACTATGTGTGATAATTTATGTGAATTAGTATAATAGAATTACATGATTAAGTGAGAGAGTAAAATAAGCTATGTGTTATTGACATAAACTATTATATGAGTATGTGATATAAGATATGTAAAACTGAACTATATGCGTATATGAAACTGTGATATAAGCTATGTGATGAGAAGTTATATGTTATATGATTTGTGTGAAGATATGAGAACAAGATGTCAGCTATGTGATACGATCTATGTGACCATATGAAAATGTGACAATGAGCTATGTGAAAAAAGCTAAGAGATTATGTACCTATGTGATATGTTTATATGAATATGTGAAATGATAAATAATAATGCCCATATTATATGTCATGAGGGCTAGAGGTATAGTTGGCATGCCAAGAGTCGAGGATTCTACGTGATCCTTCGGGACATAGTGGTCCTTCGGGACATAGTTGTCCTTCGGGACATTTCATAGTGGTACTTCGGGACAAATTCATATGCCCCTAGTGGGACCCTATACAAGCTGTGGGGACAGCATAGTGCACAACCTCAATAGACTTACATATCTATAGTTCTCACATGTGTACATGGGCTATCTAAAAGATATTACATGAGTAAATTATATGTGATGTTATATGTTTGTTTGGTGATATGATATAATATGATGTGCATAAATGATAAGTATAGGATTATAAAATAAAAGGAATTAATGATAATAATATGATGATGGTAGGAATGAAGATAACTATATGATTGTGTATGATATGATAGTAGTAGTTGTTCATGCATGATTACAAGTTAGAGTTTATATTATATGTTTATTCTCCTCACTAAGTCATAGATTTAGAGTGTGAATGCTTCACACATAGGTTCCGGAAATAAAGAATATAAATGAAGAAGAGCAAGACATGTCAGATTCTCCTTTCCACGGATCAGATCAGAAAAGAAATGATTAGTATGCATTTTGTTTAATGTATATAGTTGACATGTAATTAAGAGATTTGAATAGTTTACGCTTTGATATGTTTTGTAAATTAATTATTTTAATAAATTTGAAATTCTTCATTATTTTGTAAAAGTGATTGTTTGAAAAGTTAATGTGACACCTCGGACTCGGATACGGGTTGGGGGTGTTACACGATGACTCAGCCCATAATTCAAAATGGTGGAATGAGCATGTATCTTTGCATTCATTGGATCATCCACAACTTTTTGACTAAAGATGGTAACGAGTTCGGTTAAGTTGAGTTTTTTGGTTAAATTGATTTGAAAAATATCTTTTTTCTGCTTTGCTTTGATCTTATTTAAGTTTAAATATATTTTATTTGATCTAAAATTTAATTCAAATTTTGAAATAAAAATACATATTCGATATGATCGAAACATAAAAAATATTTTTTATTTGATAAAATAAAAATCTAATTGAAAAATTAAAAGAAAGAAAGATGCATTTAGCAATTATCACTAAACATATATGTTGATGGAAATAAGAAAGATTTGACGGTCGTGAATAGTTCATCTCTTTTTATTTGAACCGAGAATCATGATATGTAAGAGACTAACGGTTGTGGGACGATGTATGGAGGAGAGAAAAAGAGAATTATCACGAAGAAAAAAAAAGCAGTTCGTTACAAGTGATTCATCATCTTTTCTTATCTCGAATGGGATATTAATAGTGCTCTTAAATGTGTATCTCAACCATAAGATCATCACGACTATTCGTAGGTCGATAAAATAGATAGACAAACAAATTATATAGACATGATAATCAGATTTTGAATTTTGTTCTATCGCATTAGGTAGGCCTGTTAGTGGTCTTCTCTATTCGATGTAGTTCACGCTTTTAGTTGGTCTTAAATCTAAGTTTTGGAAATGTAGGCGAGCCAATGATTTTAGTTGTGGGAGAAATTTCCTGAGGGCATCTTCGAAAATATAACAATATACAACAAAAATATATTATTATTTATGATAATATTATATTAATGAATTTTTATTCTAAATTTGAATTTGATTCGATCTAGTTTTTACATAATTTGATCTAACTTAATCAGAACCTATTTTTTTATATAAGGAATTCAAAACTTATCCTATAAAATCGAATAGAAACTAGTTGAATTCATCACCATGTTTAAGAAGGACTGGGAATTCTAGGACAATGGATTGTTTTGCAAACACACATTGTTTAATCATTTGCCCTCTAAATTATATATATTATTGATTTATCTTTTATTTTTAAAATTTATAATTTTTAACGTTTAATTTTATTATCTGAAAATTATTTAAAAAATTGAGTAAAAATAATATCATATTTAACTTTTTAATCATATGAATATAGATAACTTCAATAGAAAAGATAAATAGAATTATATATCAAATCTCACATGTTTATTTGTCAAAAATATCTCACACGTTTTCTTTTTATTTAGTTTAATTCATATTTTTAAATTTAATTTAATTTTAAATTTTATTTTATTTGTTTCATAATTTCTAATATTAATATCTATAAATATTATTTATAATATTCTATTTTTTATTTTTGTATAAAATTATTGGATCCATGTCTCTCAATTTTTCTTATTTTTTTCTCAAATTATTCTTTAAAAGTTTTCATTTAATCTTAAATCAATCCCTTTCTTTTTAGTATTTGTGGGATCTTAAATGATACACATACTAAAAAAATATCGTTTAAGGGTGTTTTGGTTCATGAAATATAATATTATTTTTGGGAATGACATTACCGGATAACATATTACTGGGAATGTTGTATTATCTTGTTTGATTTCTTTGACAAGAATGTAAGATTACGGTGTTTGGTTAAAGGTATGGATGGACCTAGGCGGGAGCGGGTGGGGGCGGTCACCTCCTAAAAATATAAAATTACCATATATTTTAGATTTTTTCTATGTATTTTCTATTCAAATTCTGATTTCGCTCCCCTAAAATTTTATTCACCCCCTAAAATTTTATAAGTTGAAGTTCGTCCCATAACATAAAATCTTGCGTCCGTCCCTGGTTGAAGGAATATAAGATAGGAAAAATGTATGTTTTACTAAATTATCCTTGAGATATATTTTTATTTAATAAATTGAATTCTCAATATTAAAGTCAAAATATTTACATAAAAGTTCATAGAAATTATAATTTTTTTTATTATTTTCAATTTTAATATTTTCTAATAAAATTTGTACACAAATAACTTAATATATATTTTTTATGGGAGATGTACATACTTACACTAGCGAAAATATGTGCTTATTTTTCAGTTGGGAGATGTACATACTTACACCGATGTAAGTATGACAGGGGCAAAGCTAAAAATTTTAAATTGCAGTGTCATAATTTTAATTGATATCTAACTAACATCATATAAATCAATGCATAACACTAAAACTTGATAAACTAATGTAAAATATAACTAAAGTAACTTAAGACCATTAAAAAACTATTAAAAATAACTAAAAGAAAAGAAACATCAAATAAAGTTCAACAACTCATATCTTTTTCTTACAATTGTCCACGATGCTTTCTCATGTTTTGAAACCGTTGAATTATTTTTTTCTTATCGATGCTATTAAAAATATCTTTCTCAATATATGTAACCAAACAATCATTCATCCATTGATCTCCAATTCGATTTCTCAAGCGATTTTTCACAATCTTCATTGCAGAAAATGTTCTTTCGACACTTGCCATAGCAACCAGTAAAATCAATGCAAGCTTCACCAAACGATATACCAAAGGATAAAAAAAAAATTTTTTTTGAATCAACCATATTCATAGCAAGGTCTTGAATTCCTTTTATATTTGAGAACTCTTTGCTTGAACACATATTAATAATGTATATCTCGAATTGGTTATCAAGATCAAGAACTTCAATGGTAGAAAAATCAGAGGAATAAATTTCACCAAGAAGAATCAGCTTCTTTTTGTTAAAAGATGCAAAACCATCATTCAGGAATAAACAAGATACACATAACAACAATTGTCTATTTGCTTCCTAAAATGATTGTTAAGCTCTTGAAGTTCCATATCTATAATGATATAAAATAAATCCACACGATAGTGGTACATAGTTGTTACCTTGTGAGCTTTTCTTCGTGGTCTTCCTTCGATAATAAATGCATAATCCATATTAGAGACATCAATCTCATGTTTTTGACAAAATAATGATACTTCTAAAAGCAATGAATCTCATCCATCTTCCCGAACTTTATGTAATTGTTCTTTTGAAATCCTTACCAATGACATGGCATTAATAATATCTTGATCTTTTCTTTGAAGTGCTTCTGACAACTCATTTGTGATTCCCAATATTCACCTCATTAAATGCAAGGAAAAAATAAATTCAAATGATTGTATCAAATCTAACAAAGTATTCGTAATGCCCCAAATACTGATATAAGGACTATTTTGAAATGATTCAAAAATATTAGGATTTATACTATTAATAAAGAAAGATGAGAATGGTTAGGATTAATGGTTAAGACTAAATTGTGACTATGGATTTTTAAGAGGGCAATTTGGTCTTTTATATGAAAGAAAATTTAAAATTGGTATTAATAATAAGGGAAAAGAGGATTAGGTTGAAAGAAAAAGTTCTCTTTCTTCTTCCTCTTCCTTCCCCCGTAAAAGAGCTCTCATAAACTCAAAGGTAAGTTTTAAATCAAATGGTTTATTCTTTAAATTTTTGCTAGCTAATGAATCTTTGTATATGTTGGAAGCTTAATAAAGGTTTAGAGGGGATTAAAACTAAGTTAAGAATGAGATATTAAAGATTAAAGAAAATGAGTTTTATAATGATATGTTAATATATGAAGGTTTAGGAATGTTTGTTAGTAAATTGACTTGTCAATAAGGTAAATGAAAGATTAGAAGCATTTGTTGAGTGAAATAACAAGTTAGAAATTATGTTGTGATTCTTAAAATCGAATGCTCTTGAGGAATATTAGATGTTTTAAGTGGTTAAATGAAGGAAAGTTAGTAGGGTTAAGTAGAGAAGTGTTGTATAGTATTTTTAGGGGTAAATGAGATGAAAGTTGCCCAAAGTTGGGTAAATTTGAGTGGAAAATTGGAAAATCTGGGTAGGGGTATCGGTACCCTATGAAACAGTATCGATACCCTATGCAAGAATTAAGCTAAATTATATAAGAGGTATCGATACTGATTCAACCAGTACTGGTACCCAAGCAATGGGGTATCGATACCATGGTAAGGGTATCGATACCAGTAACCATCGAATCTAAATTGGGTATTGATACCTATAGGGGGTATTAGTACCATAGCATAGGGGTATTTATACCATGGTGAGGGTATCGATACCAAGCTACTTCGAAGCTAATTTAGGTATCGATATATTAAGGGGGTATCGATACCCTAATAGGGTAGTATCGATACCATAAGCAAGGGTATCGATACCTAAGGTCCAAAAATGTTAAGTTGGGACTGATAATGTTGTAGGATAGTAATAATAAATATTTTGATTGATGCTACGTAATAGTTGTTGGGAAACATACTAACAATTGATATTATGCATGTCTTTAATGATTGTGGAATAGATCGCAAACAAGCTCCTGAGTCGAGTAAGTCGAAAGGCAAGGGCCAAGTTCCAGAATAATTATCTTCTCATTTTGGATAACTAAGCAAGGCGAGCCAGGTGAGTACATTTACTGTATGTAATTTAGATGAATATGATTATAAATTATTCAGAATGTAGTATTTATATGTTAATGTATATTTTATCGAAATTATTATGTATTATGTATTATGGAATATATGAAATTGATGTTGTAAATGAGGTTTTAGAGCATGAACTTCTCTAAAACGAATGTAAAAGAATAATGCATATGGGTGAATTATGGGCATGAAAGGATGTCATAGCTAAAATGTATATGGGTACATTGTCAGCGTAAAAGAATAATGCATATGGATGCATTATTGGCATGAAAGGATGCCATATTTGAAATTCATATGGGTGCATTATCAACAGAAAAGTATGCTAAAGTTGAAATGAAATATGGGTGCATTGTCAACAGAAAAGTATGCTAGAGTTGAAATGTATATGGGTACATTATCAACAGAAAAGTATACTATGGTTGAAATGTATATGGGTACATTATCAACATAAAAGTATACTATGGTTGAAATGTATATGGGTACATTATCAACATGAAAGTATACTATAGTTGAAATGCATATGGGTGCATTATCAACAGAAAAGATGTTAGAATTTAAAATGCATAATGAAGTATTATTAACATAAATGGAGGTTACAAATTAAAAGAAAGAATTATGACAAATGGTTTTGATAAAGGGGAAATGAAATATGTTGGAACACCAAAGGTTATTTATTATATCATGACTCACTAAGTTATACTTATCATGTGTATTTCCATGTGTAGGTAACAGTAGATATTCATCAAGTAAGGAGTGAAGTTGTAACCACAGACATCATCTACTAAAGTTGACTCGCCAGTAACATTAGGAATTTAATGACCCTTTTTGGAACCTGTTTGGCATGTAATCAAATATAACTAAAATATTTTTGTATTATGTTTTAATGAAACTATATTTATGATCTTAATTATGTGAAATTAAGTTTGAAAGAATTTTTTTTAAAGGATTTTCAAAACGAGTATGACTTATTTTAAGTAATGTGACATTAGTATTCGTATACGTAACCGTATATAGAATATGGGTGTTACAGTATTAGCTTCTACTTTTTGTTCGGATCTTAATCCACCATCTAATATAATTTCAAGAATATCAACTATTGAAATTATACTTATAAGAATACCATAATGTGATCCTCAATGAGTATCTCCTGGTCGAACAAAAGTTCTCTCTTGATTTAATCCTCGTCCAAAACAAAATTTCAGAATTGATTAAAGCTTTTTATGCTTCAGAAAACTGTAATTCACGAAGCATATCCTGTCATTTGCAAGAGCATGCAACAACATTTATTAAGGAAGCTATCAAGCTCAAAAGAGATGCAATCTGAATATGATTTTTTGCTACTGCAACCAATGCCAATTAAAGTTGATGTGAGAAGCAGTGAATGTAAAAAGATGATGGATTTTCTCTTAAAATTAAACTTTTCAAACCATTAAATTCCACTTGCATGTTACTAGCACCATCATAACCTTGCCCTCGAATTCTTGACGTGCTTAATCCAAATTTCGCCAAGAATGCATCAGTTTCTACTTTAAGTGATAATGCAGTAGTATCTCTAACATGGACAATTCCCAAAAATCTTTACAAAACACATCCTCTTTCATTCACACATCGTAGAATAATTCTCATTTGTTCTTTATTTGATACATCTCGTGACTCATCTACCAATAAAGAAAATAACTCATCTTGAAGATTTTCAACTATGGCATTTGTTTTTTCAATTACAGCGACATGTGCAATGTCTTTTTGAATATCTGGAGACGTTAAACGATGGTTTTTTGCAGCATTTTCTAGAATAACTTTGTTTATCTCTTCATTATGATCACCAACTAACTTAAGAAGTTTAAGTTACCTTGATTGATTGAATCGGTAGACTCATCATGTCCTCGAAACGACAAACCTTGTCTCAAAAGAAATCAAGCATAAATCAATAGAAGTTAATATTATTCGATAACAACTATGAGCTTCATTTGATTGCCTTAACAAAGTCGTATCAATGTGTTGTCTTTGCTTCATCAAGTCGTCACACTTTCTCACGGCTATATTGAGAGAACTATTTACACCTCCAACATGCAAATCCAATTTGTTTTTTTTTTTTTTTTGTTCCAATTGTTGAATCCACCAATTTCAAATGCACTGCCACCTCACTTGTTTTGGTCAGTAAAAAGATAACAACATAAACAAAATACAACATCTTTTTCAATGTTATACTCTAACCAATTTCCATAGTCTTTTAACCAAGAAGATGGAAATTTTCGCTCCACTCCTACAACTATTTTTCTCAGGAAGTTGTGATTGCGAGGTTGGAAATGTCCTTTTTGAAAATATGCTCTTCTTACATTGTCTCTATCATTTGGATGATAATTTGTAATCTTGATCCTCAGTCCTGGATCCGCTGAAAGATTTTTAAGACTAAACACAACATGATTTTCTTCACCTTTTTCTAAATTGGTTTGTATCTCACTTTGGACATTCACTCTTTTTTCTTGTTGTTCTTCTATATCAGAAGTTGATTTCCTTTTAAAATATTTCTCCATTCCTGTTAAACAATTATAAAAAAATAAATTTATATTATATATATTCTTGCAAGTTGTAATAAGAAAAAATAAATTTACATTATTCATAAAAATATATAATGAAATAAACATTGAAAATAGTCGATATGCATTATTGTAATGAAAAATATTACATAGTGTTAAAGCAATTATTCGAACGTAAATAATTAACTTATTAATATATCTTAAACAATAACAACAATTATCTCAAAATTTAAAATCAACCCAATATCTTTAATAATTCCAAACATTGAAACACAAACTCATTATCAATATCAAATAATAATTTTAAAAATATTGAAAACTCAAAGAAATCAATAAGCAAATTTAACTAACCTTACCTTGATACTAGAATGTGGTTTGATTCGATTCATCTTTCTCCTTGAGAATTGTTAAAAATTTAATTTTGTTCTATCAAAGGATAAAGAATGTAGGTTAGGGTTTATAGAAAAAAATAAAATTTTGAGAAAAAAGATGGGTGAATGTCATTTATTAAAAACTTGGGGAAGGGTTTTTAGTTTTTTATTATTGAATATCTTATAAAATAAAAATATATGATTAAAGTGGAGTAGAGTTTAATTTTTTAAAAATTAAAATATATGGAGAAAGTAACTATAGACTTTTTGTGTGTAGGAAATTTTTTTTTTATTTTTCTATTATTATATTTTAAATTGGGACCCATTTTTTAAAGGGTGTCAATTTTTTTTTGAAAGGGTGTTATTTTTTAAATTTTTATATCATATATATTAAATTTAGGTAATTTGACCAAAAAATCACCCTATTAAAAAAAACCTATCAAACACCCTTTCCTAACTATTTCTTGATCTAATACCTTTTTTCAGAACAAAAAAGGTGGCGTGCGATAGGAGACGCACCTTAGTCGGCGAAAGGGAATGCGCGTCACATGAAACACACCTTCCATGGGTTTTATGAATGACGCATCCTATGGAACTTGCCTCCCTTGAATGCGCATCATAGGGAACGCACCTCATATGCCTGACAATTTTAGGTTTAAGGTTTTATGTTAAAGTGGTTTTAAGGTTTTGTAATCAGTTGTAGGGTTTTTATTGGTTTAGGGTGTTATATTTGTATGCTTTAGGGTTTTAAAAGAAGTTTAAGGTTAAAATTGATTGTATGTGAAGTTTTTTGTTTGTTTCTAAAGTAAGGTATGGTTAAATTTGATTGTATATTAGATTGTAAGAAATAAACAAACATTTAATTGGAAAATTATATAGATATATGAAAGGGTCATCTTGTCAAATAAACAAGTTGAAATCACATTAATTGAAACTAAAAGAAAATGAAATAACATAAGTTGAAACATTAGAAAATATGATTACATGAGTGGTGGTCAACAATTACGTGATGATAAAAGAGATGGATAGTTTCTCCTATTGTGGTCGGGGTTTCTGAAATGGCCACATCTTAAGTTTTGTCTTGACGTCTCTTGAATATCTATAGAACAATGAATTCGAGTGGATTTTGGACGACCTGACTCCTTTAATAAGTTTGGATCTGGTATAATTGAAAGCCAAGTTTGAACCTCATATGGGTATTTGTCATTATCTATGGGGCAAACTCATATTCATATACCTTGAGTACTTGTGAAAGTTGGTATAAGGGATCCACATAACGCTTATAGTCTTGAAGAGAAAATGAGCAAGCTGCTATGACATGGGAGCATGGATACTTCAAAGCTTGAAAAAACCCACAGTATAACATCTATCTCGTAGATTAACTCTGAAAGAGTTAGATTCAATCCCTTGCAGAGGTTGTGGCATTTCTGTGACCCGAAATAATTCTTAGGTGCGAGAAAAGTTTGTTACAGACATGTTATTTGATGTTGTAACCTTTTGCTACAGGTTTGCTACTAATCGTGGGTGATAAACATAACTGTTTTGCATCCAGGTAAGAGCTTGTCCTTCGAGCTTGGTAAAAATTTGACCTAAACGAAAATATGTCGTTTTAGCCAAAGCGGTTACTGGTAAATGACAGGTCCCTTTAAGGTTGAATTGATTGCCTCAGCCAAGTTGATTGTCATATGTCTATATCGATATGCACCATGGTATGTGTTTGTCCACTTTTCTTTGTTGATTTCACTTATGTAATTGTATCTATGTTCATTTTTTCCTTGCAATTCTTCAAGCATGACCTCAAATGTTTGAGGTGAGATTCGTAACCTAAGCAAAATGAAGTATTTAGTATAAAAAAATGAAAATGAGTGAGAAATGAAATTGGGAAAAATGTAACATAAACATGCGTATAATCAATTGTCATTCATCATTCTTATTATATTTGTCATGATAGTTTGCAATAATATGTCGGATACATAGACGATGTTTGATGTGTGGGGGTTTCCAAATTGGACCCAAAGAGTCCATTACTGCTTGTATTCCAGCTCCTTGATCTGAAATGATACAAATATGTTCCCTCTTAATAACATGTATCCGTAGATTTATCAGGAAAAAAGCTCAAGACTCTGTATCTTCTCCTTCAACAAGGGCAAAAGAAACAGGAAGAATGTTACGATTACCATCTTGGAAAACTACCAATAATAAAACTTGCTTGTATTTTCTATACAAGAATGTACTATCAATTTAGAAAACGGGTTTACAATATTTCACTACATTAATGCATTGTGGGTAAGTCCAAAAAACACAGTGGAATTGGCATCGATCTCGAAGAACTCAATCATTATAGTAGGCATGGCGAGTTTCAAACTCAACTATTGTCCCAAGATTCAGTCGTTGAACTAGGTTAAACCAACTGGGTAGTTCATTGTAAGATGAATCTCATTCGCCATGTAGTTTTATAATGGCATTTTATTTTACCTTCCATGTTTTTTATAGGAGATGGTGTACCCATATTGAGATTGTATTGCATAAATCAGCACTGCAATAGGTATATGGGAGCTTGATCTGACCAAGGGCATGATGGCTTGACAAATCATGTTGGAGTCCAAGTTTGGAGGGTCTTGGTTGATCCCTCGTGCACAACATATATGGGGGTTTTGTATTTTTTTAATTTCAATCTGTTGGTCTTCTTCCTCTTTGAAACACGAACCATCCAGTTGCAGTCGTTATAACGTTGGACACAATAACAAACATACTTTTCAGTGGTAGATAGGTCGACTCTTGACTGAACTGAATTACGAATAGTGTAATTCTTAATTGTCATCATTGTTTCTTTTTTAGATGTAAACTCCATTCCACGATATAAATCACCATCATTAACTGATGAATGCCTTCCATAGTCTCTAAGATAAGGCATATCAGGAAATTTTGGCACGTACATCGCATCATAATCAGTTTCATACATGTGTGCTGAAGGTTCGTATTGTACCATATTTATAGGAACTTCATCCGTATCATCATCAGAATTTGTGTTGAATTTCGATGACTCGGTTCAAGAAATAATCCAGTTTCAGCACCATCTACGCCTAGCTCATGAAGAGGTTCTTTTAGAGGAGATGATGGTTCTTTTGTGACTCCGATGTTTAGTTCGAACAAGTTCGTAGATGAATTCCTTCATATGAAACTTGAAGGGATGTCACCATATGGGTTATGAATTGAGTGTTGTGTGGAAGGAATTTCCATATCAAGGTCGAAGGTGCTAGTAGATGAATGTCTCCCCTGAAATTGGAAGACATCTCCATATTGAGGTCGAAAAAAATGGCAGATGAATGTATTCCCCTGGAACTTGATGGTTTGCTAACAGGAGGTGGATTAGCCATTAATGACGTGAAATCATTACAGATTGTTTGATTTGGACTGTCAACTTGATCAACTGGTTTAGACAAGCCATAGTGGGAGGATAAGGACATACCTTGAACTGGATGCACGTCAACAGCAGTGGTATACATTTCTATAATAATGGTATACATCGTCTTTATTTGAGAGATTGAACAATGTATTTGTTAACCGAAAAATTTTAATCAAAAATATGTCCAACATGATCCTTCCTTGAGATTATTGTGACTAAGTCGTGAAGAGTGATGTTTCTCCTAAAGGATAGAATGATACAATGATCTGATCGAAAAATAACCCCATATTCATCTTCCACTATTCTCCATCATAGTAAACAACAACTGCAATAGAAGTCATTTTCTTAGTTTGAGAGTTTCAAAGTTTGAAAGTTTACACGTTTGAGAGTTTGAGATTTCAAAGATACAGAGTTTTAGGATTAAAAACTTTAAGATATTGAGGGTCAGAGAACAATTCATGTCAATTATGTGAAATGGTAGAGATTCTCTGAATAATAATGGAACACGCCCCTTTCATTTTTGGATGAGATGGAACACTATGACATGATATATATTCTCTTAATAATAATGGAAAATGCTTCCCTTGGAATGCATCTTTCATTTCAGATGGGATGGAACACTATGAAATGACATAGATTCTCTAAATAATAATGGAAAATGCTTCCATTGGAACGCGCCTTTCATTTCGGATGAGCTGAATAATAATAAAAAATGCTTCCACTAGAACATGCCTTTCATTTTGGATGGGTGGAACACAATGACACGGCAGAGATTCTCTGAATAATAATGGAAAATGCTTCCCCTGGAAATCGTCTTTTATTTCGGATGGGATGGAACACTATGACATGGCAAATATTCTCTAAATAATAATGGAAAATACTTCCCCTGGAATACGCCTTTCATTTTGGATTGGATGAAACACTACGACATGGCAGAGATTCTCTGAATAATAATGGAAAATGTTTCCCTTGGAGCGCGCCCTTCATTTTGGATGGGAAAGAACACTATGACATGACAAATATTCTCTGAAAATGGGAAAAGTGCTTCCATTGAAACGTGTCTTTCATTTTCTTCAGATTTTATCTTATCCAGCGTCAGACATTATATATATGAGAGATGAAGCAAGTGGTCCTCAGTAATTTTCCTTCCGTATATCTTTTTGATTATGTTATCTATAATTTTCATAAACCTTTCCATCGTTTTCAATGGCAGCTAAATATTCATTATCTTATCTCCCAAATGATATATTAGCTGAGATTTTATGTTGTGTTGCTTCTAATTCTATTGAGGACTTTCTCTACCTTCGTTTAACTTGCTGTGACTTTTTCTTGGAATTAAATTATAGATTCATATTTGTAAATGTTCAAAAATAGGATTTTTGACAATTTTACCTTGAATTGCAAAAATGAGATGGAAATGGATGAATGCAGCATGATTTGATGATGAATGTAGGATAAACGCGATGAAATCTGACCGAAATTAACTGAAAGATGAATGATTTGATGGATTTTTTAGAGAGAACGATAAGGGGGCTCATGGCGGCTACTTTAAGGTTTGAGACATATAAAAAAATTTGGAAATTTTGACCATTAAAACAAAAATTTGACCCCTAGTATCGGTACCCATTTAAATGAGTATCGATACTCTTACGTTGAAGGAGATGGTATCGATACTCCTAACGATGCTATAAGAATAGTATCAGTACTTGACGAACAATATTGATACTAAGGAAGAACAATATCAGTACTGTAAGAATAGTATCGATACTAAATGCACGAAATGGTTTTAAAAAATTAGCAAATGAGTCCTACAAAGTCATCTTTATAAAAATATTAAGCATGTACAACACATATGACCATATGAGAGACAAAGTTATGACCAAGATACAAGCATTCATTCATTCATACATTGTTTAACAACAATAACACCTATGAAGGCTAAAGTTGTATGAATTTCTAATTAAAGTGAACCAAAAAGGTCAAAAGTCATAATGCATACTTTAGGGCATCAATAATGGTATAGGTAACTCTAAATTGACAAGGAAAAACATGTTCAAACAATTAAATACATATTCAAGCATACTTTGAACACATCATCAATTCTAATGAAAAATCCTAAACCACCAACTAATTGCATAGTAGGCATCAAGAAGTTATTTAGCAAGATTTTTCATAAAAACATAAAAGTGTACAAATATTTAAAAACAAAGACAAGTAGGTTCATTAAACCTAAATCTCTCCTAAGTGCCCAAAATCTTTCCTTATCTAAAGGTTTGGTAAAGATATTCTCTAGTTGATGCAAAGTGTATATACTCTAGAACTATATCTTTAAGACATGATCTCTAATGAAATGGTGTCTAATTTAAATATGCTTAGTTCTAGAATGTTGGATGGGATTTTTGGTGAGACAAATAGTACTAATATTGTCACACTTGATAGGAATAGTACCTACATCAATTCCATAGCCTATTAGTTTTGTTTCATCCATAAAACTTGAGTACAACAACTACCGACCAAAATGTATTCCGTCTCAGTGGTTGATAATGCTACACTATTTTGTTTATTTGAAAACAAATGAAATCAACACACTATCTAGGAATTGGAAAGTACCAGAGGTGTTTTTCCTATCTAATTTATAACCTTTATAATCCACATCTGAGAAGGCATGCAAGCTAAAATTAGAGTCTCTACGATACCAAAGTCTAATATTATGAGTGTCTATATGGTATCTAAAGATTCCCTTAATGGCTTGTAAATGTGATTCCTTAGGACATGATTGAAATGTAGCACATAAACAAACACTAAACACAATATCTGGTTGATCTGTGGTAAGATAAAGCAGTAATCCAATTATAGATCTATAAAGTTTAACATATACACACTTACTTTCCTCATCCTTGTCAAGCTTTGTAGATGAGCTCATAGGAGTGTCTTGGGGTATCATATCCTCCAATCCAAACTTCTTGAGCATATTTTTGATGTACTTTGCTTGATTGATAAAGATTCCATCTTTCCTTCGCTTGATTTGTAATCTAAAGAAAAATTAGAGCTCCCCCATCATGCTTATCTCAAACTCACCTTACAATAACTTAGCAAATTCTTGGGAAAACTTATCTTTAGTAGATTCAAAAATAATATCATCAACATAAACTTAAACTACTAACAAATCTTTACCTTTACTTTTTATAAATAAGGTAGTATCAACCTTCGTTTTTGAAAAACCTTTTTTAAAAAGAAAATTTTAACATCTTCATACTAAGATCTAGGAGCTTCTTTTAAACCATATAAAGCTTTTGTTAACTTAAAAACATGATTTGGAAATTTTGAATCCTAAAAACTAGGAGGTTGTTCTACATACACTTCTTCTTTTATAAAACCATTTAGAAATGTGTTTTTAACATCCATTTGATTTAAAATAAAACCATGATAACATGCAAATGATAATAACATTCTAATTGACTCTATCCTAGCTACGGGCGCATAAGTTTCATCAAATTCTATTCATTTTTCTTTAGTATACCTTTGAGCAACAAGTCTAGCCTTTTTCCTCACTATGTTATCACTTTCATCTAATTTATTCCTAAATAGACATTTAGTACCCATAGTAGGTTTGTCACTAGGCCTTTCATCCTAGCTACGGGTGCATAAGTTTCATCAAAATATATTCCTTCTTCTTAAGTATACCCTTGAGCAACAAGTCCAACCTTGTTCTTCATGATGTTACCACTTTCATCTAATTTATTCCTAAATACGCATTTAGTACCTATAGTAGATTTTTCATTAGACCTTTCAACTAACATCCATACTTTACTTCTCTCAAATTTATTTAACTCTTCTTGTATAGCCATAATCCGATGTTAATCATTTAATCTTCTTTGACTTTCTTAGGCTATATGCATGAGATAAATGCAACATAATTACAAATATTCTTAAGAGAAGATCTAGTGGTTACCCCTTTGGATGGATCATCTAAAATTTCACCATATTTGACATAGTTGTATTCTCTTGGGCATGAGATCTCCCTTTTCTCTAGAGTAGGATTCTTAAAGGCATCTTGAGTTTCCTCATTCTTTATTTCTTTCAATGATGATTCACTGATTTCATTTGGATTTAAGTTACATACATCATCAACAACACAAAAATCCTTCCTCAGAAGGGGATTATCATAAAAAACAACATGTATGAACTTTTCTACCTCTAGAGTTCTTTTTATTAAAGACTCGATAAGCTTTAGAATTTGAAGAATAACCAAGAAAATTTCCTTCATCGATTTTTGCATCAAATTTGCTAAGATTATCTTTTCCATTATTTAAAACAAAACACTTGCATCCAAAAGGATGAAAATAACTAATGTTAAGTTTTTTATTTTTGAAAAGTTCATATGGATTTTTCTTTTAAATAGACTTAACCATTACTCGATTAATCACATAACAAGCGGTATTTGTGGCTTTCGCCCAAAAATACTTTGGTAACTTTTTTCACAAAGTTCTTTTAAAGTTCTATTTTTCCTCTCAACAAATCCATTTTGTTGAGGGGTCCAAGGGGCTGAAAAATTATGGCTAATTCCATTAGAGTTACAAAATTCATCAAAACCAATATTTTAAAATTCAGTTCTATGGTCTCTCCTGGCACTTGAAATTGAGTAACCTTTTTTATTTTGGTTTATTTAAAAGAAAGTGATGAAATTTTCTAAAGCTTCATCTTTTGTACTTAATAAAAGAACCCAAGTAAATCTAGAATAGTCATCTAGCAAAACAAATGCATATTGTTTTCCACCCAAGCTAGTAGTTATAATAAGGCCAAAAAGATATATATGGATAAATTGCAATACTCTACTAGATGATACATCATTAATAAGTTTAAAGAAGTTCTTTTATGTTTGCCCTTAGCACATGCATCACAAATCTTATCAAGATCAAATTTTATCTTAGTCAAACCTCTTACTAGATTACCTTGAACAAGCTTTTGTAAAACATACATTTGAAATGCAAATATTATGTAAATGCACCATGTAGATATTTCCTACCCTATGGCCAACTAACATAATCATGTTACAAAAATGATTTTCGAACTTGGACCACCACCATAACCTAGCATCACCTGCCAGATACATCAACCATCGCCACTTTATCTTCCTTAGACTTGGTGCGCATTGGTAAAAAATACTGCTCCATGTAAAACAAGTCTACATTCTAAGGGAAAAAGGAAATGTCAAATTGATTTTACTAATTTTGCATTGACAATATCCAAAATTCATCATTTAAAGATTCTTTGATATTTTTAGATTCTATGCATGAGACAAATGCAAAACAATTACAAATATTTCTAAGAGGGGATCTAATAGTTACCCCTTTGGATGTATCACGCAAAATCTCACCATGCTTGACATTGTTGTACTCCCTTGGGCATGATACTTACTTTTCCTCTTAAATTGGCTTCTCAAGAGAATCTTGTGTTTGTTTTTTCATATCTTATTTATATGATGACTCACCAACTTCGTTTGATGTCATAATTCCTACATCATCTTCCACACAATAATCCTTTCTTGGAAGGGGGTTATCATATAAAACAACATGAATAAACTCTTCTACCACTAGATTTCTTTTATTAAAGACTCGAAAAACTTTAGAATTCATGGAATATCCGAGGAATATTCCTTCATCACTTTTTATATCAAATTTGCCAAGATTTACTTTTCTATTATATAAAACAAAACACTTACACCCAAAAAGGTAAAAATAACTAATGTTAGGCTTTTATTTTAAAATGTTCGTATGGAGTTTTCTTTAAAATAGGCCTCATTATTACTCTATTTATAATATAGAAAGTGGTGTTTGTGGCTTCCGCCCAAAAATATCTTGACAAATTATTTTCACAAAGCATGGTTATAGCAATTTCCTTTAAAGTTCTATTTTTCCTATCAACAACTCCATTTTGTTGAGAGGTTCTAATGGTTGAAAAATTATGTCTATTTCCACAAGAGTTGAAAAAATATTCAAAACCAAGATTTTGAAATTCGGATCCATGATCACTCCTAAGATTAGAAATCGAGTAACCTTTTTCATTTTGGTTTATTTTGGAAAATGTGATGAATTTATCTAAAGCTTCATCCTTAGCACTTAAAAAGAGAACCCATGTGAATCTATAGTAATCATCAACAAGAATAAAATCATATTATTTTCCACCAAGCTAGTAGCCTTAATAGGCCCAAATAATTCCATGTGAATCAATTGCAATACTCTACTAGAGGGAACGTCATTAATGGATTTAAAGGAAACTCTTTTATGCTTAGCCTTTACACATGCATCAAAAATTTTGTCTAAATCAAATTTTTGCTTTGGTAAACATCTTGATAGATCACCTTTAACAAGTTTATCTAATAAGATCATGCTAACATGTCCAAGTTTTTTATGCCATAACCATGAATCATTTTTATCTTTACCTATTAGACATACATTTGAGGAAACAATATCATCTAAATTCACCATGTAAATGTTTTCTATTCTATGTCTAACAAGCATAATCATGTTTAATGCAATGTCAACTATTTTACAACCATTAGACTAAAAATGACATTGTATCCTTTATAACACAATTGACTTATACTAAGTAGATTAAGCTTCAAACCATTGACATATAACATATTTTCAATTAAAATTGAAGAATTATTAACAATTGAATTGATTCCTTCTATGTGGCCTTTGGAGTTGTCACCAATCATCCACTTTTAGGTTTGAGCTCTTTGAAATGATTCTTGTCACCAGTCATATGTCTTGAGCATCCACTATCAAGGTACCATGAATTTACACTTACATTTTGGGCCTTGTAACAATGTTCCTCCACCTACAAACATAGATTAATTTTTTTTTTTTGGTACCCAAATTCTTTTGGGTCTATATGCATTACTTCCCAATAATCTAGTCCCCTTAGGTATTCATTTTTCTAAGATATCTTTATCCTTAGAAGCAATGAGCCCTTTTGGGATCCATATACTCCTAACAACTTTCCCATTAGAGTTTCTTGGGGACCTCTATGTTTGTATTGTCTAAAGTTATTTTAAACATAGTTGGATTTATAAGTTTGACCTTTTTGAAATCGTTTTAATCTAACTTTGTTAAAAGAAGCTTTGAGATCATTAAGCTCCTTTTGATGATCATCATGAACTTTAGAAAGTAAGTTATGCAAATCTTAATTTTTCTTTTCAAACTTATCAAGTTTGACTTGCATATTTTTCATCTTACTTTCAAGTTCATTATTGGTCTTAGATAAGAGATCATTTTCATTTTTCATTTTTGAAATATTTTTCTTATTCTTTGAAATCATGATCTCAAATTATAAGGCCAATTCATCATAAGCCTCTTGTAGTTCAGCAAAATAATATTCATTTAAATTGGATGAACTAGAGATTACCTTAGTTTATCCCTCGATGGCCATAAGACACAAGTTGCCTACTTCTTATTCTTTTTCATCGGAGCTTCATCGCTCCATGTACTACATGTTCCTTTTTTGTTGACCCATTAATCTTCTTCAATTAAAAACATTTAAACTTGATATATTCCGGTTTCTTGCACTCATAAAAAAACGAAGGGGTATTTCTCCTTAGATTCATTCTTGAAGCCTCTTTTCTTTGAAATCTTCTTCCTTTGTTGGACTTCATGAATCTTCTAAATATTTTTGGCAAACATTGTCATTTCTTCATCTTCTTACTCACTAGAATCACTCTCTTACTTGGTGGACTTGAGAACAATCCCAACTTTTTTTCTTCACATTTTTCTTTTCTTCATTCTTTTGAAGTCTCATCTTGTGAGTGAGTAATGATACAACTCCAAATCTTTGGCTTCTTTAATAGTGGTTGCTTTGTCTTCCTAGGATGAAGGCAATGAGGTAAACATCTTTCTTACAACTTCTTTATTGGGATAGAACTTCCCAAAGTTCCTCAAATTGTTGATGATGGCAATAAAACGATCTAACATTGTTTTGATGTTTTCATCAGCCTTCATTTTGAAATTCTCATAATTGAGTGTGAGAATTTCAATCTTCGGTTTCTTTACTTGAGTTGTACCTTAATGTGTGACTTCAAGCTTTTCCCAAATCTCTTTTGCATTTGAGCAAGAAGACACCCTACTATATTCATCGGGGTCTGATGCACAAAATATGATGTGCATGGCCTTGGCATTGAGTTGAATAAGTCTTTGGCCATTATCGGACCATTTCGACTTGACATTCGGTACAACAAGCTCTCCTTGCTTTTTAGAAGGAATTGATGCACTTTTGGTGATGACATCCCACCCCGAATAATCGTTAGCTTGAATGAATAACATTATTTTATTCTTCTAATAAGAATAGTTTGCACCATTAAAACACGAAATCTTTGAAATAAATTGAGACTCATCAAAAATATCGAAAATAGATGAAGTTGTCATTTGAGAGGATTTGATTGACTTTTTCCTAGGATCTTATCAAGAGGATGTTAAGTCTTCCAATGAGATTAGCTCTGATACCAATTTTTGAGTCAATCAAACCAATGAAATAACTAAGAGGGGTGAATTGGCAATTAAAAAATTGGTGGAAGCATTTTGCAAGAGAATGAAAATTTTAACACTAGTAATTTTAGAGTGGTTCAACTTCTTCAATGAAATTTACATCCATTACCTTAGCTTCCACAATAAGGATTTCAAAAAAATTTACTAATTTGTCCAAACCTTTTAGGACAAGGTGTAACCTTACAACACACTTAGACTTATACCCAAAAGTCTCAAGTGTATAACCCTTTACAAATAGAAAACTTAGAAAAATCTCACTAGTAATGTGTTTGTACAATTCAAGAACAAAGAATAAAACTTAACAAATGAAACAAATGAGTACAAAAATGTTCTTTGAAAGCAAAAAGAATGTTGAAGAATGTTGACTTGATTTTTGCTCAATGTAATTGCTTTAGCTTTCTCTATAATTTCTTGTCTTCACATATGACTTGGAATCTTATTTTTATACCCCCTTCATTCAACTCTAGTCATTTGAGTTGCTGTAAAAGTTAATAGAACTGTTGGGATGAAATTCCTATAATAAATGCTACCCAGACGCCTTAAGTACCAGTAATGTCTGCATTAAATACAAAAATCTAGTAGTTGGTGAGAGAGGAGTATCAGTATTCCAATTAGAGTATCGATACCGGTATCTATACTCAGAGAGTATCAGTACCAAATTAGCCCACTGGAATTTGTATTTGTCAAAAACCTTTAGGAAATATTGGTACCCCTATTGGGAGTATCGATACTTCATTGCATTTCTAGGCTATTAGTATTGATACTGGTATGGGTACCACATGAACAATATCAGTACTGCAAGGTTAAAAATTGATTTTTGACTCGATTAAAATATGAAACCCTTTGTAAAAATGTTTGAAAAATAATTCTAGTATATGACTTGAATTTTCAAAATAGCAAGGAGTATAAATTGAGTTTTTGACCTTAAGAAGAATTTATATATTCAAATGGTTGAATCAAATATAAGCTTAAAAACCATATTAAAAATAATCTTAAATTTTCTTTAAATTTATTTATGTTTTGGTATATCAAAATCTCAAAGCATGATTCAACAATTTTAACCATAAAAATATTCTACCAACCACTCAAAATATGATACATAATGTATTTATTTAAATATATATATATATACACAATGTTTTTAAAAATTTCAAAAAAAAATCTTAAAATTTTCTAAAATACCAAAAAATCCCTTAAAGTCTTCAAAATTTATTATGATTATCATTATTATCGTTGAACGTCCATCCACTTGTCTCTGGATCTCTATTATCATAACCCTTATCGTTGTCTCAATCAACTAAACGCCTAAATATCCTTAAACCCTAAACCTTTGATAATATATTTATACTCCATTTCTCCTTCAAACTCGTTGTCGATCATAATTTTCGTCGCATCCCGTTATTTGCGTACCTCTATTTTGTTCACCCACATTTTCTCTTCTCTTAGTCATCGGTTGCTAGTCTGCACCTATCAGGAAACCAATATCGTCACCATTTTTCTTCTCCCCTTTGTACCATCGATTGTCGTTCACCCTACACCTTTCACGAAGGCGACACCAATTGTAATTGATTTCAGCGATAATAAACAAAATTTGGGGATTTGATATCATAGATTTAGATTTTTAGAGATTTAGGAATTCATGTTTTATAAATTTTGAGGTATTTTGTAAAAAACATGAAAAGTGAGGGTTTAAAATATTTATAAATTTTATGTTAAAAAATTAGGCCACATGTCAGACAATGATTAGTTTATAAATTTATCAGAACATTTAGCAATCGTGATAGAATGTCCTTAAAATGATAACTTTGAAGATAGTAGACACGTACTTCAATAAAAAATTATAAACACTTAAAATAAATAAAAGATATTTTGAACGCATAATTATTATTATTTGACGATTGTAAAGGTTAATTTTATCAATATATACATGATTTTTTATAAAAGGGAAAGGAAAAATTCTTTATCTTATTATTATTAAGTGTTTAATTGAATTGATGAGTGTAATTCAGTTAAAAATTATAAAAATAATAATTTAAATAATAATTTTTTATATTTTAATTTTTATATTTTTAAATAATATGTAAATAAATTAATTAAAAATCACTTAGGAATTACACTCATATTCAATAATGTGTACATAATTTTTTTTATCATTGAACTATAAAAACTATTAAATATTTTTTCCAAAAATATGATAAATGAAGATGGGTTAAGATGGGTCAAAATTGTTTATGAAAAGAAATCTTTTGATCATTAATGTACCAATAATTATAAATTAAGATGGATTTTGCTTTTAGTATTAAATAATTTTTTTTCAAAAATAAGATACATGAAATGGGTTGAAATGGGTTGAGATGGGTTGACATGTCGGTCTTTGATTAAAAAATAACTTTTGTGTAATTTGATTCAGTCAGGTAAAAATGGTAATTAAATTAATAGTTAATTTGATTATGATATTAATGGAAGTGACTGAATATCCTTATATATAATAAAGTAAAATTATTTAACCTTTTTATTTTTACCACGAACCTTTAATTTTGTCGATCAAATCATCTAATTATTTAATTGTATAATATATACTATATATTGTTTACATTAGAACATAAAAGCAAGTTAGTTCAACAGTTGATAACTCCCACTACCATCCATTATTTCATTTATTGAACCCGTATCAACAAACGTCTTGTTAAATACATATTGAATAAATACATTTGTGACTATCGAAATAACATATAACAATGATCGCGTAGAGATAGCCTATAAACAAAATCATTAACAAGTGAAGCAACGACGTACAATACTGAACACACTAACGAAACCATCTTGAACAAATGAAGAGGACCACGCATCGGGAAAGCAACAACCATGTATTCAAGTAAAATAAAACAAGAAAACCAAATAAAAACATGCACCGAGAGTCCAAAAACACTGGTAGCCATGATCCCTTTACTCGAGAAAGGGCCAAGAGTATTATTATAGTAAATACAAGAAAACATAACTAAAAATGACAGGGTCTTCTCCGACCACCACCGTTGCCATTAACGAAAAAAATTGAAAATTGCCCAAGAGTTTGTAAATGTTGTAGAGAGTTTGTGAGTGAGTGGTTTGACCTAATGTTTCATGATTCAAACGCCTTGCATGTATTTGTGTGCTCTTATTTTCTTTCCATCATAGGGTGACATGTGTCATCCTATGATTGGTGAAAAGTATATTGAATTAAAAATAAAATAAAATATAATTAATCCTCCAATAGGATAATGACACATTGCTTCATCAGATTTGATGGTCAAATTTATTTTAATTTATTAAAATTAAGATCAAATTAATATAATATGTAAAGTGACTAGATGTGTAATTATACCAATGTTTAGCTGTCACATTACCATGTCTGTTAAATGTTAGCGACTAGTGGTTTGATTGAATACAATTAAATAATTAAATGGTATGAAAAAATAAAATATCGATGGTAAAAGTAAAAGGACTAAATAGTTGAATGGTCAGTAGTATAATTTACCCTATATAATAGTAGTAGTAATAATAATAATATAAATAAATAAATAAATAAATAAATAAAAATTTTACGTTGAATTGAATTGTGAATTTTTTAGTATTAGCAAAAGAGAATATTGGGTTTAGGAAGTTTAAGGATTATTTTATAAAGTTTGGTTAATGTTGATAAGAAAGAATACATCACCACGTTCAAGCAGTGAATAACATTTTATGTTAAATGGGTGAATTTGAACTTATATTTTTTTAGAGGTAAACTTAAACTTATAAAGTTATAGGAGATAAAAACAAATTTTTAATAATTAATACACAAAAATATTAAAATATAATATAATTTTACCACCCACCTTTCGGTTTGTCCTGACACGTTGACATGTTAGGGGTTAGGTATTATGTTAGGTCAAAATTATTATGATTGGTGATCATGACATTTGTTAAGAATAAAAAAGTTGTTTGGGTAGTTAGGAGTTAGTTAGAGAATTAATTAGACAATTATATTGTAACTAGTTTTGTTGTAAAAACTATATAAATGGTGTATATGAAGTAAATTAATAAACTGAGGCTTTTCCAGTAGTTTTCTTTTTTTAACATGGTATCAACCTAAATTCGATCCTTTCGCTTTGTGGCACTCGTTTTTGCTTTCCTTTCATTCTGCCCCTTTTTCGCCTTATTACACCATTTCCCCCAATTTATTGTTTTCCCTCTTTTCTCAACGATGCCTTCCGCCGAGGAAATTGACTTCACTCACATGCTCTACCTACATCCGTCTGATATGCCTGGGCTTCTGCTCGTCTCTTAACCACTAGTTGGCTTAGAAAATTACAGCATTTGGAGTCGTTCAATGAAGACTGCATTGCTTGCTAAAAACAAGCTAGGGCTCATCGACGACTCTTGTCAACGAAGCGATTACAGTGATGTTTTGCAGATGCAGTGGTATAGGTGTAATGCAATAGTTTTATCATGGATCCTGAACGCCGTCAGCAAAGATTTATCAGCTGGGCTAGTGTTTGCCTTCAGTGCTGCTTCCGTTTGGAACGATTTGAATGAGAGGTTCAATAAGATTGATGGCTCTCTCATATTATTTTTTTGCATTGAGAGATTGCTACATTTTGTCAAGGTGTATCTACAATTTCTGTTTTCTTCACTCGATTGAAAATGTTATGGGATGAGTACGAATCCTTGATCCCTTTTACTTCCTGTGACTGTGAAGTTTACCAACAGAATATGAAACACCTTGTTTAGCAGAAACTGTTTCAATTCTTGATGGGATTAAATGATTCTTACTCAGCGATTAGAAGTCATATTTTGCTCATACAGCCATTGCCAATAGTGAATCAAGCTTATTCCATGTTGATTCAAGAAGAATCGCAGTGATCTCATCTTTCTGTAGCTGCTGCACCTGATTTGATGGCCTTGCTCTCTAGTTCTGCTGCTTCCTCTGAACGTAAAAAGATCTCTGGAACTTATGATTACTGAAAGATTAAACGCCACAAGAAGGATCAGTGCTATCGTCTAATTGGATTTCCTTCCAATTACAATTTACTAAAAAGAAAGTAGTTTCAAATGCTGTGGCAAATTCAACTATTTCTGTTGATTCGATGGCTACTTCCACTCAGTCCAGTTCTATTCCTTCTGATCCACTGTTTACTCAAGAACAGTATGAACAAATTATGCAGTTACTGAACAAGCCACCCTCTGTAGAATTTGATGTTAACCTTGCAGGTATATTTGCAAACAACTCTTTACATTCTAATATTTCACCTAAATGGATTATTGACACAGGTGCTACAGACCATATTGTATTTGATTTTAAGAGCATGGATTCTCTTATTCCTTTTGATTCTTCACACGATTCATACATCTCCCTGATGGTAAAAATGTTCCTATTACTCACCTTGGTTCTTGTTCTCTTTCTTCGGATTATAACCTTGAAAATGTCCTCTTTGTTCCACAGTTTAAGCATAATTTACTTTCAGTATCTCGACTTACTCATGACCTTGGCTGCTCCCTTACCATTTATCCTGATTTTTGCCTCCTACAGGATCTCTGCACTGGAAGGATAAAGAGGATTGGTAGGCAGTCTAGAGGATTATATTTTTTGAGTCTACTTCTTTTTCTTCTGTTTTGTTTGTTCTTCAGTCCCCTGCTTTAAATCATTTTTCCTTTACTGCTCCTTGTATGGATTCTGCCAAGAATGATACTTGTATTTGGCATGCTAGATTAGGGCATTTTGCTTTGTCTAAAATGAATAAAATAGGTTGTTTGCAATCTGTTAAGTTTCAGCATGATTTGGTGCATAAATGTTATGTTTGTCCTTTAGCTAAACAAACTAGATTACATTTCCCTATAAGTACTTCTAGGTTAGCCATTCCATTTCAGCTTATTCACATTGACTTATGGGGTGCATATAGAGTTTCTACACACAGTGGTCATAGGGTTTTTCTCACTATTGTTGATGATCATACTAGGATGACTTGGATATATCTGTTAAATCATAAAATGATGATCTTTC
This sequence comes from Hibiscus syriacus, assembly GCF_006381635.1. NCBI lineage: Eukaryota > Viridiplantae > Streptophyta > Magnoliopsida > Malvales > Malvaceae > Hibiscus > Hibiscus syriacus. Next base: position 124,338 of record NW_024063116.1, on the reverse strand, counting down.
CTCTCTAAAACATTTTATTTCCTTAGCCAAAACTCAATTTTTTACCTCGGTTAAAATAATTAGGAGTGACAATGGCTCTAAATTCTTTAATTTAGAATGTTCCCCTTTCTTTTCTTCCATTGGAATTGTTCATCAAAGCTCTTGTGTGGGCACTCCTCATTAAAATGGGGTTACTGAGAAGAAACATAGACACATTTTAGAGGTTGCTCGATCCTTACGTTTTCAATCTAATGTCCCTTAAATTCTAGGGTGAGTGTGTACTTACTGCTTGTTACATCATCAATAGGCTCCCCTCTTCTGTGATTAAATTGAAAACACCATTTGAGATGCTTTATCACAAACCGCCACCTTTATCTCATCTTAAAGTCTTTGGTTGTTTATGTTATGCAACTAAGCCACACTATAGTGATAAGTTCTCATCAAAAGCCATTCCTGTTGTGTTATTTAGTTATTCTGCTACTCAAAATGGTTACATTCTCTTTAATCTTGAATTAAAAACCTTTTTTGTTAACAGAGATTTCATCTTTCATGAGGATATATTTCCTTTTAAATTTGCTTCCTCTGATTTATCTTTTTTCCTCCTCATCCTGACATCTCTGATTCTAATTTTTTGCAACTCTCATTTCCTTCATCACTTAGTACAATTCCTTCCTCAGATTCTGTTCTGCCTTTAGCCTGTTCAGAAGTCTCTACTAATCCTTCATCCACTAGTTCAGTAGATCTTTCTAATGCTTCAACAGATATAGTTCCATCCATTATTCCTCAAGTTTCTATTCCTAGTTTTGTGCCTACTAGAGTATCTTCTAGAATTTCTAAACCTCTATCTTGGTTGAGTGATTATGTTCATACCTTCCAATCCACTTCTCTTTCAGGTCAGTATCCTATATCTAACCATATTTCTTATTTCCATTTACCAAATCATGCACAGTTCTTCATACTTTATGTTTCTCATTTCATTGAACCAAAAACTTTTCAAGAAGCCCAATCTGATCCTCGATGGGTTAAGGCAATGCATGAGGAAATTCATGCTCTTGAATTAAATAAAACTTGGTCTCTTATTCCCTTGCCCCTAGGAAAAGTGTGCATTTGGTGTAAATAGGTGTTTAGAGTAAAATTCAAAGCCTCGGGAGAATTTGAGAGGTTCAAGGCAAGACTTGTGGCTAAGGGTTATAATCAAATAGAGGGACCTGATTTTGTAGATACTTTTTCCCCTGTTACCAAGCTTACCACAGTTCGTTTTGTTCTTGCACTTGCTGCCATTTTTTATTGGTCTCTATGGAAAATGGATGTTCACAATGCCTTCTTGCAAGGTGATTTACTTGAGGAAGTTTACATGGAATTGCCTCAAGGTTTTTGTATTTAGGGGGAGAATTTTGTTTGTAGAATACAAAAGTCTCTCTATGGCTTAAAGCAAGCCTCGAGACAATGGAATGCTAAGCTCATAGAAGATCTCATCTCAGCAGGTTATGGTCAAAGTAAACATGACTATTCTATGTTTACTAGGAGACAAGGGGGTCATATAGTAGTACTTCTAGTTTATGTTGATGACCTGCTAATCACAGGGAATGATGCTAAGATGATTTCAGAATTAAAAGGGGTGATGCATAAGAACTTCAAGATGAAAGACTTGGGTGAACTGAAATATTTTCTTGGCTTGGAAGTTTTAAGAACAAAAGAAGGGATATTATTAAATCAGAGGAAGTATGCTCTTGAGCTTATTCAAGATACAGGGAGAGGGGGTGCAAAACCTGCTGCAACGCCCTTGGAACAAAACACTAAACTTACTACAGTAGAGTATAACCATTCCCTATGGCAAGAAAACAAATGTGAGGATTGTTTAGCTGACAAAGCAGAATTTCATAGATTAATTGGTAGGCTACTTTATTTGACACATACAAGGCCTGGTATAGCCTTTTCAGTTCAACATCTTAGTCAGTTTATGCATCAACCGAAGAAAGAGCACATGGAAGCAGCTCTTAGAGTGGTAAGGTACATAAAAAATAATCATGGGTTGGGAATTATCTTGAAAGCTTCAAGCAGTTGTCAGGTGGTGGCTAGCTACGATTCGGATTGGGCAATATGTCCAATGACAAGGAAATCAATGAAAGGTTTCTGTGTAACGCTAGAAGATTCACTAGTTTCATGGAAATCAAAAAAACAAAGTGCCATAGCGAGATCTTCAGTAGAAGCTGAGTACAGAAGTATGGAAGTGGCAACATCAGAACTGATTTGGTTGCAAGGGTTGTTAAAGGAGCTTGGAGTCAATAACAATCAACCTGCAAAGATCTTTAGTGATAGCAAAGCATCCTTACAAATTGCAGCAAATCCAGTGTTTCATGAGAGAACAAAGCATATCGAGATAGGCTGCCATTTCATAAGAGAGAAAGTTCAGCAGGGCTTGGTTCAAACAGAATTTGTACCAACTGCAAAGCAACAAGCAGATATTCTAACAAAAGCTCTTGGCATTGCACATCATAAGTATCTATTATCCAAGTTGGGAGTTAAAGATGTATTTCACTTCCCAACTTTCACTTCCCAACTTGAGGAGGAGTGTTAAGAATAAATTTGGGTAGTTAGGAGTTAGTTAGAGAATTAGTTAGGCAGTTATATTGTAACTAGTTCTGTTGTAAAAGCTATATAAATGGTGTATATGAAGTAAATTAATATATTGAGGCTTTTCCAGTAGTTTTCATGTTTTAACAACATTTATGTCTATCTTTTTAGGAAAAATATTATATATATATTTCTCTTATGAAAATGTGTTAGTTTTGGTTTGGTTCAATTATAGAAAGAATATTAATATACACACTAGCATATGTATATATAGTACATTGACTAAATGGTAAAAACTGTATATTAAATTAGGAAATTTTTTACAGATTTATTTTAATGTATTAATTATCAATCAATTCATGTTTTTCTATAACATTGATAAGCACATATTAAATTTTAAAACTTGTCAAAATTAAGAATAATAGGTAAAAGACCCTTCTATTTTTCCTAAAAATCAATTACTCTCTTTTAGAAAAACATAAAAAATAGTTTTTGTATTTTCAAATTTTATCAAAAAAGTTAATTCGGGGGACATGTTCGTAATAGAGACTTTAAGTCTTTGTGAAAAAGGGTTAACAATTTAGATTTGAGACAAGTAATGTCAAATTCAATAGCTTAACGTCAATACACCTTAAAATCTGAAGTATTTCATGATTTTTTATAAATGTGATATATTGATTGTCATGTTTAAATGCTTGTTATAGTAAGTAAGCAAATCATCAGCCTAAGGCCTCAAAATTTGATGAAAATTTTATAAGACGAAAGTGGTTATAATTGGGGCCTCTCAACTATAATTTATATAATGCTTAAAATAGTTTAGTATGAAATTAATCTAAATATTCTTATGAGTCAAAATTATTAAATCTTATGGACCAAAATGACTAACCTTTTATGTTAAAATGGTTGAATTGTTTTTAAATATTAAAAGTTACTAAAATATTCTTATGAATAAAAATGACTAAAATTCAATATAGATATTCAGTATAGATGAAACTTACCGACATACGTTTACATGAAAAAATATCAAAATACTTTTATGATTAATTAAATTTTAAAGCCCTAAGATCGATTATAAACACATTTGATGATGTAGTATGAACTATTATATTTATATTCATTTATAAAATGGTGCATTGTTCATGAGTCATGAAAACATCGTAGTTTCAAGATTCGTTAACACTCTTCATTGAGAATAAGTTTAATAAAAGTTTAATCAGTTGTGTGGTAACTTAGACACTAATTTTTATTGTGGCACTATGGGCATTGCTTGTTGTGTGACTTGTGTGTATAACGTGGGAATCCAAATATCTGAGAGAAAGGTGTTGTGGCACAAATTATGAACTAGCTAGATGAAAGTTTTAATGTTGTGTAGTATATGTCTTATTTGATATATACATGATGTTATGATACTATCATTTATGATATTATGTGGGTCATGCCTTATATAACATGTACAAGATGTTATATGATACGAATACTTATCAAGTGGTAATCTTAATGTTGTATAGTCCTAGATGCTACTGTTATTTATAAAGTTGTGTGAATTTGTTTGATTGTCATGTCTTGTGCTATGTGAATTGAAAGTATGATGTGCTTTTACCTTTATGTTTACATTGCATGTATATGTTTATAGAATTTATGAAATATAATAGAGTAGATGTGTATCAACGAGCTTTGTAAGCTTAACATTTAGATTGTTTTTGTGTGCATGTTATAGATTTCAAGATTTATAATAAGACAATAACATCATAGGATGAGCCTCAATAGAATTACATGAGTATAATAAATGATTACTTAAGTTGACATGTAAAGATTTAAATTTATTTGAGTCAAATTCATAATTATTATTTGTGTATTTAAATTTTAAAATAAGGAACTCTAATTGTCATAACGTCTCCACGGGGATCCGTTAGACTTAAAAATTCAATTTCGGGAAAGGTGATGAAATATGATTTTGAAAAACAGTTTAATTTTGGAGTCACCACCAACCTTTAAATTAGGTAGGTTGGAAACCTTAAACGAAAAAACAGTCTGTGTTTTACCAAATATTCGTTTTTAAGAGTTTGGGAGTCAGTTACGTGTGGGGAAGGTTTAGCACCCCCACAACGCCCAAATTTTGGTACTTAAACGATTATATATTGTTTAAATATTTGGAATTACAAACTCGGAAATATATTTAATTTATGATCCTGTTATTCATTTGACTTTAAAAAGTGTGAACAATCTTCGGCAAAATACTTCCTTTATAGTTATGAGAAATTCCCATAGATTCCCCTCACAAAAGATATTACTTGCAATTTTCGCAAAGATAAAATAAAATAAAAAACAAATTAAATGTGAAAAGAGTTGAAAATAATCAAAATAACCATGGAACAAAGAGAATTTATCGAATACAGAATAACATTTACGCAAAAAATCTTCGTAAAGACACCTTCCCTTATAGTCGGGAGATGTCTTCGTAGATTTCCCGCATAATGAAATTTTCCATTTTTATACATACATACATACATACATTAAATTATAACAATTGATAAAACAAAGTTACAAATTTGGACCAATATATACATTTACAAATATTATAAATTAAAATACAAATAAAATTAGACATGCTTAATAAAATAAGGAACTAAATAGTAATAAACAGAAATTTACAGGACTAAAATAACAAAAACACAAAATTAAATAAAATAATAATAAAAATAGAAAGTTAAAGGACTAAAATAAAAAAATAGAAAGTTAAAGGGCTAAACTGTAAATATATAAAATTAAAGGACCGCAACAACAAATACAAAATTTAAAGGACTAAAATAGTAAAAATAAACATTTAAAGGATTGAAACATAAATATACATAAACCAAAAATAAATACGAAAATGTCAAACAGTACATGTACTACAAATAAAAATAACCCATAAATACTATTTAGGACTAAAATAAAATAACCATAAACCTAAAGGACCAAAAATTAATTAAACCAAAAGATAACATTATAAAATAGTGACCAAAATGTAAGTGTAACAGAATTCAAAGCTTAAAGTAAATTATGCAAAAATTCTAATTGATGACTAAAATGAAAAGAATACAAGATCAGCAGTCAAAAAGCTAAACAGATAAACAAATATATTATAAAACAAATGTGACTAAAATAAAATATTAGACATATATAAAGTCCAAAATGAAAAGATAAACTTTCATTAGAATGATCAGATTACAAACATTACAGAATTAGAAGGATTTAAATTGTGATTTATCCCAGAAAATGAAAAAATACGGGTAATATAACAAAAGGGCAATGACTAACAAGCAATTTTCCCTTTTTATCAAAATATGTCGATATCCCTCCCCTTGAAACGGTGTCGTTTTGGATGGATAATATAAGCCCAAAATCGAGTTTAACTTCACTCATTTCCCTCATTTGCCTATTTGCCTCAGAAGAAAAGAGAGAGAGAACTCTTTCAAATCTCTCCTCGGAGAAGAGGAAGACGTTACTGCCGGCGAAGCTCACGACAGCTGGAGAGGGCAAAACCACCCTCAAAACGATCATATCTTCACACTCAACCCAAAACCTAGCATCGTTAAGCCTAAAACCGACCCTAACATCTCAAATCTAAAGTACTACCTTTCGAAGCAACAAACAACCAACGACCTTTGGTGTTCCAGATCTGCTTCGAACCTTGGTAAGTTTCCTCTTTCCTCTCTTTTTTATGTTTTTTTGTTCGTATATGGTTCGACTCGGTGGTTACCTTCCCCCGATTTTCCTTTTTTTCAAACCTTAAATCATTTTTCCTTAGAAACTCCCTTTTTTCAACCCCCAAATCTCTTGATATTTTATCTCCTTTTTTATCTCTCTCCTCCCCCGAATATTTATCTCTCTTTTTTTTATTTTGAAACCTAAATCACTGTCTCATCTGTCATTTTCTTTTATTGATGCATATTGATTGACTCACTTGCCCCTGACCGAGGAGATTCATTGATCTTTCTAGAATTTGCTTTTTCTTTTTTTATTGGGATTTTCTTATGGATGTTATCCTTTGATTGATTGAGGCATTGTTGGAGCAGATGAGAGCAGTTGGCTAAACAGTCGACGATGATAGTATCAGAGACTGGTGGCAGCGGTGGTATCATACCCTAGGGTTAGGGTTTCAGAAACCCTAGGGGACCGAGTTAGATCCGGGTCGCTGGGCTGATTCGGGTTTTATTGATGGGTTTGATCTTGGGCTACTTTGGGTCATCCGGATCGGTTCAGGTCCACGGGGTATGGTTTGGATTGTTGGGTTACATGAGTTGTTTGGGTTGGGCCTCGGGTAGGTTGTATTGGGCTTGCTTGTCTGGGCTGCTAGTGGGTTGTTGTAATTTTAGGCTTCAAGGCCTGCACAAAAAATGTAATTGTAAATATAATAATAATAATAATAATAATAATAATTTATAATATTTTTGTAAACCCGAATAAAAACGGGTGTCTACAGCTGCCCTTCTTTGCACATTTTTATGTTAACAAGAATAGAGAAAAGACGAAAAAGACAATTAGTTTTTCCCGATTCTCTTTTTTTGGTTTAAAATATTATATGTTTGTTGGGTTGGAGTCCACACTACTCATACGTGATGAAGAGATCTGGTCGTTTAAAAGTGACACGATTCCTACGTGATGAGGAGATCTGGTCGGTGGATGACACTGCTCATACGTGATGAAGAGTTCTGGCCATCTTTAGGAAGGGGTGATAACACAGTTCCTACGCGATGAGGATGACTGGTAATCTAGGGGTGACACGGCTCCTATGTGATGAGGAGGTCTGGTCTATGAATGACACAGTTCCTACGTGATGAGGACGGTATGCCATCTTTAGGATGATAACACAGTTCCTACGTGATGAGGATGGCTGGTTATATAGGGTTGACACGGCTCCTACGTGATGAGGAGGTCTGGTCGAGGGATGACACGATTCCTACGTGATGAGTATGGCTGACCATCTTTAGGGATTATGGTTTTAAGAGAAACTGACTCAAAGATTTATTTCAAAAGAAACAGACTCAAAGATATATGTTTCATGAGAAACTGTCTCAAGGGAAACAAGATTTGTTTCAAATGAAACAGACTCAAAGATTATTTCAAGAAAAACTGTCTCAAGAGAGACAGACTAAAAGACCTTTGTTTTCAAAAGAAACTGTCTTGAGAGACAAAATTTTGTTTCCAAAGAAACAGACTCAAAGATGGGTTATGTCTTAAGTGAGACAAAATTTGTTTCAAAAGTTAGTTTTTCATTCGAAACAGTCTCAAGAGAGACAAAAAAAATTTAAGAGAAAAATATTCAAAGATTGTCGATTTTGTTTCTAGGGAAACAATCTCAAAGGTGTTTGTTTTGTTTCAAAGGAAACAATTTCAGGATTTGTGTTTAAAGGGGAAACTGTCTCACGCGAGACGAATCGGTTTTGAAAATCTCAAGTGAGATTAAATTTGTTTCAAGTACAATAACTTTGAAATTTGTATCTCAGAAGAAAAAAAATGTCTCAAGCGAGACAAAATTTGTTTTGAGAGAATTTGTCTCAAGCGAGACAAAATTTGTTTTAAAATTCTCAAAATTTATGGAAAAATGTCTCAAGCGAGATAGAATTTAGTTTCAAGAAAAACACCCTCAAAGGCGATAGAAAGTCTGTTTGTTCCTGCATGTTGAGGACATGTCTTGATTATTGACTTCAGGAAGTCAAATCATTGCTTCTTCAAGTTAGAGAAATCTAGTCGTTTCTGAGCTTTAATTTCTTGAGAGATCAAAATGATGCATTTTTTATTGACTGTCTTAGATGTTATGATGGATGTCAAGATGAAATTTATTTGATTTTTTTATTGAATTTGTCCTCAAGTTAGTAGAAAAATGTCTTTAATACACATGATGATAAATGTTTGATGCGAATTTTATATATCACATATGTATGTATATGTGTGTGTGTGTGTGTAAGGAAAATGGTTGCGAGAGCAGTCTTCACTCTATCTTTGATTCAGTTTATCTTCATTTCCACCAGGGTGTACTCTTATAAACCTCTACCTGAGATAATTTGTTTTCCTTGCCCCAAAAATTTAGCTTCTCTTGCCCCAGCTTCGATATTGAGCTTCAGAGAGATATTTGTTGAATTTTAAGATATGCCTCCAGAGATATTATTTTGTTTGAAAATTTTTTTCTTCTTTTGAAAACAACTTGACGAAGAAAGAATATGCGAATTTTCATTTTTCAAATGAACTAAAATAATTACCCTTCTTCGGCCTCACAATTGGAGCAAATCACAAAAATATGAATTCATTGAATATCAAAAATCAACTGCTCTTTTAATCTTTGATAGCTGCAAATCTTTGACAAATATCAAGATCGAAAGGTTGGTTTTAAGGTTGGCTACCTAAATTCTAAGGTTTTTTTCATCGATTCAATCATCGTAAGGATCATGGCATGCCCCTCTTTCTTGGTTTTGCATTTTGATCGGAGGCGGACAAAATGTCACAGCTAGCATAATCAATTGCTAGACTCTTTAGAACAATTTTGTTTTAGTTCTCTGAAATCTTCCATTTGTTCAAGCTTCGTAGACTCCTCTAGTTAAGGCAGTGCAAAAAATATCGGTCTAAAAATGAGATTTCTGAGTGCTCGTGTGAGTTCAACTATAACATGTGTTCCTCAACTGCCTTAGTTCATATTCACTGAAACTCCTTATTTTAGTAAATTTTATTTAATTTGCCATTGTTTGGCTAGCTGAAATCAGCTTTATTGTACATATATTTTATAATTGCCTTTATCATGCTAGCTGAAGAATTCATGTCGTCACAAAGTCTTCGACTTGACAACCACAATGGAGCAAACACCGGATTGCCAAGTACCCGATCAATGTCATGGTTTGAATGTAATCTATTAATAAAGTCGGGGCTTTCGAGTTTTCTCTATAACTAATTACTTTAGCGGAATAGCTCATCTTTATTGTATATATATATATATATATATATATATATATATATATATATATATTATGGCTATACGGATTCCATTTCTTAAGCTCGCTGAGGAAAACCTGTTATAGTTCATGTATTTGTTGAAGGTCAGAAAATCTCATCATTAGAGTTCAATTTACAAACAGCTTACCTAAACTAGATTCATCAACTTGACCATTTCATCTAAGAAGATTATGATCATCATTGAACGTCATTAACAGAAGTATAAATCAATTAGTTTTGTAATCTCATGTTCTAGTTGCACCATTTTGTCTACTCCTAACACATACCTGAATGCCAAGATGATTGACTGTACATGCGAGGAGAGAGCTAGCTTGGTTACTTCAAGGGAAGGGTATGCACTCTGATGTACTTTTAGATTAGGATCAAGGGCTCTTGGTTTTGCAAGGGTTCAATCTTGTCATTTGTCATAGATTTACAACCTTAATTATTAAAGATCTTTTAGTTAAGATGATATTTAAAGAATTCAAGATTAAAACTTGCTCATTGTTAATTTCCTAAGAAGGAAGCATTTCATTGAAAATGTTTGAACTTCGCGTAACTTACAAACATTTAAACATAAGAAGAAGAAGAAAAAATTCAAACAAGATGCCATGCATGAGAATGCAACAAAATCTCCTGATGGATGCCCTAGCCGAGTCATGATCAGAATGCCCAATTACACATTGAATGTCAATGCCCCAAAATCAATCAGATCTTGGACCTTGCGCTTCAATGTCCTACAATTCTCAGTGGTATACCCCGACCTCCCAATATGATAGTTACATATGGTGTTAATATCATGGCTTTCAGAATATGGGGCCTCTCTTGGTTTGGATTGAACTGGAGTTACAAGGTTTCTCTCAACTAGAGTTGGGAGCAATTCCTCATACGTCATTGAAATTGGACTGATGTGAGTCTTTTCATGAAACGCCTTATGAGGTTTGGTCCCCATACTAGCTAGATAAGATCCCATAATGTTAATCTCAGCTCTTTCCTCATTTTCGATATGGCTAATGCCTCCTATCTGACCATTATTGACTGCTCTTTCGATCATTTCTCCATACATGACGATGTCAGAGAAACTCTTCATGGCAGCTCCAACCATGTAGTTGATATATGGAAATTTTATTGTGTCGATGAATAGAGTGATAAACTCTTTTTCAGTCTGGTGGATGTACTTGAGATGCGACATCCCTCTAGCGTTGTGCGTATTGTCGGAAGCTCTCATCACTTCTCATCTCTATATTCTATAACGTTGTTCGATCAGGAGACATATCAATCATTTCTTGTAATGGCCCAGAAATGAACTAGCCAAATCCTTACAATAGCATATTTGAGCACGACTCAGTTGATTATACCACCTTGAAGCGGGTCCAGTCAAACTGTCTTAAAAGCAGTGAATCAATATCTGATCATTGTTGGTGTATCTAGTCATCCTTTGGATAAACATCGTGAGATGTGCATTGGGGCAACTGGTTCCACTGTACTTTTCAAAGTCAGGGATCTTGAATTTGGGCGGAAGCACCAAGTCAGGATTGCATCCATTTTACTTGAGAGCTCTGTCCTCTCATTCTCTAGAATGTCTCTCTGCACCACTGTTTCAAATTTTCTGAGATCTCATTATTGGATCTTCTTGTCTCATCATAATTTGACATTTTTTTATTAGTAGAATGATCCCAATGATATAACATTATTGCTCGATTTTTAGTGGCAGAAAAGCTTGTTGGGTGGCTTAGAAGCTTATCGGGTGAAACGGGCATTTGTTGATTTGCATATGTACTCACACATTCATAGTCTTCTCGGGTCGAGGAAATCTTTTCTTTGCCTCGTTCTTGGTTGAGCCTATTCAGTTTTACTACAATTTTATCAACCAAGTCATCTTGGTTTTGCAAGATACGATCCATGGTGGCTTTTCGCATCTGCTCCATTTTGGTTTCCCACTCTGCTTGCATCTTTTGCAGACTCTCTTCCAGTTCTTTCTTTATCTTCTCAAAATTGGCTTCCATTCTCAGTACTGTGTGAACGAAGTTGCACATTTAGAAGCACTTTCTCAGAGTCCTCCACAAGATAAACCCGTGATTCCATGATTAATACATGTAAAAAAAGCTTCAATGGATGCCACGCAGAATGCGAATATGCAAATGCAGAAAAAAAATATGAAACTGTTTAAATAAATGCAGTGCAGAATGCAAATGCAAAAGGTATCGGTTTCCAAAAGTAATCATTTTTAGAAAGAGTTCCATTCGTCCAAAAGAGTTTTCATCTTTACAAGAGAGATCAATCTACGAATGCGAATGCGGTTTGTGATACATAATCCCCAAGCAAACTGGCTCTTTTCGCCCTTTATGTTTCTTCAAACAAAAGTCTGACATTCGGATTGGGTTCTTCCTTGTTATGAAAACTCTTTTTCATTTTAATGGTCGCCTTCTACTATGATGATTACTTGGTTAATCAACACATTTCTTTTATTTACGATGATCATGCAATGCCAAACAATAATAAAAAAATCAAACATAGAAAATGTGTCAGTATAAAAGAATTCAAATATCAAGCAAATATCAAGAAAATAAAATAATGCAGGTAAAGAGAATAGGTATAGAGTCATTTCTCCTTTGTGTATACTTATTTTGGGTATCTACTGACGGAAAGATGTTCGACATGAATTTTATCGGGGTGGGCTACTAGGGCTCACTACATGTTGTGTCAGGTTCTAAGAAAAAGGGTACTCGAATTGTCCATGTTTGTGCCTCCTTAGGCTGCCAAACCCTCAATCCTGGCCCATTACAGGCTCGTGCGGATCAAGTTCAATTTGAGAGGATACATTCCCTTATGTCAATGTGGAGAAACAATTTATCTCACGTAGACACAAGGTACATGAACCCCAAAGGTTACTAGTTAAACCCATGCAAAAAAAACAAATTATCTCACGTAGGCTAAGCTTTCACCTCAACTTAAAAGGGAAAAAGCTCGTAAGTGAGCTTATGATATGCAAATATGAGTATTGTGTGTGAGGAGAAACTCACAAACCTTAAAAACACGACAACAATAACACTCTCACAATTTCCAAAATCTGTTCAAATATGTAAATCACTAAAATAAAAAATCAATTAGTTTTAAAAAATAATATGTTGAAACATAAAATAAATAAAAGGATCGTAAATTAAATACAATTTAAATTTGTAATTCCAAAAAATAAAAACAAGTATAATCGTTTATGGCCTGACTCTCGAGGTCCCCAGCAGAGTCGTCAAGCTATCATAACGTCTCCCCGGGGAATCCGTTAGACTTAAAAATTTAATTTCGGGAAAGGTGATGAAATATGATTTTGAAAAATAATTTAATTTTGGAGTCGCCACCAACCTTTAAATTAGGTAGGTTGGAAACCTTAAACAAAAAACGAACTGTGTTTTACCAAAGATTCGTTTTTAAGAGTTCAAGAGTCGGTTACATGTGGGGAAGGTTTAGCACCCCCACAACGCCCAAATTTTAGTACCTAAACGATTATATATTGTTCAAATATTAGGAATTACAAACTCAAAAATATATTTAATTTATGATCTTGTTATTCATTTGACTTTAAAAAGTGTGAACAATCTTCGGGAAAATACTTCCTTTACAATTAGGAGAATTTCCCATAGATTCCCCTCACAAAAGATATTACTTGCAATTTTCGCAAAGATAAAATAAAATTAAAAAAACAAATTAAAAGTGAAAAGAGTTGAAAATAATCAAAATAAATAACCGTGAAACAAAGAGAATTTATCGAATACATAATAACATTTACACGAAAAATCTTCGTAAAGACACCTTCCCTTATAGTCAGGAGATGTCTTCGTAGATTTCTCGCACAATGAAATTTTCCATTTTTATACATACATACATGAAAGTATAATAATTGATAAAACAAAGTTACAAATTTGGACCAATATACACATTTACAAACATGATAAATTAAAATACAAATAAAATTAGACATGCTTAATAAAATAAGGAACTAAATAGTAATAAACAGAAATTTACAGGACTAAAACAACAAAAACAGAAAATTAAATGACTAAAATAATAAAAATAGAAAGTTAAAGGATTAAAATAGAAAAACAGAAAGTTAAAATGCTAAGCTAAATTGTAAATACAGAAAGTTAAAGGACCACAATAACAAATACAAAAATTTAAAGGACTAAAATAGTAAAAACAAACATTTAAAGGACTCAATCATAAATATACAAAAACCAGAGTTAAAAACGACAATGTCAAACAGTGCATGTATTATAAATAAAAATAACCCATAACTACTATTTAGGACTAAAATAAAATAACCAGAAACCTAAATGACCAAACATTAATTAAGCCAAAAGATAACATTATGAAACAGTGACCAAAATGTAAGTGTAACAGAATTCAAAGCTTAAAGTAAATTATGCAAAAATTCTATTTGATGACTAAAATGAAAAGAATACAAGATCAGCAGTCAAAAAGCTAAACAAATAAACAAATATAATATAAAACAAATATGACTAAAATAAAATATTAGACAGATACAAAGCCCAAAATGAAAAGATAAACTTTCATTATAATGATCATATTACAAACATTACATAATTAGAAGGATCTAAACTGTGATTTATCCCAGAAAATGAAAAAACGCAAGTAATATAACAAAAGGGCAAGGACTAACAAGCAATTTTCCCTTTTTATCAAAACACGCCGATATCTCTCCCCTTGAAACGGTGCCATTTTGGATAGATAATATAAGCCCAAAATCGGGCTTAACTTCACTCATTTCCCTCATTTGCCCATTTACCTCAGAAGTAAAGAGAGAGAGTGTGTGAGAACTCTCTCAAATCTCTCCCCAGAGAAGAGGAAGACGTCGCCGCCAGCAAAGCTCATGGTGGCTGGAGAGGGGAAACCACCCTCAAAACAATCATCTCTTCACACTTAACCCAAAACCTAGCATCCTTAAGTCTAAACCCGCCCCTAACATCTCAGATCTAAAGTATTACCTTTCAAAGCAACAAACATCCAGCAACCTTTGGTGTTCCAGATCTACTTTGAACCTCGGTACGCTTCTCTTTTCCTCTCTCTTTTTATGTTTTTTTTTGTTCGTATATGGTTCGACTCAGTGGTTACCCTCCATTGATTTTCCTTTTTTCTTTTTAAACCCCGAATCATTTTTCCTTAAAACTCCCTTTTTTTCAACCCCCAAATCTCTTGATATTTTCTCTCCTTTTTTTATCTCTCTCCTCCCCCAAATATTTATCTCTCTATTTTTTTCTTTTGAAACCCAAATCCCCTTGTCTACTCTGTCTTCATTTTCTTTTATTTATGCATGTTGATTGACTCACTTGCCTCTGCCCGAGGAGATTCATCGATCTTTCTTGGATTTGTTTTTTATTTTTCATTAGGATTTTTTGATGGATGTTGTCCTTTGACTGATTGAGGTAATGTTGGTGCAGATGGAAGCAGTCGGCTAAACATTCGACGGTGACAGCATCAGAGACTAACGGCATCATACCCTAGGGTTAGGGTTTCAGAAACCCTAGGGGACGGAGTCGAATCCGAGTCGCTGGGTCGATTCGGGTTTTGCTGATGGGTTTGATCTTGGGCTGCTTTAGGTCATCCGGATCGGTTCGGGTCCACGGGTATGGTCTGGATTATTGGGTTGCATGAGTTGTCTAGGTTAGGCCTCGAGTAGGTTGTATTGGGCTTGCTTGTCTGGGCTCCTGGTGGGCTGTTGTAATTTTGGGCTTCAAGGCCTGCACAAAAATGTAATTGTAAATAAAATAATAATAATAATAATAATTTATAATATTTTTGTAGACCCAGATAAAAACGAGTGTCTATACTAATTACTATATAAAATTATTTTAAATTGAAAAATCATCATCTATATGATTTAAAAAATATAAGTCACTTTGATAATGTGATACTTTTTAACTCTTTAAAATTTTTAAATAGGGTGTTATATTTTGTGTTACCCAAAAAGGGTTTCAAATTACATTTGGAAGTTTTTAGTTTAACCGCATTACTTTCGAGAAAAAGAAAGACCAAATAAGTGAAGAGGAAGAACAATAAAGAAGAAGAATAAATTCTGAAAGAATTTTGGGAATAAAAGCAAAAATGAAGAATACTTCCAATTGGTGAAATTTCTTAATAAGAAAGAAGGAATTGTAGATGATGCATAAGAAAGAAAATCGTTGTCAACTTGGGAATCGGCTCATTAGTAAACTAGCTCACTGTGATTGCATTTTCTTTCGGAAGATCAATTACAAGAAGAAGATGAAGAATATTAAGCACTACTTTAATTATTGGGTTTTTAAATTGGGCTGATCAACTTATTAATTGCTTACTGGACTGTTAAGTGTAACTGGATTACGTAGGGATTGGTTATCACTCTTTGTAACTGGGCTATTTAAGTGTGCAATTAAATGGGCTGATTCATTTGGCTGAGAAATAACTTTTCTCAAAGTCCTGGAACCACCAGATACGGGTTACATGGTTCCAACCATCTTGAGTTTGACGTTTATGGCCGGTTATAGCTGAAAACTTGGGCTCTTTTGCCCAAATAAGGATAATGGGTTTTTTATTTAGTCCATTAGATCATCTCGGTTTTTATTTTGGGATCTTCAGCATTTTCTACAATGTTATTGGAACTTGTCACGTAGAGGTGACGAGTTTCAAAAAATAGATTTTATTGAAACTCGTCACCTCGACGTGACGAGTTTCATGTCACTGTAGAAAATATCATAGATCTTAAAATAAATTTTTACTTGCCCTATTAGGCTAAACAAAAAAACTCATATATTTTACTGTGCCAATTTTGCCGAAAACTTGCCATTATTCTTGGGTAAAATTCGCCCAATAGGCTAGGCGATTAAGAAAATTGATCTATTAAATAATCTCTAAAATCAATTTGACTATGTTTGTTATAGTGATTTGGAATTCATCGTATGAGCATGATAAATTCTAATAAAATATATTTTTATTGGAATTTATCACACTAACGTGACAAATTTTATTACAAAAATTATATTTTTTTAGAACTTATCACGTTAATATGATGAGTTTGAATAAAAAATATATTATTTGAACAAACTCGTCGTGTGGGTGTGACGAAGCTCTCATGCACTATAGCATTTACCAGATTCGAAATTAATTTTGTGATGACATAATATGCTACTTTTTTTACCCACATGACCTATTAGACTAATTCTACCACTATTGTTATGCTTCCACCAAATGATGTTGCCACCCGCATTGGCCAATGTTTCAATTAATATTGTATCGTATCATTATATCCATCCAAATCATTATTTAGAATAAAACTAAAAGGTTTGATTCAAAAAAAATTAAAAAAAAATATTTTTTTTGTTCCTTTATTCCTTTTTATAATTCTTTTTATATTTCAAAATTAATATTTTATTTTATTTAAACTTGATATTGATTATTATTTATGTCATATTATATTATTATATAATGAAATAACAATATTTACAAGTTTAAGGGTTAAATTAGAATGAGAATTATAATTTTAGGAATAAATTAAAATATTTAAAAATTTAATGATCAATTTAAAATTAAAATAATAATTTAGATATGTGTGATTTTAACTAAGGGTAAACTATATATAGTCATCCAACTATTCCAGCAGTTATATTTTGGTCACTTAATTATTTTTTTCTAAACCATACCTAATATTAGTATGTTTTTATTCCGTTTTAGTTTCTCAACGTTAAAAAAATAATTATGATGTCGATATGTCACCACAATATATCATCATTAAAAACGTTAAAAAAATTATTACATCAACAATTGTATTTAGTTTTTAACTATAGATAATTAAAACGAAATAAAAATAAAATTTTAAGCATGATTTTAAAAATAATAATAATTAAATAACTAAAAAAAATAATTAGGTGACTAAATCTAAACAGAATGTTTACCCTTCGATTAACTCAAGAAAAAATGTAGTTTACTATTTAACGGAAAGCGTGAAAATAAAAGTTCAACAATCATTTTCAAAGGTAGGTTTAGAAAGAACGAGTTAGCCTTGAACTGTTTCCCAAACACAGCCTTCTCTCTGAACTGGTCTCCCTCCGCCACCCAATCCTGTCGCCGGTAGCTTCCCAGCATAAGCTCAAAACCACTGTTCTCCAACTCCAAGCAACAAACACAATCAAAATCTGATAAGAAAAATACTCCTATTAAAAATTTAAAGAGACTTCTTTTTAATCGCCTTTTATTTCCAATTTCTTTTCCTCTGTTGCTTTCTTAAACCTGAAGGCTTCACCCACCGAAATAATCATTTTCTTAATTCCAGATTTTTCTCCCTTAATTCTTCAGATTTCCTACTTTCAGGTAACCGCGTTTTCGTTTGTTTTAGGAAACTGTGAAATTTTGTTGTTATCTCTTTTTCCTCGATCCGTTGCTTGCTAATAATATTTGATTTGATTATTTCTTTTTAATTAACTCTTTTGTCGTTAAGTTAGATGAGCTGATGTTTCAATTGATGAGAACTTTGTGATGGCTAAATATGCTATTTAATAGAGACGGTTTAGCTTTATATACTTAGCGGGAGGAAATTAATTCGGTTGAATTTTGTTTGGTTGTAGTGAAAATTGGAGGAATAGAAAAGGTGAATTTTTGTTATCTGATAAGTTTTTGGAGTTGAGTATGAATTGAAGGAGGTTTAGTGGAAGAGATGAATGTGAGCCGTGGCTCTGTTCACCCAGTGGAAGAAGATCCACCTGCAACTGACGGAGCTGGAGGAGCTGGAGGCGAAGGAGGCGACAACGAGGTGCCAACAGTGAGGATGAAGGATCTTCAGGGAATGCCTGGTACACTAGGAGGGCTTGTGTTGAGGATATGTCAGTTTGCTTTTGCAGTTGTGGGACTTTGTATTATGGCTACCACTAGCGATTTTCCATCTGTTACTGCCTTTTGGTAATTGCTTCGGTTTTGGTGTTTTTCTGTTCTGCTTAAAAGTTGGCTTGGATTTTGATCAATATTTGAGCATGATGAGGAATCGGGGATCAATATTTGATTCTTTTCATATGATCTTTTTTATTTGCAAACTCTAAATATGGGAATGATGCTCTAAATCGAATGACAGAGCCTTGTTTGTTTACATGTGAATATGATTTTAGAATATAAGAAGGCTGCTTGATTGGTTGCTACATGCATTGCTATTATTCTATCTAATCATTTTGGTTTATCTTTGGTTGAATCTATATTAGTTTTTCAATGTACATCTAATTGAAAGTGTAATGATCGAGTATATTTAATAATTTTAATGAAATGAAGGTTAGTCTTAGGGTGTTAAATGTTAAAAACCCATTTTAAACAACATATCAAAGTTGAACACTTGAGAGCTCTCTAGTTTTTAATTATTAATTTTTGGATAAGAAAGCAAAAGAAACCGATATTATGCATCTTTTAGACTGGACGTGTTTTACATGCTAAGTGAGGTCTTATATCAAACTTTGAAAGAGATGTAAAGAAAATAGAGTTTTGTTGCTAAGAAAATAGAGTTTGAAAATAGAGATGTAAAGTGAAGCAACTAGTTTTGTGTCTATATTCTGCATTTGATGTTATCATATTTCTTTCATAACATGGAATTTTGTATTTGCTACATCAGCTACCTTGTTGCTGCCACTGGCTTGCAGAGTTTGTGGAGCTTATCGCTTGCTATCATTGACATATATGCCCTTTCAGTGAGACGTTCCTTGCAGAATTCCCGTGTTGTTACTTTGTTTACTGTCGGTGATGCGGTAAGATGTTTACTTTCACTGTTACAAATGAAGCTAAATGGTTGGAACACGTGTGCTATGCTATTTTTTTTCTGTTGAACATCATAAAAATCGTTATGTATGGATTTCTCAGAAACTTATCCTAACATGTATTACTGTTAACTTTTTGACATCTGCTATGGCTTCAAGCCTTCAACCATTGGCTTTGACACATTCAGAACTGCTTGGTCTACCTTGTGACACTTTTTGCACAAAAGCTTCATTCTTCCGATTGAAAATTGCAGTTAATAATGACTCATTCGAATATTAATCAACTTTCTTTTTTCAGTGACAAATTTGGTATTTAAAGAGCTGAAATTGTATGAATAGTCTTCAATATGATTTTCCAATCAAAATCATTGGCTTGCCATTGGTTCTGATGTAGGATACCATTGACATTGGTGTTTGTATTGGCCAACGAGTAGTCACAAATAACCGGAGTTAAGTGGATAATGGATTTGCGCTTTTGATAGCACTTTGCTATTGGTTTTACTCGAACCAGAAAAAATGTTCCTATCTTTTACCAGTCTTTGTTTGAAGAAACCTCTGGTTTTCCATGATTTCTTGCACTACTTGTATAGCAATTCCAAGGAAACACGTAGAACTAATTGTGTCAGAAGACTTAACTTTGCAAAGCTTCTGCATATGCAGTGCAAGCTAATTCTGTGGACTGCATTTGATTGGAAAGAACAATCAGTGTTATCATTCACCATGGTTTCCAGACTTGCATTAGTTAAGAGCTCAAGCAGTTTTAGTTTTTTTTCCACTGCCTTGTTTTACCTCTCCATCGTCTTTGCACGACATATGTGTTCACTACATAGCTCCTTGGATTTTGGAAATTTTAGCCGTCTTGATCGTATGTACCTTTTACCTTGCAGATCACATCCACTCTCACATTTGCTGCAGCTTGTGCTTCTGCCGGCATCACCGTTCTTATCGACAACGATCTTGATAGCTGTGCTCAGAACCATTGTGCAGAGTTTGAAACTTCGACTGCAATGGCCTTCATTTGCTGGTTTGCTGCAGTACCTTCGTTTCTGTTGAACTTTTGGTCACTCGCATCCCGGTAAAAGGGGAATGCGAAAAAACCGAAGTTGAAAGGAGTAAAACCATAGCTGCTGTAGAAATCATTTTGTTATGTCAAATACATTTCCCTTGTAGCATTGTGGAACCTATCGATGTGTTGTTTTTTAAAACGTTTGTATAGGCGTTATGAATACCAGTTGCTTCGGGATTGTCTCAGGAAAGGCGGGTTAATATACGCCTAATATGCGGCGTTACCGGATACATTAAAAGATATTTAACAAATTCGGTTTAGCGTTATCGGAAAAGTTGAGTAATAATAATATAGTAAGTTTAAATTATGAAGAAATATTAAAAAATTTGACAACCGGCAAACTTAACTTGTCGGTTGGTGTCAATCCAAATTAAAAATGTATGATCCATATCAATATAATAGGTAAAAATATGACAAAATCGGTCACGAAAAGGCAATACCGGTAAAGTTCTATCGGATATATTAAAAGTATTGATACTTTAAAACACTAAATCGACATTTTGTGAATTTAAAAGAGAAACAGTTTTATCGCATATAAAGTGTCGATACTTTATAAAAATGTATCGATCCACAACAATATAACAGGTAAAAATATGATAAAACCGTATCAAAATGATAAAACCGGTATCAAAATGATAAAACCGGTAAAGCGCTATCGGATATATTGAAATTGTCGATACTTTAATAAGTACGTGTAATAAATTATCGATAATTTCAAAGAAATACGTAATTATCCTTTCGAAAGTATCGACACCTGACATAAAAGTATCGACACTTTGGTAGTTGTGTCGATTAAATATAAATAACATATCCGATGAAAATATAAAGGACATAGCTAAATATCCTCTGAAAATAGATAGAACGGACGAGTTTTTGAAATCGAAGCGTAATTGTTGTTGCATTTCAGAAGGCGTTTCTAAAGCGAAGTTTTGTTTGTTGTTGCTGCAGTCGAATCGAAAAGTATGTTGTCGAAACCCTAGTTTTTTATTATAATAGTACTCGCAAATAGGGTTTTTATGTGTTGTTTGGGGTTTTGGAGTAAAGAAGTGTTTGAGATCGATTACAGGTAAAAAGTGATATTCAAGGTAAAATATAAATGTCGATACTTTTATTAAATATTATAGGTAGAAAATGATATTATAGGTTGTATAAATGCGCCGACACATTTTGTAGTGGCCATTCAAATTCTTTTGAAGAAAACCGTTTTACCACAAGAGTAGTTATCTATATTTGTATATTGAATAAAGTGTATGTAACAAGTATTTGATTTGATTTGCGTAAACTGATATATGAAGGAAAAATGGAGTTAATGGGTGGAAAAATTGTTGGTAGCGCAAATGACTTTGAAATTGAGGCCGAGACTCGAAAGCAACCAAATGGTGGATATATGTACTTCTAGTAAGTATCAATGTCTTTTTGTTATTATTGTTGAAATGATAATTGGATTAAAGTATTTAAGAACTTTAAATTGATTACA